>NW_024467832.1:3824551-4228773 GCF_001890725.1 Aspergillus wentii DTO 134E9
AAAAAAAGTTTAGTGAGTGACATGTTGATCTCAACTCTAGATCGAGTCGTCCAGGTGAGAAAAACAGAAACAGGGTATGTAAGGGTATTTTGGGGGGTGTTTTGCAACTGACAATGGCCAACAGCCAATTGTTCGATACACCATTCTATAGTTCTTGGTGCACTACTACCTCCTCGTCAACTGTCCATTGCGCTTTTCGCTTGGTCAGCATTTCTTCAAGAACACCAAGTCTCTCACGCGTCGTGCGTATAGCGTGATCCATCTCTCGATCAGACATCTTCTCTTCGCTCAGCTTTTCCGCCATCTCGCGTTCGCCTTGGATCTTTCGGGGCTTTTGGCGTATTTGTGAATTAAGTGGTCTATTGGCGGTTGGAAAGACCATGCCATCCATGCCAACTCGGTCTTCTAGCCAACTCCAGAGTTCGCTCTCTTCTCTGCGCCACATCTCTTCATAGGCTGCCAGTCGTTGGGGCAGTGAATACCCAGGACATCCTATGTCATGTGAGAGCATGGCTGGCTGGGCGGGGCTGCGGAAAAAGAGCATAAAAAGCAGGATTCCAACAAGAAGGATGACAATATTTCCGCTCAACAAGGGCTTGACAATGTCAACAATAGGTCCAAGCAGACCATGTAGCGGCTCTAGAACACCCCAAGAATCCGCCTGGCCCGCGCTAGCATCGCTTGTTGCCTTCATAGAAGCTGGAGATGGCTCTTCGGTGGCCGAACCTCCCTTCTTCCGCTTGCCTTTTCCTTTACCACCTCCAGTCTTAGTACCGGAACGGCTGCGAGGTACAACTGCCGCTTTGAGAGCTTGGATCAAATCGGTTCCGAAGGCTCCTTGTCCATCAACGGCGCCTTTTTCAATGGGACCTTTCTATTGGTTAGCAAATTCGAATCAGACAGAATACTATATGGACGACGAACCTTTCAACCAACTCTTTCCAGACCATTCTATGGTACATGTCAGGAAAAATCGTGTTTGATTTCCAGGTGCCCATGTGAAAAGGTACTTAGTTTTGGTACAGAAAACATTTCCACTGGGTACATCAGGTGTCTGCGTCGAAAGCGTCACAAGGACTGCCTTTTCCAGATCTAGGAAATCCATGTACTCTGTAGTGATGCACTTGGTCTGTTTAGGCCCAATAGGGGCGTTGAGAGGTTTTATATACGAATATTGTCTGGTCCTGCTCTCATTTGTCAGGCCTTTCTTTTCGCTTTCAAACTGAAGCTCTCCAGATTTCTGGTTTTCAACAAGGAACTTGGATATAAAGGCGCCGGATGCAGGCCCAAAGACCAGAGAGTAGACTTTCCCAAGAGGAGCTGGGATTATCTCATCTTTGATGACTTTGTCATACTGACCAGCAGGATCGGTGTACTCTGTTGGCGCATGTGTAGTTGGGCCCGGAAAGTCTGTATCTGCATCTCCGCCGGATTTGTCACCTTTGGCGTCGCCATTAGAGCTTCCTGCTGCGCCTCCCGCGCCATTGGCAGTAGGCAAGAGACCTGATGCCTTGCGGCTGGGACCTTTCATGGGCATCGATTTATCGCTTCCATTAACGCTTGCATCCCCGGCTTCAATAAAGCTGTCGGCACCATCGCCATCTTCATCCTCATCGTATACCTCATCCTCATCTGAATCGTCGCTTTCCACGTCACTTTCTCCAGCCTTTTCTGTTTTGTCGCCAGTGCCATGAGCTATCCGTGTTCCATTTACAGAACTCTTCAGAGCGGGGTGGTTGATCTTCCAGATATTAACCATCAGGTCATATGTAGACTCTCGACTGAGTAAGCTTCGGAAGGTATGACGAGCATGCAGGGTTTGGATCGCGATTGCATTGGGGAAAACCATTGCAGTTGACTCTTTTTCTATCGCCACCACTTCGTCGAAGCTGATTACGAGAGTTGTTACCCAGCCCAAGATATTGCTAGAAAAGCAAATATGACCTTCCGAGATATAGATCCTGCCGGCAAGAATGATTTCTCGCTGCAAAGCGCAGCTATAATCCTCAATTAGATAGTCATCCTCGGGGACGCTACGGAACAGTTGATGAAAGTCCCTGTTCCGTTTCTTACTGGCAACAGCGAAACCAGTTAGTCGAGGCATACTGGAGTTGGCACCTGGAACACCTAGGGCAATGGCGCCAGCACCAATCGCGCCGATAGTTGATGTAGTTGCTGAGGAACCCCGATGACGACGGGCCAGACGACTCCGTACACTGCCGCTTCTCTTAAGTCCGCTGCCAGGTTCTCCATCGAGAACACTTCCTGGGGGAGTTTGGTCGCTAGGGAGTTCTTTCGGAAGCGATGTACTTGACTGCAGCTCTATCCCATCTTCAGAAGGGGGGATCACAGAGACTTCAGATGGCTTTCCATAGGCCATGTAAACTGCACGCGCAGCGCGCTTGTCCTCAAGCCTTGCCGCTTCCTCATCACGCTGATTGACTGCCGTGTTTTTGCGTTTCTCCGGTGGTACATCGGGTTTCGTAATGACAACTCCATCAGGAGTAGCAACTGCTCCGCCGGGCGGCACATCTATTTCCAGATGGTCGAAATTTAGATCCCCCGACCCAAGAGTTTCGACAGCTAGCGGTTTCTTCTCCTCTCCCTCGTCTGCCGCTGCGGTCTGCTCTTGGCCTTCAACCGGCACATTCTCACTTCCGGCGGAAGTGGGTTGAGTTGCACTGCGGCCTTTTGGCTGTGTATTGAGACTGCTACTTAGAGTATTTGCAGCATTTTGAGCTACGCTGAATACAGACGAAAAGAAGCCGCTCTGCTGGGCAGCAGAAGGTGACCTTGAGGCATTCTTTACCTCCTCGATTGTTGGGGGGCTTATCGCGGAGATGGAATTTGACAGCTTGCTGGGCCTATGAGATTGGACTGAAGAAGCGGAACGCACTCGCCGATGAGATATCATATTTCCTGACGGGCTCACAACAACACCTGGCGGGAAAGATTCGTTGGACTTCACAGACTCGGGGGATTTTATAGCTTCAGGTGAGGTAACTAGTTTCGGGAATGGCACTCGGTTCTCTGACGGGGTGGGGGGAGTCAATGTCGTTTGTGGAGCTGGGGCCGGAATTGCTGTGTGAGGAGGTGTCTTTGGAGCCTGGTTCTCCGATGGTTCGCGTGGTTTATCCTCCGTAAGATCGGTGCGGATGGCCAATGGCAATGGCGGGGGAGGCTCAGCTGCCACAGCAGTCTGTGCCCTCTTTGCTGAGAGACTTCCTCTTCTGCCACTGTTCCCAAAGAGACTCACACTCTTTTTGCTCTCGGTAGAGGTAGAGGATGCGCGATCTCGGCTACTATTTGAATTCTTCTTGTCGGAGTTGGAGCTGAACGCATTCTTTAGCCGCCGTCCCGGCGACACGCCTCTCTTCTTTCCGTTACGATCCTCGGGGACATCCAATGTCGAGACGGGCTGGGTGGTAGACCTTGAGAGCTCTGTGTCTGGATTGGATCCCGAAGCCTCCAAACTCGGGGCGGATTCTACATCAGCCTGAACGTCGTCGTTATCGTTTGCCTGCACGGAGGTTGTTTTTATCAGCGGTGAAGAAGTCGTGTAAAAGCCAGCATGGGAATTGTGGGAAGTAAGCGGTGGGGTCCTGCCAAAAGAAAAAACCAATAGATCAGTCAGAAATCCCAATATCCCTGAAGGGTCCTACATAAGTGCGAACTACACCAAGAAACCAGACTTACCGATCCGGTTCAGAGTCATCAGTCAACAGGTTGACACCTTCGCTCTCTTGCGGGTTCTCATTCATAGTTGACGATGTAACCGAATTCCCATCTCGGGACTCATTGGGCCGGCCCCCATTATCTTTTTCCTTGCCATTATCTGAGCTGGCCGCCGATAATATGAACTCATCCATCTGCGTCTGACTCTTCTTCTTTCGTCGTCGCCGGGCAGGGAGGAGCTTAGCAAGCCCGCTTGGTCCTGCCTTGGCGGAATCAGCGCCCTCGCCGGCCTGCGACGACTTGGGCCTGTCGGAGGTGGAATCAATCGACGAACGTCCATTGCTGCGACTCGAGCTTTCCAAATCGACCGGTGTCGTCCAGGTGCGACTGGATTTGCTGAAGCCCTGGGGGTCTGATGGAGCGGGGGGAGGCTCCGGGATCGTCGAGGCGTCCATGGGGGGATTAGGAGGGGGGAGGGGTTCGAAGGATTACTGATGCTGAAGTCGCGAATGGAGGAAGAATAAAGGAGGAAATAAAACGAACAAGGGAAAAAAGATTCAATAGGTGCTCCGGTTCAATCGATTAGAGGGTAGACACAGCCACTGTAAAGGACATGGTATATCGACTGGTTTAGTTGTCCATCGTAGCAGCAACCACCAAAATAGAGGGAGAGATCAAAGGCAGAAAGAGAGAGCTGCAGGTGAACGCAATACCAGGGGCATAGTATTTCCAGATTCAAAAACAGGTATCCCCTCTTTTTGTTCCCAGTAAACCAAGTGAAGATGGAGGAGGGAGAAAAAGCGACAGATGGAAGACCGCCGGCAGTAACAGCTCGACTCCGCATAAGCAGTTGGTTGTCTGTATGTACGGGTAAGGTATGGTAAGTGGGACTAAGCCTAGCCGTGGTTCTCTGACACGGGCTGAGAATAGATATCATTGTCAGGGGCTATCAAAGGGGTTTCAGGGTGATGATGTCGTTTCAAAATGATCGCCATCTTTGCATTATCCATCCGCAGCCAAATAGCTTATTTAAATTCAAAATCATTTCTGTGGGTTTCCTGAGGCAGGCAAGCACGATACCGTACTGTTATCTGGATGTACTGTCATGTAATTCTCCGGATCAGGGGAACCCCATAGGAGGGCAGCCCATCGCATCAGTAATGTTACCGTCACATTCTTACGGGCTGATTTTCCCCATGCGGTTCCGGCAAATAATGGCGTCACTCATTATTCTCCTTCACTCTCCACCACAGCAAATTGATATCTTTCCTCTACTCCCATATCCTTAGCTTTACTATCATCCAGACTGTCAATGTATGCTCTTCCTTGAGGTACACCCTCAACAGCGCCATGGAAACGGCACCGCTTACCTTGGTATGTCGTCCTTGCTGGCGTGCCTTCTATCTTACGTCCTGACGATCTCATCGGTACAAGGCTCATACCCATGCTCGAAATGCAGTGCTGGAAACTCGCAAGTCGAATCCGGTAGCAGCTAGTGAGGAACATGATCTAGCTGCTGGCGAGTTTGCAACAGCCAGTCAAAGTAGTGCTGACCGTGAAGTACATTGCCAAACCCATCCCACCTTGATTGACATGTGAAAGCTAACATATCGCCAATTTTTCATGATAGGCCTTACGGACGTTGCAGTTGCTTGAGGGCCACCACAAGAAACTCGCCCAGATTCTTCGTTTTCAACATGAGAATCCTCCCAGCGCCGTTGTGGCCGAGACATCCTCCCCCGCTATGTCTCCCAGCCTGAATTCCCAACCGTCGACCGCAGAGTTGGGAGCCACGAAAGCGGCGCCATCGACCCCGGATGCTCAGCAGCTGCCTCCAAGGCTCTCTGGGAATAGTCGCATGCCAGCAAGAGAGACCTCGTCTATCGCCAGTAATTTAGCTTCAATGCGAGGCATTCCATCCAACCTCCGACGTGCTTCACCGGCGTCGCCCACTCTTTCCTCCCAGCAGGCGGGAGCGAAGATGACAGATACCGCTCCCAAAATTAAGGCTGGCGAATCCAGGCTACGTGGCACACAAGCATATGGACAAAAGGAGCGTTCAAGTCGCACGTCTACACCGAAGCAGCCATGGTCTCCTCCAGCCATCAGCCCTACCGATATTACCTCACAGCAACTTGTACCCCCAGAAACTCTGGAGTCTCAACGACAGGAAGACAGAACAACAGACGAGCCATTCCAACGATTCTACTCCACCGTCGAGGGTCTTATTTCCAAAATATCAGCACCTTTGGCGTTCGCAGGCCTCCCTCTAGGATCAGAGACACCCGCACAGCAGGATACTTCTAGTCGCCGTAAGTCTTCCGCAGAGACGAGAATAAACAGAAACCAAGCGATCTCAGATAGTCGTGACCCGACTAATGAGCCAGATGTCAGTCGACTCTTTTCCCGGGCTGCGTTGCGGGCCATTCGCGATACCACCGGGGGAGGAGGAACAGGAAATACGGCTGAGTCATTTTACGTTGTTCCCACGACCGGAGGAACCGTTTCCTATGCTGGAATTCTGTCCAGGGCTGAGAAAGAAGCGCGGAGAAACAGCCTTGAAGAAGCGGATGAAGACTTCGTGGACGCCCGGGAAACTCCATCATCGCCGGAAATGCGCCAGAGTCAGACTAGATCCAAGGGCAAAAAGGGTCAAGGGAATGATAAATTCAGCAGCATCCAGAATCCGAAAACACTCGAAGAGTTGCAAATGGAAAACCAGGCCTTGAAGCATCTGTCCGACACCCTGTCCAAGCGGCTGCATATGTGGGAAGTAAACGCTCAATCCTCATCCATTGCGCTGCAACAGTCCTTGAAAGCGATGCATCATCAAAACAACGTACCCTCTGATCAACCCCCTCGGTCTTCCTCCCCTGCTGTCGTGTCGCCTGGTCCAGGCGTCTCCGCGATAACATCGGCTGATCATGAACAACGCATCAAGGAACTCGAAGAAATAGTCCGACTCAACGAGAGGGAACTCGACAAGGTCGGCCGCGAAAACGATAAATTAAGAAATGTCCTAGGCCGATATAGAGAACGGTGGGAGAAACTGAAAGAGGGCGCCAAAACCAGACGAGCTGAGGGAAAGGCAGGAGGGGACACTGACAATCCCGGCAACAGAGCAGCCGCTGGCTCTGCCGTTCAAGGGATTGATAATCCCCCAGATACTCCAACTCTGGCTGACGATATGACGGAGAATGGAATGCTTGCTGAGACCGAAGTTAAAGCCAATGTATCTGATAGCTGAAATCGCACGTTATGTCCATGAGAACACGCTTTATGTGCATACAATACATACATTACCTAAATCACAAAATTTGAATTTCGATTTCTTAATAACGATGCTTTAGACTACGTATGCATTAGATTGATTTCGTGAAATCGTATATCTAGAAGACCTCAAGTTATACATATAGCTATTGCCTAGGTGCGCAAAAACGAAGAAGAAAAAGAAACAAAAAGCTCACCCCAGAACCCAGTCCTCCTTCCTATAAGGAGGAAGACTGTCAGAGGCTACGAAATCCCGACGGAAATGTAAGGATTTTACAGCGGACCTCACTGGGAGCTGGTTGAACATTCCAACCAGCTCCACGCGAGATTCGAACCCAGGACTTCTGCCTTTGGTCAAGTGGCCGTACCACTCGGCCACAGTCACCCTGGGTTTGTTGAAGAGAACTAATGGAAGTGAATGATATGGGTTGTTGGGTTACCCGATTGGGAAAGGACAGAGTATAGGTCACGTGATATACAGAGGGCCAGCATACTATCGACTTGTTGAGAATGAAAAAGTACGTATGAGAAATGAGAGTAGATGGAAGGAGCTCAATATGTTCCTATACTGGGCTGCGGCAGCCTGACAATCCGCATCTCAACCCTGATATATAAAACCACAATGCTTTACGAAGCACAACAACTCAGTACTTTTGTGGTAGGTTTCTCATTGCAATTGATATAAACTGAGTTGTACTGTAGTAGCTACCTACTGCACATAGAACGTCGCATTCCCCCGGATATCAGCTGAGCTGCTTCCAACTAGAGCCATAAAAGCACCCGGCTCTACCACATACTTCATTGACGCATTCCACAACCCCAGGTCCTCTACTTGCAGAGAGATCTCAACTGTCTTGGTCTTTCCAGCGGGAATAACAATCTTTTCGAAACCCCTCAATCTCCTATTGGGTATAACGACCGAGGATACTTCATCCACAATATACACCTGGACGACTTCTGTGCCTTCACGCTCAGTGTGCGTGTTGGTGACGTCCACACTGATTGTAACGGTGTCCGAGGCCGATACGTTGGCCTTGTCCAAGCTGACGGATCCGTATTCGAAAGTCGAGTAGCTCTTTCCGTAGCCAAAGGGGTACCACGGGTTTGGATTGCCCAGGACGTATTGATGACCGAAAACAAGGGTTCCATCGGTTTCGATATAGCCCGAGTCCGTGATATCGCGGCCAGAGTTGGGATAGTCGTAGTAAATGGGCAGGTCACCGACAGACCGAGGAAAGCTGACGGAGAGCTTGCCAGAGGGGTTATAGTCGCCGAACAGGACGTCAGCAAGGGCGTTTCCACCTTGCTCAGAGGGGTAGAATTGCTGGATTAGAGCCGAAGTCGAGTTTGAGATCCAGACATCGCTTATGGGTTTACCACTGGATAGGACGACAACTGTTGGAACCCCGGTATCTGCAATAGCCTTGACTAGAGGGCCCTGGGCTCCAACGAGGGATAGGCTGTTCACGTCGACATGTTCTCCTGTTCTATGGAATGGTTAGTTCAGGATACGGTTACCGAAAGGCCTGGAGACCACTCACGTTGCATTCATACCTTGCCACAATTCCATCTGGTCTCTTGACCAGGTACCGACTACAACAACAGCCACGTCAGATTTCTTAGCGGCGTCAATGGCCTCCGAGAAACCAGACTGGTCGTTGCTCCATCGCTCGCACCCTTGTGCGTAGTGGACTTGGGCTTCGTTTCCAACGGCAGCTTTAATCCCATCCAGAGGAGTGACTCCACGATATTGGCTCTCGTAGACGACATAATCACCATACTGGATTGGCGTTAGTTCAGTATTCAATCAACTAGCTACCAGACTCTTATTATGGGCCATATAATTGTACTCACGTTCATAAAACCATGTGCCATAGGTCCAATGACGGCAATATTGCCGCTCTTCTTCAACGGAAGAGTATTATTATGGTTTTCGAGCAGGACAATGGATTCTTTGTCTAACTCCCTTGCGAGCTCAATAGCCTCTGAGCTATGAATAAGTTTGTTCCAGTCGGATTTGGGAGCAGCGGGGTATGGGTTCTCGAAGATGCCCATTTCAAACTTGGCCCTGAGAACTCTCTTCACAGCCGTGTTAACGACCTCAACATCAAGCTTACCGGACTCGACCAGTTCAGCAATCTTTTGAAAATTGCTATCAGAAAGTCAGCAAATATCCTTGACAGGTGTATCTCTCGATGAAAACTTACAATGAACCGCCTCCCATTTCGACATCATTACCAGCAGGCAAAGCCTGGAGGGTAATAGCCTCCATGTCAATCGGCGAGCTCCTGCAAAGTCTGAAAGCCGTGCACAATCTGTCAGTGGCGCCTGCATCGCTGATTACCCAGTAATCGTAGCCCCATTCTTCTCTCAGAATCTCTGTAAGAGTGTGGTAATCGGAGATTGCGGGAATACCGTCATATCTAGATAGTAGATATAATTCAGTAAGTGAGCCAATGTAAATACATCCAAGGATTTAGATATACTTACGAGTGGTAAGCACTCATAATATTCCATGCGCCAGCATCTATAATTGCTCGTTTGAAGGGCGGCAACCAACTGTATCAAAACTTAGCGCCTGCTTCTTATGCAATAAAACATACTCGCTCACGTTGTGCGAAGTTCTCGTTCACCTCCATGAACTGGACCAGTATTCAAACCTTGCTCGGGCTTGCTGAATCCTGCAAAATGCTTGACTGTAGCGGAGACATTCGTGCTCTGTAGTCCCTTGGTGTAGTAATAACCAATCTCTCCTGCGAGGTATGGATCTTCGGAGAACGTTTCTTCAACCTATAAACCGTATATGAGTACCATACTTTTTGGACATAGGAAAAGGCAGATTATTACACGTCCAAAACGCAACTCGCGGGCTAGATCGACGACAGGCGCAAAGAGCTGATTGACACCGAGGGCAAGGGCTTCCTGCCCGATTATTTTGGCCATCTTTTCAACCAACTAGAGTAGGGTCCGTTAGAATAGACTCCAACAAGGAGCGTGATATGCAAAATTACCTCTTTGTTGAAGGAGCATCCATATCCGATAGGCGAATTGAATATAGTCGCATTTCCAATCAAGAAGCCATGGATGGCTACATGGCAAACTGTCAGTGATCGACCATGGGAGCTCTAGTGCCGTGGAAGACTTACACTCTGTTTGAACAAGCGCAGGAATACCCAATTTTGTATTCTCGAGCAGGTAGTCTTGTGCTTTTTTCACATTGGTTGCAATCCAATCCCAGGAAACAGGGTATCCAACTGGGCGAATCGTCAGACATTCATGCTCCAATAATGGAGATATTCGGTAGCCTACCGTAGAACATTCCAGCTTTTGTTTCCATATTCTCTACCAGGCCAGTGTAATTGAAATCTCCAGTGGTGCCATCCATCCAATTCGTGATATCCCCTTGGATCAATTGGGCCATTTTATCCTCGGTTGTCATCCTCCCCAGGAGATCCGTAACTCTCTCCTCTACTGGAGCGCTGGCATCTTTGTAGCGAGGAGTGCTAGAGTCCGAGGCATTCTTCCCTGCAGCTAGGGAAAAGAGCTGCAGGAGCAGGAGCCCTTTTGATAGTAGACTGGGAATCATATCTTCACGAGAGTAACAGAAACAGCTTCCCAGCTATCTTCGAATGTATCTAGCCACGACAAACGAAGTCAAAAGTCAACCTTCTAAAGCTGCGCGACATGTCGGTTGCTTTATTTTCTGCTGCGGATAAACTATTGTTTAGCGATTAGGCTAGTTAATGCACCCAATCTATCAAAATGCAACGAGGTATCGTGGCCAAGCCAGGGTTTGGAGATGATTAATTTCGGAGATGAGAAGGGCTCGAGTAATCACAGGCATGGCTGCACAGACGATTAATTTAATCGATCGTGTGGTAATACTCCGTACCTTTGACGGACGGCTAATACTAGGTGCAGCAAGTGAGGGGTTATCCAAGACTTCCATGAGGAGACACAATGCAGTCAGCTGCTTTTTTCCACCTATTGCAGATCCTCTCGGTAAAAGGACGCAGGCGCGATAGATCGTAGTTGATTGTCAGCCCATTATTAGATCGGTAGAATGAATCTCAATGAGAAAGGAAGAAAAGCCGACGAGTTAAGACTGGTTTGATGGCATCGTTGTTTGGGATAGGGACAGGGGGTGCTTAGGACTGGACGATCAACCGTTAGTTCTGAATTGTACATAACGACTTGGTCCAAACATCAAGATATGCAATTAAAACTCACTATCTGCCTGCATCCTGTTTGTTGATAAGTGATAAGATGGTTGAAGCAGGAGAAATGCCACGGAGCGAGCGTTCGTTCCACTGCTCCGATCACCACGGAACGGCTGTAGCTCTGATCTTCGCTGGATCTGTACGATGATGCTGTCGTGCTCGGTTTCCTTCTCACCACCACTAACAGTCATCCTCCTCCATCACCGCCCCTATTCGCATTGTCCTCGCACGTGCGCATCGTCGTATTCCCCCGAGTCTATCTCGTCCAAGGCAGAGTTAAACTTGCTTTGTATCTTTCTCCTCGATATTCCTCACCTCCTCTTCCACCTACTGTTTGACAACACTGACGCGACGTCACCGCCCCGATCGACCCGGTTTTCTTAAAAAGCTGAAGATCAACTCCGTTCAGCTCTTGATCCCGGCGAGGATTATTTTCCTACGTCAATACAATAGACGACCTTCATCCAGAGGGCTTTTCCGCATCGAAGAACAGAATGTGGCCCACTTTAGCAGCGTGATCGAATACCCATGCTTAGTGAGAAGTGAGAAGTGGTTTTATCTACGGTAACTACTATCGAAGATAATCAGAGAACGAAATCCTGTTGATCCACTCGTTCTGTGGTTGTTGCTTGGACATTCTAGCGATCGGATAACGCGGGTGGTTGGGCGTGATTCAAGTTTGGTTATCATTCAGTCGGCCTCACTGCGGATTTTTCTTCTCTTTCTCTTTCTTCTTTCTCCTTTACATATTCAACTCGATGGATAATTACCAGGAGCCTATGGCAGCAGGCCTGCTCACGGCTCTTGCCTCTTCTCTCCTCCCGACTCCGACCTCGACCCCATATAGCTACCCCTCGCACGCTCCTTTTCCTTCCTCGACATCGGATCTTGGACATAATAATGGTGGACATGGAGGGAAAATGCGCGAATGGTCGTCGCTGATTGGCATTATCACGGCACTGGTCGGTAACGTGCTTATCTCTTTGGCACTCAATATTCAGCGCTACGCTCATATCCGGATCGCCCGGGAATATGAGCACGATAAATTACTCCGAGAGGCGGATTGGAAACGGACACATTCTGAAAGGAGTACGGCGGGATCCTACGGTGCTGTTGCGGGGCATGGTTATGTCGATGATGAAACTCGACGAGGGAGGGACACCGGCCGGTATATGGATGAGTCTCCTGAGCGTCCGCGCCACGAAGAATCTCGCGATCACCCTAGACAAAGTAACGACGCTAGAGGTGAGGAGCATGACCAGCTGCGTCAGTCCTTCTCGTCGGATCAAACGGCTCAACCTGGAGATAAGGAACTGCAGCATGGACACCGTAAATCCTACCTCCGGTCCCCATACTGGTGGGTTGGAATTATACTCATGTGTATCGGCGAGACGGGCAATTTCATGGCCTATGGATTTGCCCCGGCATCGATTGTGTCGCCATTGGGTGTGGTGGCATTGATTTCCAACTGCATCGTCGCACCCTGTATGCTCAAAGAGAAGTTTCGCAAACGTGATTTCTGGGGTGTGCTGGTTTCTATTGCTGGCGCCGTCGTCGTCGTTCTCAGCGCCAACTCATCTGAAGGAAAGATCGGTCCCCATGAAATTTGGTCCATGATTACACAGTGGGAGTTCGAGCTGTATCTGGGTCTCACGGCGGGTTTGATTGTTACTCTCATGTGCATGAGCAGCAAGTATGGCCCCCGGACAATTCTGATCGATGTTGGGCTGGTGGCCCTTTTTGGTATGTTTGATATTAGAACCCTGTCGCCTGGCCTTGTGTTGTTGTCTCTTAGTGGCTGCTTATTGACTATCCACAGGTGGATATACTGCCTTGTCTACAAAAGGTGTCTCCTCGCTGTTATCATTCAAACTCTGGCATATAATTACCTTTCCCATCACCTATCTCCTGGTCTTCGTCCTTGTTTTCAGCGCTTTGATGCAGATCCGTTACATCAACCGGGCTCTCCAACGTTTCGATTCCACCCAAGTCATCCCGACTCAGTTCGTTCTCTTCACTCTGTCTGTGATTATCGGAAGTGCGGTCCTATATCGTGATTTCGAAAATTATACACCCTCACATGCGTCAAAGTTTGTAGGCGGTTGCCTTCTGACCTTTCTAGGCGTGTACTTCATTACCAGTGGCCGGGTTAGTGCTGACGATGAGTCGTCTTACTCTGCGGATGATGAGGAAGAAGCCATTGGCTTGCTTTCGGGAGAACGGTATCATGACCATGTTGACGTTTCGCCCCCGGGACATCAATTCAAAACCCACCAGCCGGCACAAAAAGTCATTGAATCTCAGGATGATCCCGAGTCCCCTTCCGGGTCTCTGTTCAGCCATGGCATCGAAGATGTTGATGATGGCCAGGTCACCCCGAGGGGAGTTTTGTCTGCTGCCCCGTCATCACCAGTTGGCTCTTTGACTGCCGAATCTCTCACTGCGCCATCTCCTGAACATGCCTCCCCCATGCCACCGAATTCACTGATTACCAATCCATGGGCCGAATCGTATGAACAATTTGCCGTGGCTACCAGGCCTCCAGCCCAGATTTCCCGCCCAGTGACTCCCCCGGCACAGTCTAACCACGCGAATGACTCGACAGTCCAGCTTCGTTTTCCACCAGCGCCTGGTGCTGATGACCCTAGCCCATCAGGAGGCGACAATGCCCAGCCAAATGGCCTTATCCGGACTATCCCCGAAACACCACCGCCACGTCGGCTAGCAAACCCTCTATCCGCACGCTTTTCCCCAGGGCCCTTCCTCCCAACCCTTTCCGCAGGATTCAGCGCTGTAGTGGCAGAATCTCTACGCCGTGGTGAGGGGAGTCCTGCAAAGGAGCGAAAGGCTAGGCGTCGAATGAGTCGAACAAAGCAATTAAGTACGACTATCTTAGATGGCTTTCTCCGCGACCGAACCGGCGATTCCAGACCGGGGGAACCCAACCAGAATGAAAATCACAACTCCCCATTCACATTAACAACATCCCGTCTCCAGTCCGCGGTTGATCTTCCTTCGGGCCCTGCAACAACCGTCGGCCACTCCACCCCGGTCTTGACTCGGGAAAGCTCCCAACCTGAATCTTCAGACCGCGATGTCACATCAATAACCCGGCTTCGAAGTCTGAGCGACTCCTGGAGTGGCGGGCTAGCATGGCTGGGTGGAAATCTGCGGAAGCAACACAAGCCAGAGAGGACTGAAGCTGGGGTTGGACATGTGGAGGAGCTCGACGAAGACGAAGACGAAGGCAGAAGACACGGGAGATAATGTGTGGAGATGAGCAGTCGCCAAGGGATTATTGGTAACTGGTACATATTTATTTTTTTTTTCTTCTTCCAGTACTTATGGTTTGGGATCACAATGTGAAGATCCTCTGTATAAATTTAATGGCGCGTTGAATTAGGTGGATGGTTGTTTAATATCTAGCTGCGGAGTATATACGCATGATTTATCTACTGAATTGCTATTTTCATGCGGCGTTTACATTTGCATGTTTGATTTCTTGAAACCATATCCCTCCATTCAAAGAATATAAACAAGCCTTCGGAATATTGAATAAATTGGTGGTGGTCACTTACAAACCTCTATATAACCACTACCCAATTGGCCTTGAAAGAAAAGAATGATTATACAAGCAGATAAAATTATACAGAAGATGACTACCGCCTAGCCTTTTTCTTCTCAGGTTCCTCCTCATCGTCACTCAACTCTCTATAAATAGTTTTTGGTTGTGTTTCTTTCCATGCATTGGTGAAAATCGGGTCCTTTTCAGCCTTCTCGGCATATTTCAGCAATGCCTCACGCGGATCTTCATCACGCATTGAACTGAGTGGGATATTCTCCCGAATATGCTTCTCATCAGGTTGTGACTTGGCGAACGGTGTTGTTAGTGGGAGGTGAGGTCTTCGGGGATCTCTTGGACGACCCGAAGCTGTAAGACCAATGGTCGGGTGCCTGGCGGACCAAGTAGACGAGCTGTAATGAGGGACGCCGTTGGAACCAACCACAACGTTTTCTCCAGAGATACCTTGGGAAAGATCCATGGTGAGGTTCGGGTCATCGTCGACGTGACGGCGCTTGGGGGCCTTTGACATGACCATAGCAGCACCCTTGGTGGACATGGTTGGGTTGTAGAGAACGTGTGTTTCGGCATTGGCAGAGCCAGTGAGAATCTGGTTGAGCTTCTCGTGCCATAGCACAGTGATGAGTGGCGAGCCAGGCGTGACGGGGGTGACTAGCTCTGGTCTTAAGGTAGCTGGGTTCAAGATGTGCAGATGGCCGGTTTCCGAGCCCGTGATGACATTCGCCGATGTTGGCGAGAAGATGATATTTGACGTAGGGTAACGGTCTGAGATTGAGGGGTGGGAGACGGTTGTAATCGGTTGTTTGAACTTCCTCGTATCCCAGAGCTTGATGGTATCATCCCCACCCTTGGAAATTACAAGCCTTCCATCGGAGCTCACATCTAAACCGCTTGTCCAGGTATCTCGAGTATGCGCGTCCCGGATCTCACCGCTGGGTCGAGTATGTGGCCCATCTCCACCCCACATCAACAAGCTTCCATCGAGAGCAGCGGCGACGAGGATGTTAGATCCGCCCTGCTTGGGAGAACCCCACGCCACAGCGGTCATCTTGCTCCGGCCAGCGGACCCAGCAACCCTCGACTTGTGGACTATAACCTCCTTCTGTGACCTTCCAACATTTGCATCCCATATGCGCACTGTACTATCCGTTCCAGCAGTAACACACAAGTTGTAGTCGGTTGGGTGCCAGGCGGCCGAGGTTACCTCCGAGACATGGCCCTTTGTGTTGTGCAAGTCTCTCAGATACATATCGCCTTTCACGAATTCGACAAGCGTCTCACCATCGCGACTTATAACCCGGGGCTGTGGCGTAGCGGGGACGACCAGAACATGGCTTGGAGATAGGGGATTGAATGCGGCGTAATGTACAGCGTGCGTTTCCTGCGCGGCGGATTGTTTCTTGAACGAAGGATCCACGGATTTAAATGCGCGCACCGTCGACGGAGTCATGGACGCAAAGTCATGTAGCTTCAAGGAGCAATCAGTCGATCCTGTAATCAAGCGCGACCCTGCTGGGTCCACGGTCATGGTTGTCACGGCGCGTTCATGGGTTTTGAGAACCAGCTCATGTGAAACAGGGAATTCGTCCTCATCGTCGTCCTCATCTGAATCATCATCAGAGTCATCATCTTGGGCTTCCTTTTCTTCCGCATCAGCTGTTTGGTCAGCATTTGTGTCGTCAGTCAACACTTTCTGGTCTTGTGTCTTGCTGCTAGTAACATCATCACCATCAGACGGCTTGACAGAGACTTCGGACCGCTTGGTGCGGTTAATCTGGGCGCTCACATCGGCAGACTTCTCTTGCTTGCCGAAGCTGGTGGGGAAGAACTTCTTGAAAGCTTCCTCGTCGAAACCATCCATTGTGATCAAATAGTGCGATGTGAAGTTGCTATCGCGAGCTGATACGAAAGTCTTGGGGAGATAATGAAGTTCAAGTTTGCGGTGTTTGTGATGTTTGCATTGTTTGCATATAACTGACATGATGTCACTGCGAAATTACAAATCAACATTACGGCTTACAATCAGTGCATACCTACAGGGGTAAGAAGGTTTGGAGAAGATTGAAAAATCTCATGAAGATATGAGCTCATTTCATTATTAAAATACACCATCGAGTCTCTAGAACTTATGGCTCCGTCGCTTGATCCATCAACGTAGGCACAATACCAACACGCGCGCACCTACAAGTACAATCCCTCTACAGGGCCTCCGTCCTGCTTTGTCTTCATGATACGCTCTCGGGCAGACCGGAAATCATCCATTTGCACCCTCATCCGACGCTCTCTCAGCGCCATCAGACCGGCTTCGGTACAAATGGCTCTGATATCGGCACCGGAGAGATCATCCTTCTGGTTGATAAACTCATCCAGGTCAACATCGTCACTGAGCGACATCTTGGATGTGTGGAGCGTGAAAATCTTCTTCTTGGTGTTTTCTAAGGCTGTTAGCTAGAGTTGTAATTTAGAGCATGCAAAAAACTTACGGTCTGGGTTCTCGAAGAGAATCTTTCGGTCAATACGACCAGGACGGATCAGGGCAGGATCCAGAGTCTCAATCTTGTTCGTAGCCATGACGACCTTCACATCTCCACGGTCATCGAATCCATCGAGCTGGTTGAGAAGCTCAAGCATGGTACGCTGAATTTCTCGCTCACCACCAGATTGGGACTCGTATCGCTTAGTTCCGATAGCATCAATTTCGTCAATGAAAACAATCGAAGGAGCGTGCTCGGCAGCAACCGAGAAAATCTGGCGAACAAGTCGAGGACCATCTCCAAGGTACTTCTGGATCAATTCACTGCCAACAATGCGGAGGAATGTAGCGCTGGTCTGGTTGGCAACAGCCTTGGCAAGAAGAGTCTTTCCGGTACCAGGAGCACCGTAGAGAATGACACCCTTGGGTGGCTTGATACCCATCTCCTCGTACAGCTCCGGGTGGAGTAATGGCAGCTCCACCGACTCTCGAACTTCTTGAATCTGCGACTCGAGACCACCAATATCGGCGTAAGAATCGGTGGGGGCCTTATCGAGCTTCATTACTGATACGAGAGGGTCGGCTTCTTCAGTCAATACACCAACAACAGAAACCGACTTGTGATGCAGCAGGATGCTAGCACCAGGCTCAAGTAGATCCTTGTCAACGAAAGACATGATGGAAACGTAGTACTCTGGGCCAGTTGCACTCGAGACAATCGCGTGGTCGTCATCGATCAACTCTTCCAAGTTTCCAACTCCCATCGGGCTGCCTCTCATGTCATCGACCCGGCTTCTCTCATCGGCATTTCGGTCCATGATATCCAAGTCACCCTGGGTTGCGGGACCCTGTGCGGCCTGCGCCTTGCCCTTGCGCAGACGCTCCATGTTCTCCACATACTCCTCTTCTAAAAGCAGATGGTCGTGCACCCGTTGCATTCGGAGGTATCGTAATTTACATCTCGATGTTGGGTAAATGTCGGGAAGCTTCGAGGCAGTACTTGGGCCGGCAGCCTTGCGCTTCTTGCGTCCGAGGCGAGTGGTGGGTGGGGGAGGGGGTTCGTATCTGGGCTTGTCCTTCTATCGAAGACACTGTCAGCGCGTAACGTTCACCGGAGGCACTCCTTCTGAAGCACATCAATAGACAAACCTTCTTGTCCTTGTCATCTCTTCCATCTCCACCGGGACCTCCGCCGATGTTTGATTGTTGGTTACCCTGTTCAAAGACATGTTAGCGGTGCTGTGGCTGAAAGTGGCTTTGCGTAATGTTGGGTACCTACCATGCCTGCGACCCGGCAACAGGGAGACTACTCTGGTCAAAAAAAGGATAATAAGAAAAAGTCCCGGTAGTCGAATATCTCACGACAGTTTAGGGAAGCACTGCTGAGAGATGAGTTGATATCGGAAGGGGGGATGGGGAATGGAGCTGGTGATGCTTGGAGAGAGACTGGAAGAGAGCTGGAGCTGTTGTCGCCATCCGTCGCTTGGCGCTCTCGTCCAGCGCAGGTCGCTCACGTGATCTGACACATTTCAGCCTTGATGCCTGAGGCTGCTATCTGTCCCCGCTGCGTCACCAGCGCAGCTCCATTTGGAGACTCAACAAGACTCTAAACAGACAAACCTTCTGGGTATTTTGGTCAAACCCCGTTATAACGACATTTTACGATTTATCTACTTAATATCTCTTTTTATTTACAAAATTCTCTGCGTGACTCACCAACCTCTAGCAGTTTCCCGGGCTGATCGTCCCCTCATCTCAATTTCCCCTCCAAAAACAAGTGAGGCGGTTGTAGGTATATTTACTTTTTTTGCTCACACTGCCGCATGATTCCTGTGCAAACCATCCTATTCATCGTCATTTACCTAACATCTTGTATTGTGTAACTGACGAACTCATTTTCAAGACCAGTTCCAGTCGACTCCGCTTTTCGCGTTTTAAATTCGTTTCTGCCTTAGACAGTACCCAATCTTCCTTCAACGCAAGGTAATCAGTCGACATCATCATCCTGCATTTCAGCCTCGTCTAGTCGCATATATTCTAGCCATCATTCCGAATTTCTTTTATCCTCAACGCCTACTTCTTTATTCACATCCTCGCACCATGGCTTCCAACCGCACTCGCCGTATCGCAAAGGAGATCGCCGATATCCACGCGGATACCCATTCGGGAATCACAGCGGAACCAGTTGGCAGTGAGGAGGACATCACACATCTCCGGGGCTCATTTCCGGGCCCCCCAGGCACCCCGTATGAAGGCGGAACCTATAAAATCGACGTCAAGATCCCGACTGAATATCCATTCCGGCCTCCAGTCATGAAGTTTGAGACCAAAGTCTGGCATCCAAACGTCAGCAGTCAAACGGTCAGCCCCCTTTGAAGATTTGAAAGACGGACCTTGGTGTAACGTAGATGTCTAACAGTCCTATAGGGTGCTATTTGCCTTGACACTTTGTCAACTGCGTGGTCGCCGGTCCTAACAATCAAGTCTGCCCTCCTATCGCTCCAGTCTTTGCTCAGCACACCAGAGCCCAAGGACCCTCAAGATGCAGAGGTTGCCAACATGCTTATTCGAAGACCAAAAGAATTTGAACGAGTTGCGCAAGAATGGGCAACGCTCTATGCAGGAGCTCCTAGAAAGCAGGGTGGTGAGGGTAGCGGTGGCGCAACAGACGAGTCCCTTCGAAAGCAGGAGCTCAAATCCAAGGAGGATCAAGAAAGGGAAGATCTGGCCAAGTAAGTAGTGTGCTTTGCTTGTCTCGTATTTTCTTGTTAGAATATCTGACTGATTCTCTTCATATAGGTACGATGGGTATAACAAAGACTTGATCGACCGATTCTGCAGCATGGGCTTTGATGTGGATCGGGTGGTCTCTGCCTTCAATTATGTTGGGATTGATCGGATGGATGGAGAGGACTATGAGCTGGAGGAGGCGTATATGGGCGATATTACCGCCCGACTTTTGGGTGAGCCATGATTGATGCCGTCATGAATTTATCATTTCCTTGCTGTCATGATGGGAGGAAGCTGGCAGAGCGCATGGTGCCTGGCGAATATTAATTTTTGATTTGTTACGGAGCTTTTTATCTCACGACATCTATGAGCAATTATGCCTATGTCCGCTTGATTTCGTTGATTTCTATTTAAACAAATAAAAACGAATAAGATCAAGATTATGATATGCTTTTGTCCATGGAATAAAATGGAATAATCTGCCGTGGCTGTTGGACTTATAGTTTGTCCATAGAATCGATAAGCGCACGGAGCGGATCTGCACCGGAATTGATCGACTTGATCCGTCATGATTTCCTCTTCGCATCCATCTTAACCTTCTTCCATCCACAACCCATGCTTCCCACTGCTATTACTATTATGGAACGATAAACTGAATCAACTACTCGCTCTACGAGTGATTATTCTGACGCTACTTGGCTCCGGCTTCTCTTTCACTCACGCCCTACAAACAAGAATAACGACCAAGCCTTGCGCAATACGGTCAAATTCCTCTCAGTCCTCACCATGATCGAAGACGACATCTACCGTTCTTCCTCGCAGTTTCGATTCTGGTCCTTCACAGAGGCCTCTTTACAATCTTTGAGAGTCTCTACGAATGCCCTCGCCGGTGATCGTGTGCGGGCTGCCTTGCGGAGGGCGCGTGAGGCACGACAATCCGCCAATTCCTCTGCAGCAGGAACACCTACACCAAACCAAGCCGGAAGCGACGCAGATGGGAAAGGCAATGAAGAGAAAGAAATTGAATGTTTGACGCCTGAGGAGGAACAGGAGCTGGTGACGTACTTTTGCGAACAGATTGTGCAACTTGGGGAGACATACAAACCGCCTTTGCCAACGATAGTACGGGTATGTTTTATCACTTGACTGATAAGGATTAAATCAGTTGCTGATGAAAATTTGCGTACAGGCGACTGCCATTCAATATCTCCGCCGCTTTTATCTTTCAAACTCCCCCATGACCTATCATCCAAAGTCGATCATGGCTTGCGCTCTCTTCCTGGCCACCAAGACAGATAACTACTACATTTCCCTTCGGCACTTCGCAGAGGTAATACCCGGTAAAACAACAGCTGAAGAGGTGATTGCCCCAGAGTTCTTGATCATGCAAAGTCTTCGCTTCACCTTCGATGTTCGCCACCCTTTTCGCGGCCTTGAAGGAGGAATCATGGAGCTCCAGGCTATGTCCCAAGGTATGGGACAGCCAGCACCTCACCTTCCACACCAAACATCAGAAGACCTCCGCCGTGGAATATTATCCCTTCCTCCACCCCAAGCTGGGGTGCCCCCCTCAAACTCTATCTCAGACCGTCTCGCCCGGGCTCACCACACGACCAGGGAGACGCTCAAATCCGCCGCCCAAATGACAGACGCTTACTTCCTTTACACCCCATCACAAATCTGGCTATCTGCCTTCCTCCTCGCCGACAAACCCCTGGCTGAATTTTACCTGGACACCAAACTCGGCGGCCCCATCACCCCTCAAACCGCCGATCCAACAGGAAACCTCCTTCACGAGCTCCGTACAAAACTCCTCCAAACTCTCACAAACTGCTCCATCCTCCTCCATTCTTACAAACCGCTCTACTCAGACCCAGAAAAGGCAAAGCTTCTAAAGCGCATCGGCAAGAAACTCTACCACTGCCAAAACCCAGAAAAGGCGAACCTGGCCGGCCAGAAACGCATCCCCGCTGCTGCGGCAGGATCAGCAGAGGGAACATCGGAAAGCGAAGTAGAGCGTCTCGCGAAAAAGCGCAAGCTCGAGCGTGAACAGAATGCTCGGGCTGGTGATATCTTTGGAGGTGAATTGGTGACGCAGCGGACCAAGCAACAACCACCTGGCAATCCAGACGGAACGGGGTAGGAACTGGAAACGGGTGTGGTGAAACATTGATCAAATATAGATTAAATATGCTACTACTTGAATATATACATGCAAAAAGCCTCCTGTCTTTGATGGAAATTTACTGGGTTATCATCCATGGTGCTTTAAAACCTTCAAGAAACCTAAAATCTAGTAGCTTCAGCTTAATACAATCTACTCAGCCAACGACATATAAATCTCATAATAACCAATTTGTAATTGTTACTACCCATATCCATCATTCCATTAGACGAGAAAGCGGCTGCCAAGTGTATATAAACACCAGGAGACGATGAAAATATATAACCGAAAGAGAATACCATCCCACCAAACCAACCGATACGTCATGAAAAGAAGAAAGAAAAGGAGGACTGTCTGGAAACAAGAATCCTGCTTGATGAAAGTCTATAACACACAAAAAGGAAACAAATCGAATTCATCCCTCAAGCGCTCGATTCTAGTTAGGGGGATGAGGTATGAAAGCTGACCATCTAAAGCAGAGCACCCAATAAAAAAAAGGAAAAAGATATCTCCAAATCAAATATGTAAAAAAAAAAAAAGAGAAAAAGAAAAAATAAAGGAAACCATAAGCCCATGTATATCACTCGTTGACTCGTGCCGTCTCCTTTTTTGTAGCAACTTTTATCCACCCCCTACCCATTTTATTTTCATTGTCGTCGAACATTCCAATCATAAACAAAGAAGAAGACTCTTAGACAGCACCGGCAGCAATCATCTTCTTACGGAGGTGGTTCTTGTACTGTCCGATGGTACCATCCCAGCGGTTGATGGTCTTGTTCTCGCAGACCATGATGTCCTTGGCGATCTTGTCGAGGAGACGGAAATCGTGAGACACGACGACAACACCACCGCTGAAAGCGTTGATGGCATCGGCCAAACTGTCAATGGTGGGGATGTCGAGACCGTTGGTAGGCTCGTCGAGCAGAATCATGTTGGGGGACTCGATGGCGAGCAGGGCGAAGACGATACGACTCTTCTGACCTTCGGACAAGGTACCCATCAGAGCGGTCTGGGACTCACCAGTGAGACCGTAGCGACCGAGCTGCTGGCGCCAGTACTGGTAGTCCTGGGACTTCTCGGGGAACTTGTCACGGACGAACTCGAGGGCACACTTGGTGAGGTCGAGCTGTTCGGCGGAGTGCTGAGAGTACATGCCCAACTTCAAGTGGGTGTGACGGGAGACACGTCCACCGATGGGGCTGAGCTTGCCAGTCATGATACGGAGTAGAGTAGACTTTCCGACACCGTTAGGTCCGACCAGGGCGGTACGGGAGTCCATGTCGACACCGAAGTCGAGGTGCTCGTAGAGAGTGTCGTCCCAGCTGCCAGAGTAGGAGAAAGAGACATCATCAAAGGACAAGACGGGGGGAGGAAGCTTCTCGACATCGGCGAAGCGGAAGGTGAAGACACGGTCGGGGATGACAGGCTGGATGAAACCATCGGCCTCCATCTTGTCCAGAATCTTTTGGCGGGACTTGGCTTGTCTGACCAAGTTGGCGTATGTACCAGCGGAGGCAATGAACTTCTTGATGTGGACAATTTCCTCCTGCTGCTTGTTGTAGGCCTTCATCTGGTTGGTCTCCTGTTCGGAGCGGGTCTTGTGGTAAGAGTCGTAGTTACCACCGTAGTACAAGAGCTGCTTCATGCGCATGTCAAGCATGGTAGTGCAGACACCGTTCAAGAAGTCCATGGAGTGGGAGACGAGGACCAGGGTTCGGTCCCACTTCTTCAGGTATTCTTCCAACCACACACAGGCCTCAAGATCCAAGTGAGCAGTAGGGTCGTCGAGCAGGAGCAGCGAGGGCTTGATGAACAGGGCCTTACCCAAGGCCACACGCATACGCCAACCACCGGACATGTCCTTGGTCTTCTTTTCGATGGTCTGCTTGTTGAAACCCAGACCAGTCAAGATCAGGGAGGCACGGGTGTGGAAGGTAGAGGGATCCATCTTGTCAATGGCCTTTTTAAGAGCGTTAGCAGTTTAGTCCAGAATAGAAATAGCATGGAGTATTACTCACATCGTACAGGTCCATCAGGATAGGACTCTCGGCACCGTGCTCCTCCAGAATTCTCTCGGCCTTCTCTTCCATCTCGGCCATCTGCTTCTCAGCCTCCTTAACAACCCAGGTCAAGGCACCGTCCTCGCTAGGGGGGGCACCCTCGTTCAGGAGGTAGACATCAATGTGTTCGGGGATGGGGAACTCGCGCGAGGCGATAGACTTGAGCAGAGTGGACTTTCCACAGCCGTTCTCACCCAAGAGACCGTAGCGACGACCGTAGTTAAGTTCGAGGGTCGAGTCGGTGATCAGGACCTTTCCATGGAACACCAGCGAGGCGGATGTGACCTTGACATCGCGGGAGGACTCCATGGAGGAAAGCACACCGGTGGTGACACGGTCAGAGAGGCCGTGTTTGTCCATCTGAGCTGTGAGCTTCTCGACCTCCTTCATCTTAGTGTCGTCGGTGGCGGGAACATCCTCGCCATCGGCTTCGGCCTTCTTGCTGCCCTTGGACTTCTTGTCGTCGGCACGCTTGGCCATACGAGCAGCCTTGGAAGCGGACACCATATTGACGGTAGTGTGGTGGGTAAAGTGTTGAAAGGGGGGGATGAAGAGGAGGAAAGGGATAAAGAGAGAGAGAGAAAGAGGGAGGAGAGAAGAAGAAAGATCTGTCGAAGAAAAAAGGCTGGACGAGGGTGGATTCGATAGCGGGGTGGGAGGTTTAGAGGGGCGACCAAAATCCTTGAGTGGAGTTTGAAAAGCCCTTATCGATAGAAAACACTCGGAATTCTAATCGTGACGCAACGACACAAAGAAAAGTGCCTGGAAAAAGACCGCAAAGTGAGAGGAGAAAGGTCTGCAGACGATTGATGAAGATAACGTCTCGAAGATGATGAGAATTTAGAAGAAACGAAGGATAAGAAGAGAGAAGGTGAGAAAAGCGAGAGGCAAAAAGTGGACAACTTCAAAAATTCCTTTCAGTGGGCTACAGAGGCGGCTTCTCATTGGCCCAGCGACGTCATGGCACGGGTCGTGGCGTAGCCTTGCCTGATTGGGCACCCACAGGCACGTGATCTAGTGCTTTATGTGTTAGATCTAATTGGGCACAGAATTTGACCTCATCTCACATTACGTAGGGAGAAGAAGGGGAGAGAAAAGAATCGTTCGGTTCTACGGCTCACTGAGCGCTGAAATAACTCTACTCAAAGCCTCCTGCAGATACTCTCGAGGCTGAGAAAAAACAATCCTGAACCATCCAGGCTTCTCAGACCCAAAGAGAACACCACTGGCCAGAAACACCCTCTTTTGCAAAAGACGCTGCATGACCTCCTCACTAACATCGCCAGAGCTACGTTCTGGATGGAGCTCTAGATACCTTTTTCCCAGATTCACCCAGAGGAAAAACGCTGCATTGCATCCAGGTGCATATTCGATGTGATGATGCTGGACATACTGTGCGACAAATCGATAGGAGTCGGACAGTTTCCTGCGATTGAGCTCGATATATCGATTGGTGAATTGCTCGTCTTCGAGGATGTTGGCTGCCACATGATCTGAAAGGCCAGAGATAAAGGAGTAGAGTGAGACGCCGACCAATGATGCATGGAGGTCTGGGTTGGCCTGGGAGATGATCACTCCGACTCGGATGCCATTGGCGCCAAAATCTTTACTCATACCCCATAACACATGAAGCAGTTGGGGGTCTATGGTACCCGTGGTGTCGATGGATAGCGCAGAGGTGAACTCGACTGGAGCCGGGCTGGTATCGATGGTGTTTTCCCAGACAGAAAGCGCATAAATCTCATCACTGATGAGACGAATTTGGTACTTCTGACAGAATGCCATCAACTCGATAATAGTTTCCCTGGGATAGCATCTTCCAAGGGGGTTATGAGGATGGCAAAGCATCAACGCCCGGACCTTTTTGCCAGTCCGTCGTTCAAACCCTAGAAGAGCATCTTCATACTTGCGCACAGCCCCAGAGCAAAACGGATCACAATCATCAAAATCAACCTGGACGACCTCCGCCCCAAGCCGCAACGAAAGATCCGGAATAAACGTGCCATAAAACGGTTTCCCGAGGAGAATACCCTCCCCCGGATCCGCCAACGCCCAAGAAAGATGCTCAATAGCAGCCGACACACCATTGGTAATGGTAAGATGTCTCGACTCAATCGGAACAGCAGGATGGAGATGTCTCGAGAGAAACTTGGACATGGCCGTTTTCAACCTGGACGAACCGTGCCCGCCGTCATTGTAGGTGAGGTATTTGGCGGGTAGTTCGATTTTGGTATTGATGTACTCGAGCAGAACATCATGCATGAGGCTGTTCTCGGCCATACCCACGTTGACGTAGCCAGTTGGGTTAGTTTCTGCATCCCAGAGGTTATTCTGGACATCCCACATGAGGTTTTTCGAGCCTGCTTCGGTTGCTCTGCGAGCACGCAGAGAGATTGTGTCGGAGGCCATTGTTAGGTGTGATGAAGGGTGGACAGTAATAGTCTCATCTGAGCTCCTCTCTGGGTCTCTTTATAGATACCCCGGGGTAGAAGGTATGACTCCAATGTAGATCTTCCAGAATCGGCGTTTGTTTCGGTGTTCGAAATAGTATTATTCACTGCGGGGAACCGAGATGGAATCTCGTATTGAATATCCATGCTTGAAAGTGTTTAAGTAATGAATGGATTATTTAACTTTACCGCCTAGATAGATCCAGAGTATGGCCTGAAATCTCAATTCCAGTGAGCTAAATATCTCGGTTACAAGCGGAGGGTTCCAAAAACCATACTCCAACCAGAATATAGCTACGTCCACGAAGCTGCGATATCGGTGATTATAATATCATTAAGTCGTAGTTCTATGTATCTTTTAGACATGCTAAGGTATCCTCTCACTAATCGTCTTCAGAACCTCCCTCTCCTCCGCCGTAACCCACACATTATCAGGGACATACACATCCCCACGTCGAATAATAACCTGAGCCGACTTCTGCCCCAGACTATCCTCCGACGCACTGGGTACATAATCCGCCTCTTTATGCTTAACAGCACTCTCCACATCCTTCTCTTCCTTGCTCGTGCTCGGCCGTCGTTCCAAGCTCTGCGCCGTCCACCAGTACACCGGAAACCGTCGCTGGATGTTATTAATCACCAACGCGACGGCCTGCATAAGCGCACAGCCCAGCATCATGACGGGGATCAGGAACCAGCCTATCTCCCGGCCCTCGGTGACGGCGAGTAGGGCCGTTGCGCCCGCGGGTGGGTGCACGGTGTTAGTGAGGACCATGATGGTGGTGGTGATGGCGCAGGCGAGAGCGCCGCCTAGTTCTGTAAAGTGAAGGGCGTGCGCGTTGAGGGCGAACAGCTTGGCTATGCCCACGCCGATGACGCTGGCGATGATCTGGCTGAGGATTGCATTTCGGGGTTGGGCGAAGGGGGATTCGATGACGGCGAATTCGAGAACGGCGGCGGCGCCCTGTTGCGTTTCTGTTAGATGTGATGTGTGCCTTGTACTGTTGACGGTGGTGACTTACAAAACTGGCAACGATTCTAGACGCGTGATGGTCCTGGAAGGACGGAACATGTGCCGACACAGAAGCTATCACAGCAACACCACAGAAAACACCAATCAACGACCACAGCGCGATGATGATATTACCGACCGGCTTGGGCGATCTAGGTCTATAACCAAGAAAATGCGAAATGGGACGAGGCAGCCGGTGCCATGGCGGAGCAGGAATAAAGGGGTTCAGGTAAGAGTCGATATCGAAATGGCAGCGAGACCAGTCCAAGCCCAGCCGGGACATGGGTTGAGAAGCTGGTTGACTCATGGGATTACCGGGCAGGGCATGTTATAGCCACTGTAGAGAGAAAGAGGCGGTGATGACGACAGACTTTGGTAGGGCTGGGCGGATATAAATACCAAAGAAACAGTCACAGCCAAATCCGGCGGGAATGACTCCGCATGAGACGCAGTGAGGGGGAAAGAAATAGTAAGGAAGCAAAACCTAGACTCCGCAGAGGAGAAAAAGAGGGAAAAAAGGGACTGAAAACCGGGCCAAAGGAACAAAATCAAGGAGGTCGTGACATGGCGGCAAAACGAAGATTCATGAACGACAGGATATGGCGTGCCGACGACGACTCCAACAGCCGAGGAAGAAGCGATTCATCTCCGCGGAGACGAGGGTTGTATAGGGAGTATGGAGGGTGTTTTTGAAGGTATTCAGGTATTGAGAATGTCGCCCAAAAGGAACAGAAAGACCCAGAAGGCGAGGAGGATCCAGTCAGGATGTTTGCATTTGGTAATGGAAATTCCTGTTTGGGTTTAGTGTTGGAGTGCATCTGGGAGGTCATCTGAGTCAGCGGTACGATATTTCAATACGATACCGTGAGGAGAACTGGACGTAGTATATGGGAAGAATATGTGGTGGAAAATGTAGAAAGAATGGATGGAATGGAATGGGATGAGGGGGGATTATATAGATGATGTAGATAGAGATAGAGAGAGATAGAGAGAGATTACACAAAAAGAAAGGAAGATAAGAGCAGTTAGCCTGGAGAGATAAGGAAGTGTAACAGCCAATCCATCCAATCGTATTTACCCCTCATATCATGGATATTCACCCTGCTGTAGATGATTAGAAAACCTCTCTTCTCATTCACAATTTTATACCCCGCATTCTGCTAGTGCCGATCAATCCGGGGATACGAGTTGTGCTACATTAATTAACCAGTAGTCGTGGGTACGACTGGTATATCTATGAATTACCAGGAGAGTTAAGGTTGCCGATCAAGGATATACGCTTCGTGGATTCATCAGGATAATATTATAATATAGTATCTGCATCCCTCCTAGGACCTAATCTCGGACTATCGCGATGAATAACCACCTCCGTTTTCCTCATAATAACATCCCCACTCTTCCTCTCCGCAAAATCTTCACCCCCATCACTACTAGCCCGTATGGCACTAGTTTGTATATAATTCCTCGAATCTTGGTTATCATGTAGTGATCGCATGGCGAAGATAGATCCGTGGTGAGAGTAGTATCCGGTCCGGGTGCGTTTTCTGCTTCGTGTGCCGCTAGTGAGACTTCGTGTTGCGCCGAGGAGGGATTTGACGAGTGGTCTGATGGTTGGAAGAGAGGCAGCTAGGATACCGACGTTGAGTTCCACACTGTGTTGTTAGTTATTTTCATATTCAAGGGTGTAGGAGGACATACGCATTCCATGTTGTAAATGTACTGTCTCTGCGATGTGTTAATCCTGAAGTATAGTATAGTATAGGTAGAACATACCGATATTGATCAGTTATCTTCATCACATTCATCTGAGCGACGAGTTTGACAATCGCAGCAGCACATGCACTATCATCATTAGTATAATACTATCACCATCCAGCGTAAAACTCACAAATACCCCAAACTCAAAATAGCCATCAGAGAAGCCTTGGTCCTCTTATTTACTTGAATAGTATAGAACATCGGAATAGGAAGCGTGGCGAATATGACATCCGTGACGATATTGATACCTGTTCATCAGCAAGATTCTCTATCATAAAGAAGAGACATACTACTATTAAATATCCCAATAGCCGTAAAAGTAGGCAAAGAGAAACACTTGGCCGTCTTCCTCACCTCCATATCCCACGCCCCAGCAACAGGGACACATTGGAATATCAGCGTGCCAGCACAGGCAATCGTAAAGGCGACGAGAAATACTATCCTCATTAGCGTTGAATAATTCATGTAGACGAGTAAGTACCAATGGCCCCAATGATAAACCTCCGAAATGTACTTTGAGCAGCAACTCGGAGAAGGAAAAATCCCAGCGAAATCTTCACCGCGCTAATTCCTATCATCACGATAATCGAGTGGTAGAATGTATATTTCCGCAGTATTTCCTGGTCATCATGGCTGATGTACTTAGTATACCTGCCTAGACCGTGTTGCGATTCGCCGATGAAGCATCCAAATACCCCAAATGCGCAGGCCTGACCCATCAATATCCGAAGATCAAAATAAATAGAATAATGGACATACCAAAGCAAAAGAGGTAATATAATCATCCATACCACAACGCTTCAAAATCCTCCCCCGCGCATAGACTCGCAGTATAACAACCAGTCCGGCGAACCCAGTTAGTGATCCCACCACTGCCAGTGTGCGAGGTGCTCTGGAGTCATCTGGGAGTGTAGCATCTGCTGTGGGGGCAGAATCTCTTGATACGAGTCTCTCCAAGGGAAAAGGCAGCGATGCCATGCTGTAGTCGACATGGATCGATTACATGGGGACTGCAGAAGTGAAGACAAATGAAATAAAGATTATGCTTATTCCTATGGTTATAGGTGCTGGAGATGGCTGTGTCAACAGAGATATTAAGCCGAGGTTTGCTAGGCCTCCCCTGTAGAAGTACGTAAATGGTGCATATTAATAATGCCCCTTCATTGAAAAGGAAAAACATTCATAATTCATGCCAGTCCCGTTCAAGGATGGCAGACTGCAAACTCTAGTCTGGTTTGTCGATGTAGTAGCGATATCCCAGCTGGAGAAATCTATCCACAACTCGCATTTCAGAAATCTAACAGGGGTATATGTATCGGCATGTCCGATGAATTTCTCCATTGGTAAACACAGCCGGTTAAATATTTGAGTCAAAGAAAGGTGTTCGTGAAGGTGGACAGGCTCTTATGTCCTGTAAAGGAACCGATGCCGATGTGTAGGAATATCCGAGATCCAGCGATATTGATGGAGCACTAGTTCACGCCAGTAACGTGGCTTGTATGTCCTAGCGTTGCATACAGGGATAGGGCTGTTAATCGGTCCTAGCTAATATAACCGGCAGAGGTTGGAGGTATATGATGTTGTATAAGCCGGTCTATGCATTAAATTCAATCCGATGGGATGTCCGGATCTGACGGTTAATAAAGGCTTCGATTCATATAGAACCAAGCCTAGACTCAGATAATAACGTCTAATTTGATAGAGTGTTCCACCGGAGAAACGAAGGAATGCTAGTCATAACGACTTCGCCGCCGACTAGGATGTCGGCTAAGATCTGTCAAGCAACGTTATAATCTTCTTGACCCTGCGGTTGATAGCCGTAATTGAATACAAAGACAATGATTGAAGGTTTCGATGTCGACAACTAAGTTTGAAAACAGCATAATTTAATTGTCTTGATCCAGGTCTAGTTATCGTGCAGCCTTCTTTCTTTCAGTGAAAGACAACCGAAAAATCCCAGTGCAACAATGTTGCCTGATCTTTGTATAGTCCCACAGCCACGACCCAGCTAGACCAATATGCGAAGAATGACTTAGAACCTGGTAGATTGTGTCTTCCCTGTGATACCCCAGTTTAGCAAGGACCACCAAATTGAGCGACCCCACCGGGCAGTAAAAATGGCCTAAACAGGCGATATCTTAATAAATGTTGTATCGGGGGAATCGGAGGCCCGCCTGTTCGGGTCCGAAGCCAGTGTCTTGGATTGAGTATTGACAGCCTGCCAGTCACACTGTGGCGATTTTCCGATGAAATTTCCGTGTCATCTGGATGTTGCACATAAATGAGATGAATTAATCCGAGGGCTGTTATTCTGATTGTGTGTGACATAAGCTGGTGGTGACTGAGTAACAGCTGACCAGTTGTCGGTCGATCCTATCGATCGAGTTTATCAGTGATATTTGGCGATGAACAGGAGGTTTGGGCATATCGAGCCCTGAATGATTTCCGTGTTTCTTCCGAGGCTTCAGATAGTTCTAGATGGCCAATATATGTTAGTTTGATGATGGTTGTTTGATGGTGAGACATGACAGGGAATAAGATGGACGGCATGGGCCGCTATCCGACAGACTAGCCACGAGCAGTGGGTCGGTTTATCAAATATCATCGAGGAATACATTTTGAATTGTACAAGCTTTGTAGATGATGGAAGAGGAAATGATAGACAAGATGATGATGATGGTGGTGGTAGAGGAAAAGAGGAAGAAGAAGTGAGGTTGAAGAAGGAGAGTTGACATTCACAGTCACGTTTCCATATCAACCATCTTTAAGCTCAAGAATGCACCGAACAATAATGCTTTTAGCTTCACCCGATAAAAATCACCAGATTAGCAAGAGTCTAATATCCAAACCCACTTTGACCGCTATAAACATGGTTGCATCCCACCCTTCTGCCATGAATCAGTACCATCATGCGTCTCTCCCTCTTCACTACGCTGGCCACTCTGGCAGCAGTGATTCCCTCTCTGGCTATCCCAGACCATGTTGACTCCCTATCTCACAAAGGACTTGCCAATTTAAGGGACTTCGAAGCCAGCCATTCTGGGAAAACTTGCACCCTGGAAAATGCAGCCGTGCGTCGAGAATGGTACGTATATCCACGTTTATCAAAGAATAATTCTAACAAAAACAGGGGCTCATTGAGTCCAGCTGATCGCAAGAAATACACGGATGCCATGCTATGCCTCATGTCCAAACCGCCTCGTTTCAGTCGAGACAAAGTACCAGGGGCACGCAATCGATATGATGATTTTGTTGCCGTGCATATTAACCAGACCATGACAATTCATGGAACAGTAGGTCTCTTCATTACATGATAAAGATAATCTCTGATTATTGTAGGGCAACTTTCTCACCTGGCATCGCTACTTCACCTGGACCTTTGAACAGGCCCTCCGCAACGAATGCGGTTACGATGGTTATCAGCCCTACTGGGCCTGGGAGAAATATGCCCATGATCCCATCCATTCGCCTGTCTTTGATGGGTCTGAATTCAGTCTTTCAGGAAATGGAGAGTACGTCCCTCACAACGGTACTCCAGCTACAGCGTATACCACTCTTCCCGCTGGTCGAGGCGGAGGATGTGTAACAACAGGTCCATTCAAAAAGTATGTCTCTCCTATAACCACATATAGAACACACATACTCATCTCTGACAGCATGACGGTGAACCTCGGCCCCGTCTCCCCAACCCTCCAAGTCCCCGGCATTGTAGCCCAGAATGGCAGTGGATTCGACTATAATCCCCGCTGTCTCCGTCGCGATATCTCCGTCGACGCCTCAATGGGCTGGACCAAAGATAGCGACGTTGCAGGCTTAATCAAGAACTACACCACCATCGACCCCTTCCAAACCACCATGCAGGGTAACTTCCCTGCGGGATATCTAGGCGTTCATACAGCAGGCCACTTCACCATCGGCGGCGACCCAGGTGGCGATCTCTTCGTTTCACCCGGTGACCCGGCGTTTTTCGTCCACCATGCCATGATCGACCGGGTGTTTTGGATTTGGCAGAATCTGGATCCTGCTAATCGACGGGATAAAGTTTCGGGGACGATTACGATGATGAATACGCCTCCTTCGCGGAATGCTACGTTGGATGATATTGTGGATTTGGATTTGTTAGCTGAGCCGTATCGGCTGGGAGACTTGTTGGATACGACTGCTGGGCCATTTTGTTATGTTTACACTTAGATGATATGTACTAATAATGTATTTACAGGAATAGTGTTGATAGACTCTCTGTCAAAGAAATATTACCTTGCACTATAATTAGTGTCCAGATGACTATGTGTATCATGATCTGTGCCTATAAAATAGGGCCAGCCTTGCTATACCAACTGCGCGCCATGAAAGTACCATGCAGTAGCTTATGATTGGTTGTTGTCACGGCCAGCTCACTCTCCCAGTAAGAGAAGACAAACAAATTCTCGCTCTTCAAAACACACATTCTGAAACGATGGGTAAATCCTGCGAATGTCGGCTCGTCCCATCGGAAGCTGGAAGGTTATCTTTCGCTTTTGCCTCCGATATGAGGTCTGTTGTATCCCAATTCATGAACTTATTCGTCAAGCGTGATGATGCCGCAAGCATCGGGAACCTCAGAGATCTTTCCTGGAACTTGGGATCGTTTCGCGCCCTCTTTTCACGGGACATGGAGAACGAATTCGATTACCAGGCGCTCATTTTGGGAACAATAGTTAGTATGTTTCACTGGTGCCAAAATGAGACTGGTCCAATCCCCGGAGCGACGATATGTGGCACTTTGGAAGCATGTAAAACGGTGTGTGTCGAATAATGCCGGAACGACGGTCTTTTTCAGTCAGCATCCAGGCATGAATGGTCTCGGACTTGATGACTCTGAAGTACAAGATGGAGACCTGGTTGTTATTAGTGCTTCTCGCGCCAGAGCACCTTTTGGGCTACAATGAGATCTGAATGTACACGACGGCGATCGGGTATACTACAAACTGGTCGGTAGGCACTAGTCGAGGGACTCGCTAGAGCTGATGAACCAGGGTCCCCATTTTTCACTCATGTTCGTGGTCTGCCGTTTGAAGGGTTTCTTTTACGATGATATGCTTTCTGGGATAATATGTCCTGCATATCCTATATTGTCTCGTTTAGGAATGGATCAGCCATTATTGATCTCACATGACACAATACTCTTCCAACATCAACACCACCACCAATATCACCATCATCGAGGCACACACAATGTCCACATTCTCGGTAGACTCTGAATACACCGGCCAGTCTGGCCGTATATATAAGATCAAACAAGTGATACAGCAAGAAGAAACTCCTCCACGCCGGATTTATCTAGCCACGTATGTTTGCACTCACCACTCATGGTTGCTTACCTACTCACTATTCCAGATCTGGTGATCAAAAGTTTATATTAAAGTACATTATCCCGTTCAATTTTGGGGATCTTCAAGATATAAATAACAGATTACGCGGTGATGTTGAGCATGTCCGTCTCGCTCAAGATAGTATCCCCGACAAGTCAATGTTTGTGTTTGACTATTTCACGGGACACCTTTTCCGGCTAGTTCAGAAGGATTTACCCCTCGACATGACAAAGAGGATTCTCAAAAATGCTTTGTGTGGAATAGTGGAACTACATGATCGGGATATTGTCCACACAGGTGGGTGCACTTACCTCACCTTTTCATCAGTCCTGACATATCGTAGATATAAGAGCAGACAACATCTTCATCGATTGGAAAAATCAACGAGATGGAGTCACAATTGACCGAGTCCTCATTGGCGATCTAGAAGATGCAGCACACATCCCTCCTGAATGTTATATGATAGGCAAACAAGCAGGGAACTGGATGTGGAGGAGTCCCGAAGCCCACGCTCAAGGGCCCGTGAATAAACCATCTGATATATTCTCTTTTGCTCTTGTCGTGAGTCCACCTAGCTCCCTATCCTGGACTGATTGCTCAATTCACTAGTGCATATACGCAATTCAAAAACGTGTCCTCTTCGCCGTCGGCAACGAAGAATTAGAACCAGGCGTCGATCCCCTCGCCATCGTAATCGGGCGACAAATCTCCTACTTTGCCAATAAAGACAGCCTGGATGCGTTTTTGACATATCTCGGCGATGATAATCAAAATCCGTGGATTCGGGCTTTCAAAATCATCCGGGACGGGTTCAGTCAGGAGAATCCGCGTAAACCGTTTCTGTTCTGGAAGGGCGTTGATGAGGAGTTTCGGGGGCTGATTTGTGCCATGACGAATTTTGATCCGGAAAAGAGGATAACGGCGCGGGAGGCGTTAGCACATAAGTGGTTTGAGGGTGTTTAGGGGTATTGAGTATATTATGTAGTCACTTGTTGTTGTATGGAGCGGATAAAATCATGTCCATGGTGGGTATGTTCTATATCTATAATATATTGAGCTGATAGTTAAGATTAGCCAGTAAATTCTGAAAAGGGCCAAGTTGTTGAGAACGGGTTGTATGTGAGATATCCATATTCTTCTGCTTAATGAAGCAGTGATGTGAGGAGTATGCCATGGTAGGTGATACATGGCTATGCTGAATCACAGGATAGAAGTTGATACCAAGACTTTGCTGAGTGTGCCCTACAACCCTATCGGGCAACCCGTCGACTTGGCATGATTTCATGAATTGATCCGGAGAAATCTAGACCAGCCAGTTAATATATGATTGGTTGCGAATACACTTTAAAATAGAAAGATCATCAGGAGGGCTTACTCTTGATAGATGTCGGTTATCGGACATCCGGAGGTTGCAGTACTATTACTCCTCATCTGCTTACATACATCCATCTTGCTCAGCCTTCTACACAGCAAATGTAGTAATATATGCATTGTAACAATCCGCATTCCTTTATTGACGATCAACGGTAATTCTTTCAGTCTGACGAGGCTTGAATAGTACGTAGTATGATCAATGCATCGTATCCGTGGTGATCCGAGTTCGTTTACTATTGCTTCTAGACGATTCGAGCGGATCGGTTTCCACGTTCTGGGCTACCCGCTTTATTTCCGTGACTGTTGGATCTAGTGGATGTTCTACTGAAGACAGACTGAATGTTTCAACTGAATACTCCGGAGTGACATTTCTCAACATAGTACATAGTACACAGTAATCGATAATATCATCCCTCAGCAACATCCCTGAACAGGATATCAAACCCTGAATCTGACTTCTAATCAAGCAACCCACCACAAAGCTAAAACCCATACCGCCAAGGCCAATGCCAAGTTGCTTACGTGGCGTCGCCCCCTACCAATCAGCGCCGTCCGAATTGCGTGCCTGGCTGTCCTTCCAGCCAATCAGGATATGTATCATCTACCCACCCAATCACAACGCCGTTACCCCAGTATTTGCTCCGCAGATGAGCTCATAGCGCTCCCATAGCCTGGATGATCTGCATAAGAAAATGGATTGCTCTATTTTTGCCCAGCCCTGCACGTGTAAGGCTTTTCCCCCTGATTATGCATATGATTATTGGGTTGATGGATTAAGCATAGTACGGTGATGGCTGAAGAGAGCATTCCATCAGTTATCAGATTGACATACTATGACATTTAGATAATACTACCTAGATACCAGGAGGTAAACTGGAAGGCAACCATATCCAGGAACCACAGTCCATACCATACCAGGGGATAAAGTTATCCACTGGAAGATCATCATCTGGGTCAGCGATAGTTCCCAGTCAATCCCTCACAACTATCGACCCTCAACCCTGTACCACTATCTGTGACACGCAATCACAAGCAGAAGTCGGAACTCCAGTTGCAACCCGCAAGAAGTGGAACCATCTCCATCGCTCCAAAAAGGAGAACATAATCAAACCAGGCTGTGTGCTTACTGAGGCTGACCACACCCCCAGGATCAGGAATTGGACCCTTTTTTGCTGTGTAGTATGTATCATTCTTAGGTAAACGGGGGCCATACAACGGTCGTCACGAAGGTATAAGTATCCCCTTCTCTACCCTCTGTAGATAGAACCATCAAGCAACAATCAACAGTCTCGCAAACAATCAATCAACCACTCTCTATCCAACCAATTCTCTACATTCCTCCACTTCCACCATCAAAATGAAGCTCTCTTTCGTCGCTACCTTTGCCCTCCTCGGCCTCGCTGCTGCCCTCCCTGCCAGCAACAACGACGCTGCTACCAACAAGGTATGATCGTGTTCTGACCTTATCCGATTGAATCAATCATGTTAATGGTGATTTCTCTAGCTCAAAGCCGGTGACACCTGCAAGCCCGACGGCAGCTTGGGTATCTGCGAGAGCAACAAGTGCATCGTATGTCTTACCATCTCCCATTCAAATGTATACATGATGCTAACTATTTCTACAGAAGGATAAGGACGCCGACACTGGCAATTGCCAGTAGACAGATTTTTTCGGTTTAGCTTAAGGAGTTACGGTCAAGAGAAAGATCAAGTATGGCCGTGGGTTAGTCGGTTTTCAGCATCAGTTGTATATATAAGGGTCTTTTGGCGTAACTTCAGTCAGTTTCAGTGATCATACTTCGTACTGGTCTTTGTTTGTCTATCAAATTTACATCATGTTTTTGGTCTATTTACTTCCTTTGAACGTTTAAACATTCAGTGTCTTGCCTTGCTTCGAGCTCTCCTGGGCCAACTCGATCAGTCGGATGACTTCGCGGGCCTCGGCTCCACTGGCGGGGAGGTCTCCCTGTCCGCCCAGAGCACGGGCAATCTTGCGGTAGTATTCGGTGTAGGTAGGGGGTTCGACGGTGGGAGTGACTTCCTTGACGAATTTTCCGTCTTGCACGGTGGTGAGGGAGCCTGAAAGATGGATCAGCATTGCTCACTTCGCTCTTCACGATGTGATGTGACTTACCGTATCTGTCACTCGGCTCCCGGCCGTATCCATTGTCCGACGGCTTCATGCCAGCCTTGAGTTGGTCTTCTTGGCAGTCCAGGTGGAACTAACATCATTAGCTCAGTTCTCCTTAATCACGACTCAGGAGACGCAGAATCCTATCCTGCTTACCTTCTGGAATGACCCCTTCTCTCCACGAACCCAGAATCGCAACTGCTTCTCCTCCGGACTCACGACACCCGCCTTGGCCGTCACCAACAATCCACCCTTATAGTGCAACAACACGGTAAACGAGTCCTCGAAGCCAGTCGTGTTGGTCGCCCGCTGCGTGCCGATGAATCCAGTCACCCGCTCCGGCAGTCCAAACAGATAAACCGCCTGGTCCAGCAAATGTGTTCCGAGATCGTAGATGGCGCTGCCACCGGGGATAACCTTGTTCTTCCACTTGGATGCGTCGGCGGCGGGTTCCTCGGGACGGTGACGGTCGAAGTGGGTTTCGAATTCGACGACGCGGCCTAGAGAGCCGTTCTTGACGAGCTTCGAGAGTGTGACGAAATCGGCGTCCCATCGGCGGTCTATCTTGTTAGCTACATCTACACGATTTGGTACAGGAGAGGGGACATACTCTGGTACACGGCCAACAACTTGTTCTGCGAGTTGGCGAGATCGACGAGGTCACTGGCTTCTTGCGAGGTGGGGGTGAAGGGTTTCTCGCAGATAACTATCTCCATCAGTATGATCGCAAACCTTCATCGATGAGATAGACAAACCATGCTTTCCATTCTCCAACGCCAACTTGGCCAACTGGAAATGCGAGTCCGGGGCAGTGGTGATAATCACCACATCCACGCCTGCATCCTTGACCATCTCATCGGTGGTCCGGTACGACTTGACGCCCGGGTGGTCCTTCTCAGCATCATCCTCCGGCTTGGGTGTTCGCTGCACAACAGCGTAGAGCTTCAATTCAGGGACCTCCTCCACAAAGGGAATGTGGAAGACTTTGGCGCTGAAGCCGTAGCCCACGACACCGACGTTCCAGGTTTTGGTAGCCATTTTGTGATGAATTAACTGATGAATGAATTGATACAGATAAAAGTGGGATGAAGAAGAAGATGAAGATGAGGAGTTATTTATGCGTGAGCCTGATTGCTAAATTTCTAAGCACTCGACTTCTCCAGAAACCCGGTGGTGCGGGGGAAGGTCCTGGCGACGGCATCGTCTGGTCGGGCGGGGCAGATGCCGTCGGATTTCGGTTTACGTGGGGGTTATGACGCTTTCTATTGCTTATGAAGAGTCAAAGTCTTCACAAAGATATTGTGATAGAGTTCTTGTAGAGAAAGTTACTTAGAAGGGCTATTTTCGCGGAGTATGTGTCATTGTCGATTATATATTTCTATGTTCTAGGCCTTGAGTGGGGGGCATCACGATGGATTGCCTTTTATATATAATTAGCCTGTCGAGTTATAAACTAAAGAATACTAAGGCATACGGAATAGACTGGACCTAAGCTACTATGGTAGATAATTACCTGCCAGGCGTATTTAGTATTTGACTGCATACTGCAAGATGATATAACTGTGCTGGGATACATTCATCAATGGACTTTCTGGCACTAGATTGGTCAATTGCTTAAACAGTATTCTTACCATGGGTATTTGAATAATAGACAAATGATATCAAATGACTCATACAATGACTGCTTGCTGTACCTATTATTTGCATAAACACGCATAATTGACAATATATCGTATCATCATATCTACTCAGTTTCCTCCCTCACACAGCGACTCACTTCAACAGCATCCAAACACCCCTCAGGCTGACTGAGCACACTCTGATAAACCAGATTCGGGTTGCCAACAACATCAAAACGAGGCTTATCATCCTGTCCCACAAAAGACTGAATCGTCCGCTCGGGGATCCCCTCAAATTTATACCCCGTGGAGCCCTTCTTAGCCGCCTCACGCTTCTGCTCGACCGTGCTGCGAATGTATTCCAGATACGGGGGGTTACCGGGCTTGATCACATTATCAGCTGCGAGTACTGAACCAGGCGAGATCATGCGGAGGTGCTCGCATAACTTGACATCAGTCGTGTAGGCGGGTTTATAGTGGTCGATAAACATCAGCTCAACATGCTTCACCTGCCCCGTCGTATACAACTTATGCAGTGAAACATCACTCCGACCGACTAGAATCCTCACAAAATCACGCAAACCCGCCAACTCAATCAACATATTCGCAATAGCCGCATACTCCGGATCCAGCTCGAGAGAGAGATACTGCTTCCCTCCCGCGCGACGGACAGCATCACCGAACAAGATGGCCGAATAGCCCACATACCCACCTAGTTCGATCATGGTGGCAGGTTTGACTTCGGCGATGAGATCGAGGACGACTTTCCCCTTTGCCGCGCCGACATTCATGAAGTGGTATTCTTTGTCGAAGTCGTCGATGAGGTCGAGCACTTTTTGCGGGTGGCCTTGGATGTCGTCCAGGTTGGGTTGGTTGTAGATGAAGTGGAGGAGTTTGAGTTCGCGGTCATCGTCGCGAGCGCCGGGGCGGGGGTGGAGAGTGCCTGCGTGGGACATTTTATATTTAATATATTAAATGGATATGTAGATGTGATAGAATTGGATTGGGGATGAGGTCTAAGTGAGTACGTCGGGATAGTTATATAGACCCTCGGGGTCGGAGATAAGCTGAGAAGGGAGTGCAAAGCCGAGAAGAAGATTCAATTATTCCGCTCATGGTCCGCTCATATTCCGTGATTGATAATAGATCTAGTATATTAGTATGATTAGTTGATAGAGATTGACTCATTGCGGAGAGAAATGACATCGGAGATAGTCAAGTAGTATCCCGATAGTATGACTGTCATGAGTATTATTGACGTCTTATATAGGTGACTAGATCTGGAACAGTCTATATCGATCGATAAGTGGATCAGTAATGGCAATAATAGACCATTTATACCTACCTAATGATGGTGGATTAGGTATCATTATCAGGTACAGTGCATTGCATTGCCTCGTAATTCTGTAATACCATTGAATGCCCTACCATCGCCCTGCTTGGGATGAAACAACACTTCACATGAAGAGCAGCATCACCAATCTGTCGAACCATCACTGGCCAGAATGCTAAAATGGAGTCTCGAGATGTAATAATGCAGCGATGACGTGGTCAACAGCTGTAACATTCCCGAGGTTCAGCTCTACTATTTGACCCCTCGTTCACCAGCCATCGTGAATATTCAGCTCGTTTTCTTCACAACATTTTTTTTTTCCTCTTCAACATCATGGCTGTCTCTACAGTCCGTCGTGCCTTGAGCCCTTGGCCCAAAGACTCTACCTTTACTTCCATCCTCTCTCTCTTCCACACGCTCGTCCATCTCGTGCGCATCACCATCTCGTTTCTGCTCCTCCCGCTCGACAATACCGTGCTCTTGGCGTCTTTTCTGGTGGGGCATCTTCCTCTCCCAGCCATCAGCCCAGCTCGACGACGACGACAATCCGTCCTACGCAATGTTCACTTTTATCCCAAAACCGTCCTCATCACTGGTATCGACACTCCTCATGGCCTCGCTCTTGCCAGAGGTTGGAACGATGAGGGCCATCGCGTGATCGGCGCCGATGTCACCAATCTCCCCATCCGCTCGGGGGAGAGCATGTCTCGATCGCTGACTTCATTCTACCAAATTCCTAAATTTCAATATGTCTCGCGACTCCTCGATGTCATTCATCGGGAAAAGGTGGACATTTGGATCCCTTGTTCCGAAAAGGTGTCGGTCATGGAGGACGCCATGGCCAAGCAGGTCATTGAGAGTCGCACCGAGTGTAAGAGCATCCATCTCGACACGGAAATGGCAAACCAACTCGATACGCCCGAATTGTTTGTCCGGTTCCTCCAAGAGAGAGATCTGCCCATCATCGAAAACCACCAGGTGCAGTCGCGGGATTCCGTCCATCGCATTCTGCACCGGTCGCCCAACAAGACCTACCACTTGCGAAAGTTGAATCCCATCGTGAAGGACAGCCAGGTCGTGGCTTTGCCCAAGAGGACGCTCAGCATGACTTACTCGGAGGTTAGTGAGATCAAAATCACCAAAGAGACGCCATGGATTTTACAGCAGCAGACTCGTCTAGGCGAGTTCATTGCCGAGGTGCTGGTGGTGCGCGGGCAGCTCAAAGCCATCAAGATCCGCCCGGCCAAAGAACAGCCCAATTGGGGCGAATCGCGTCTCGACAAAGCCCTGGCCTCGGCAATCCACAGAGTCATGGAACGGTTTGCGACAAAAGGTGGTTCGCGATTGACCTGTCACCTGTCGGTCAACCTCATGGTGGACGAGGAGTTTGACAACAACTCTGTCCGACATGTTGTCCACATTGCAGGCTGCACGCAAGGGGCGCGGGCTGTCAAAAACCTCCTTCTTCACGAACCATCCACTTCCATCTCTGCCGGGTATCTGGCCATGTTGTCGGATCGCCCCAGGTCTAAAGACTTGCCGGGAGAGGATATCATCTCCACCACTCGGAAGCCGGGGTTCAATGTGTACCGGACGGTCAGAGCGTTCATCCTCACATTCATCCCTTCTCTACGCCCGGTAATCAGGCGGTTGGATAAAGTGATGGGCGGACTCGGCCAGTTCTTGTTCTGGAAGGACTCGCGATTCTCGTATCTGGACCCTCTGCCATGGTGGTGGCATGCACATATCTACCGGCCACTGCAACACGTTGGTATGATCCTTCACCAGAGGGATGAAAAGTGATTTTGAACATGGTTATGTGTTGGATATTGAATGTGTTACGAAGAATGATTTTGTTTTTGATTGATTTGGTTTGCGACTATATATGAGCACTGGGCAGCATGGGCGGCGTACACAGAAAGTATGGGGCACTGGATGCCGATCATACTCGATACTACTAGATAGATAGTTACAGATGGATGGAGATGTTTCATGCAGATTATCCATCCTGTATTCTACCTTTGACTTTTCTGATTGTTTTCTTTTTCTTTCTCTCACATGTCATGTGGCCAAGTGGGCCAAGAGTGGCTGAAGTGTTCCAGGAATAGATCCGTTTCCTAGAGAACAGCTGAGCTGAATAGCATCACTTATACGGGTAATACAATGATACTTATCCTACCTATCTACTTACTGAGTAGACTAATAGATGCTGGATGCTATAAATACAAATTCTGCATACCGATCTAGCATCTAGGATATGTAAAGTGTTGATCGATCCGATGCAGTATCTAGTTACCTAGAGCAACGGGTTCACGCCGACTTTGCAATCAAGCGCCTCGATCAGAATCACTGCATAATATTGCTGTGCATTTATCAACTCAATAAATCGTACATTGAATCCTCCGTGTAGCAGAATCAAATGTATTCTATTTATTAAAAACGACTGCCTGCTGTTTGCTCGGTGGATCGTTACGCGGCCTGACAGTTTTAAATTACGGGCAGCAACATTTCCTGCCCGCTCGTGCCGTTGGCCACACTGCGCTCTGCCACTTCTGCCTCTTCTTCTTCTCCATCTCAGCCTTCACTTCCATCCTATCTTCCTCTTCTCCTCTTCTCCTCTTTGTCATTCTAACTGTGATATCACCTCTGGTATCGCCCGGATTTCCTCTGCATATCCCTCGGCTCCATCTCCACCTCCACCTCAGCTTCGATCGGCTTCTCCCGCAGGCGGTTTTTCAATGCCCGTGTAAACAATCGCTTTTTCCACCTCACCTTTTCAGTGACGCAGTTACGAACCCACATAAAAGTCGTTTTATCAGCATTCTCGCGATCCTCGTTATTTCCATCCTCTTTCTTCATCGCCAGCGATCCCCCCCGCATCCTCTACATCCCATTGCGCAAACATGAAACTAGCCAGACCTTCCGTCAATCCCGGGCGGGCAAAGAATATCGTCCACGCAGCACAGGCCTTTATCATCTTCCTCGCATGGGCTCTTACTATCGCCGTCTTCACCAAGGGCGATGGGATTGATGGGCGTTCAGCGTGGTATTTCGCTTTGGTGAGTTCACCGTTACGTATCTTTCGGTCAGGCGGGTTGGGCTAATATGGTTGTTTCTTGGTAGTGCTGGTTTACGATCCCTGGTTTGATTTACCTCGTGGCTGTGCCTATGTGGCCGCGAGCTCGTCGGTTTGGAAACGTCTACGCCTTTGCGACCGTCGATTGTCTGTATACCATCTTATGGTTCAGTGCGTGGATTTGCGTCGCTTCTTATGTTGCCCAGGGCAAGGCCGAGGGCAAGAGCAGTGATAGCGACAAGGATAGCAACAGCAACAAGAACGGCAAGCGGGCTACCAGTGGCAGTGGATGCGATAACTGGAAGTATGGCAGCGCTTCCAAGTGCAAGATCAGTACAGCTACTGTGATTTTGGGAGTTGTTGTTTTGTAAGTTGAACTTGGAGACAAGATGTTGGTTTGCGATTTGCTAATTGGAATAGCCTTCTCTTTGTTGTCACGGCCTTTATGTCTTTCCGCAATGTCATGCACTTCCGTCGCACCGGTACTCTGCCCGACGCTGTCTCCGACCCAACCTTTGCCGCCCAGTCCAAGGCTGCCTTTTCGTCCAACCCCGCTCATGACTTTGAGGAAGAGGAAGATGACTTCCGCTCTGGTCGTGCTGGATTGAGCACTGCTCACAGCGATCGCGATGAGGACTACGCCCTGCTTCACCAGAGCGAGGTGGACGATCTGACCAGCACCGCTGGTCGATCTGCGATGCACGGAGGGTATGATCCCACTGCATCCAACAACTCCGGATCAGGTCTCCATGACTACAACACCGGCTACGGAGGCGCACATGGGCAGCATTACATGCCACCCTCGGACTATGGATCCAGCCTGAGCGGTGGGTACGGACGTTGACGCTGAGGGTGATGTCAAGTTTGAAACGCCAATTTTTCTACTTTTGTATCTTCGAAATGACCATGGAGCGGTCTTGGCGGGCGCATTTCCGTATTTTATCATCTGCTTGTTCTTGTTTATCTCTCTCCGTTGTTTTGATCCGCAAAGCCAAGTTCTGCATTTGTTTTGTCAACTCTAGGTGATGACTGTATGTTGTGATTGATACATAGGGATAAGTCCCGTTTTTCAGCTGTGCTCAGTACCATACCTATACCTATAGACTATAAGATAGAGATACCAATGTACTATTGAATCGGACACAACTGCCTTGGACAGCCTGGACGAGTGCCTGGAATTCCGCCCCAAGAATATTCTGCCACCGCCTTGCGCGGTCTGCTCTGGACAGCTTGCCAGCAACCAGCTATCCAACCCAGCCTCTCATATCCATCTTGCTCGTTGGTGGTATTGATATTAATTAATATCGTATTAATTGATTCTGTGGTGGGTACTATCTACGATATATTGTTTCGATTCAATACTAACTCAGCGCAGTCCACGACCACGATTACAATCAAACATCAAACATCATCAATCAGACATCAATACGACAACAAGACACATAAACCAGAATCAACCAGAATCAACCTGAACAAAAGCAGAAAAACCACCAAAATGGCCAGCAGCATCGACCTCTTCAACCAACACCCCCTCCACCTCGACCCAACCTCCAAAGCCATCACCCTCGACAGCACGCACCCCGACAGCACAATAAGCGCCGAACTCGACACCCTCAACACCCTCCACCGCTCCCTCATCAGCCTCGACCCCCCCAACATCCCCCCTCCCCCTCTCCCCATCAACCCCAAGCGCAGCGCCCAGATCACCAAACTCCGCGACTCGGCCAACACAGCCTACCGCAAGACCAACCACGCCGAGGCAGTGCGGCTATACACGTTTGCGATCGATATGGCTGTTTCCCGGCCGGGGTGGGAGCCCGTTGCGCTAGCGAGAGACGAGCTGAGCGCGCTGTACGCGAACCGCGCGCAGGCGCAGATGGCGCAGTCTGCGTGGCCGGAGGGATTGATCGATGCCAAGTGCAGTGTTGAGTGTAAGGGGGTGGGGAATGTGAAGGGGTGGTGGCGGATTGGGAAGTGTTTTGCCGAGATGGGGAGATGGGAGGAGGCCAAGGAGGTTGTCGAACGGGCGTTGGATGTTGAGGGGAAGAGTGGTGACGGGGGGAAGGAGTTGAGTGCGCTTTTGGAGGAGGTTGAGGCTGGTTTGAAGAGATCTTCTTCTTAAGCGACTGAGCTTGATTTCATGGACTATGAAATGTTGACTACGGGGGGATTGAGATTGAATGTGCATGTGCATGATTTCGGTTTGCGTTCGTTATGACTGTTCTTCTGGCGTTGGATGGAATGGATTTCAGCATTGATTAAGTTTGATAATGGTACTGTCTAAATCCACTGTACTTTGTACAATTCTTCCAAAAATAATGCACACATACACAGCATATCACCCAGCTAATCCTGTCTACCTACATACTAGCCAGCAGGTTATAAAAAAGAAACAGAAAAGAAATTGCAAGTTCCGACACGGGGAATCGAACCCCGGGCTGTCGTGTGAGAGACGACGATGTTAACCACTACACCACATCGGATGGTTGTTGAAGATTGGTTGCTGTGAAAAATTATATTCGAGGCAAAACTTGGTTGGAGAGATGTGGTGGGGCGCTGGGGTCGGTTCGGGATTAATGCCGGGTGTTTGATTGGTTGGTTGTTAAGGGTTCGTAGGGCTAACCTAACACCGGACGATATCTAGATGATGGTGGAAGATGAATAGATGGGAGATCGGGTTGTGGTATCTATGAGTTTTTGAGAGTATTATGGTCTTATCTCTGGAAAGTACTTATTATATAGATATTTGGGTGGCAACTGTAGATGTACAAAGTTGACGTACGATATAGACCAGCTCGTTGAAACAAATGCACGACTCAGATCATGACCGGGAGGGTCTCAAGCTGACCGACGAGTAATGGCAATAGAGAAGATTCCCACAAGATAGCACGTAACCTCCAACTTAAGACAGCCGTAGCGATGAGAAGTACAATCGATAGAACCACAGCTGCAGCGGGAAGGATAATCCACGGCCAGCAACATGAATCAATATGAAGTCACGGTACGCCCGCCCATTGACACGGGAAGCCTTGTTGCCGGAACAAATGGTATCAGTCATACTGGTGGCCATTTTGTCCATTGACTGGGTCAAGTTGTTGCCATCGTATAAAACCGGGCGGATTGAAATCCTGCATAAGAGTTGGTCTTATCACGATCTAGCGAATGTTCCGCAACAAGAATGCCATTGAAGAGTCTGGTCATTGTCCGTAGCAAAGGGGATCAAGCGGACGTGTTGATAATGTACGTTGAAATCTCCGATAGGGTATTGCTCCCATTGAATGGGCTCAGATATACGTAGAGATCGGTATGAGTATGGCTGCTTTTGCGACGGTCACGAACACGGATGCGACTGCGTTGGGCGAGAGCCGGTATTCCCAGTTACTGATATCGCATAATGCCATTATACCAAATGTCCAAGCACTAGCACATTATGCAGCGTTATATGAAGCCAAAGAAATGATAATGCCAAGTCGGATTCGGATTTTGATGGGTTTTGAGGACTATAAAACTGTTTCAAGTCGTAGACTATGCTTTATTCTATCACCGCGGTTTGTCTTGTTTGCTGCTTTGGTAGATAGACGGGATGATGATTCTGCCCTGAAGATGCGGAGTGAGGGTATATAAACACCTTTAAAATGGCTGCTCAAGTTCTTCAATCAAAGAGAGAGAAAGCAAGATCAAGATGAGCAATACCTGTTTCATTCCTCCCTCTAGCAAGGTTGCCTTTGTAACCGGTGTCAATGGCATCAGTGGTCATGCCATTGTTGAACGCCTCATTCGAACTCTCAAGTCGGAATGGTAAGTACCTTCATCGGTATAAATTCCAGTTTGAACTAATGGCACAGGTCCAAAATCATCGTCACCTCGCGCAGACCCCTAGACAACTACTGGGTCGATCCGCGCGTGCAATTCGTGGCACTTGACTTTTTGCAACCCAAGGATAGCATCGTCGAGAAGATCAAGATTATCTGCAAGGATGTCACCCATGCGTACTTCACCTCGTATATCCACGACAATGACTTTTTCAAGCTGTCTGAGAAGAATGGCCCTCTCTTTCGGAACTTTCTGGAAGCGATTGATGAAGCGTGTCCTGAACTTCAGCGTGCGTCTACAGACAGGAGGAAAGGTATGTCCGCCATCTCTGAGAGTGGTCGAGATTCTGACTTGTCACAGCATTACGGATTCCAGTTTCGAGAATTCAACATGCCTTTCTTCGAGGATACCCCTCGAATTGAAGGACCCGGGTCCGGGTCTATCTTCTACTACGAGCAGGAAGACGACATGATGCGCATCCAGAAACGTCGTAATGTCTGGCAATACAACATCATCCGGCGTATGGGTATTACCGGATTCACACCCCAATGTAAGTCCCCTATCAATGGCAACTTAGATGCGCTAACCGGCCAGTCTCGGGCATGAACGAAGCAATCCCAATCGCGCAGTACTTCCTCATCTGTCGCGAACTCGGCGAGAACCCCAAGTGGCCTGGAAACCTGAAAGGCTTCAACCGAGTCGAGGACCAATCCTATGCACCCAGCATTGCCGATCTGACCATCTGGGCGACGACGCAGGAGCGGTGCCAGAATGAAGCATTCAACCACACGAACGGTGATGCTATGGCGTGGAAGTTTCTGTGGAATCTATTTGGCCAATACTTCAATGTCGAGATTGACGCCTTCCCTGATTCAACCGTTGACACGAGCAAGCCTCAGATCGGCCTGGGCGAGTGGGCCAAAGACAAGGAGGAGGTCTGGAAGGGCATCGTGGCCAAGTACGGGGGCCGTGCTGAATCGTTCCAGATTAACAACTTTGAGTTTATGAATTGGGGATTCACGCCGGCTTCTCAGGGTAGACTGTTTATGAGTACTGTCAACAAGGCCCGGCGGTTTGGTTGGGACCGCATTGATGATTCGTATCAGGCTTGGATTGACACGTTCCAGTCGTATGAGAATGCGGGCATTTTACCTAGTCATCATCTTTTTCAATAGACTGATACATGGGAGGAAATTGACATTATAAGATCATGTTGGCCAGTTAATGTGTTTGCAGTTGACTAAACCGGACCTGCGGCATCTAGTAGCTTATAGTTTCTAATAAGGATTTATGTTGGCTGAAAGAATGAAGTGATGGCGTGTGGTTTTCAGATCAAGTGTCTACTATACAAGCATGTACATTATTATTTGAGACAAAAGAAAGATAATATCACATAAAGCATGTCGTTAGTTGAAGTCATGAAAATCCCTCCTGTTCACCCGGGCGTTGCCATTGGAATCGTCGGGGTATGCAGGTTCGTGGGTGACTTCAATGGTAGTATGCTGATACACCATGCCCATCGGTGCTAGCTCAACGTCTCCCTTCCCAATCATTTCCTCGGTGGAGTCACTCCGGGTACGAGAAAACACCCCGCCCTTAACGGCGTTTGCGGTAGATGTTGCCGTCTTATCATCCATCGTACCACCATACGATTTCTTTGCGCTGGTGTTATTCGGATAGCTGTTCTCGTCCTTGGCCTCTGGCTCGAGGACAATACTCCTCCGCGTGAGGGTGTACATTAGTGCATCGCAGGTTCCTGAACACGCCATAAAAGAACCTGCAACACAGAAGTAAACGACACTAGGCGAGTCTCCATGTGCGGAGGCCATGCGCCCCGCTGCAAGAGGCAATGACACAATAATATAGACGATCGGATACATGGCCATATGGGCGATCACCTTCTTCAACCGGCGCAGACTCTCAGAGTTCCTTTGGCCTAGAATGGCGGATTCGGCGATCTTTGTACGGAGTTGGAAGAACATGATTGCGTAGAGGACGATGGTAAAGAATTGAGCAGCGAAAATCCAGAAATAATGGGTCCAGAGACGCATTGCTTCGTACTTGGGCGTCATCCAGCACTGATAGAATGTTAGAAGAATCATAGGTTAGGGTTGAAAAACCTACCCAAGCAACGGCAGGATACCAAACATATCGCCCGTATGTTGCGATGGGAATGATGACCATCAGTACACCAAACACCCATAGACCCACGATTGAGGCGACAAAAATTCGGTGTTCGAGTTGATATCCCATGCTGACCGAAAGAAATGTATGGACGGCAATGGCGAGGACGAAAAGCCCACTCATAGGATCACCAACCTGCAGCCATATTCCCTGAAGGAAGCATGCTGGATCCGAGGCTTTAACGGAGTTGGTAGCAATCCAGCGAAGACTGATGATGAAACCCAGTCCCTGGAGGAAATCGGCTAAAATGAGGTTGTAAATGAGGACGACGAACTGGTTGTATCCGATGTACCGTTTGTAGTATTTCGTCCAGAAGATCATGCGATAGGTGAAGAAAACCAGCAGAGACGAAGTGGCGATTAGAGAGATTGTTGCAAGAATTGAAATGGCAATCAGACCATCTCGTTGAATGCGTGGAAGGTTCAAAATGGCCTCGCCCTCCTCTGAGGCGGACCTCGTACCTAGCCCCAGCATGATGAAAATATGGTCGGTCTTAACTCCAATGGAGGGGAAATCAAGGATATAAGCCCTCCCCCCGATTATCAGGTTGGTCACATCAGGGGTATTAGTGAGTGGAGATCAACAATGCACGTCGTAAAGTCAAAACCATCGTGAAAACAAGCAAAATCTGCAAATCAAGTGCGGGTTTCGAGCTGAACATCTCCGACAACTCCGCCGTAGGATTAATTGACTCCTATCCACACCCGCAGTGGAGCAGACTTGATATTAAGCTTTTATGGGCTGCGATTCCGTCAAACCATTTGTTTAACTGGTAGCTGATCTGCTAAAAAATAGCCAAGTCCATCTGGACGGAGTAAGACCGGCTACCGGCATGGTCTTGATAGGCCGGCGAGATTTTCAGGAGAACTGATTGTCCCCAATGCCAATTAGGTACTGGAAACATTCGTGATATTTCCGGTTAGTTTATTGACGCCAAGTGGAGTGCAATATCGGGACACTAGAGTGGCCATGACTCGACACGTGGTTATTGACTAGATTTGAAACCATAGCGGGGATGAGATACGGAGTTGCCTAGAAGACCGAGTCAGAAGGACCGTGTCAAGCTCAACAGAACTGGAAGATGTTGCGAACCGTATTGCACGTTCTTTTGTCCCTTTCAGACGAACAGGACAACAGGCAGCAGATGCGGCTCCCGGGTACACGGAGGTGGGACGGATGTGGAGAATACTCAGTATTAGCCTTGCTTCCACGATGATCATCATTAGTAGTGTGGACAATCAGGACTTGAGGGTGTGGCAAATGATCAATCATGGCAGTGTCGAAGCTGACGATGATGGGATGATGTGACAGGTTGTCTGGCGTTCTGGAAGAAGCCGTTGACACGTCACGGGACTCCTTCCCTTTTGGGCAGAGTATTTTGGCTGTTGGTCTCCAGCATATTCCAACAGCATAGTATTATTCCTGTTCACTGCCACAGCTCTATTCGCCTTTTATCGACAAATATCGATAATGAACAGTGGAAGTAAGTTGACAGATTAAACTGATCCATACTGACAAGATATAGAAACTGCGGTGGATGACACATCATGTTCCCTACTATATAATCCCCGTCCATGCAGATGGAAATAATAATTGAATCAACACTGAACACCAAACAAAGCACCCCAAACAGCATAATAAACACTCCTTCACATAATCCAACCCAGGTTCACAGATACACCTTCTTTCGCGTCCACTGGATACCACGCTGCTGGAGGTCACGAAGGCTTTCCAACGAGCCGGAGATAATATCCACCTCCTTTTCAACCTCGGAGGGCAATTCGATCGGAAAATGGGTCATGGTGAAATCGGCCGGTGGGGAAGATTCAACGGTCACCTTCTTGTCACGGAGGTCAATGGGCATCTGCTCAATTAATTCGGTCTTGCTGTATCGGTCCACAACTGAGGAGGTAAGGCGGGGGAACATGATATACCAGGTTTTGATGGCCATTTTGTTGTTCAACTTGGATGTGTAGATGAGTATGGGAAGTAAAAGAGTAAGAAATTGGATGGTTGACGAGGATTGATGTATCTATTCGAGGGTGTTTATACCTGGCACTACAAAGGAATAGACTTGATAAAGAAGACCGATGAGTGACTCAAAACTTCTCCAGTCTTTCATTTTTGTGCCCTTTGTATACTACAAGGGACTATAGGTTATATGGACATCAAAGCCATCGAATCCTGACAATGCTATTCCTTGTCATCCACTGAGTTTCACATAACAGAGATTTATACAAAGAATACTGATATGGCATTCTATCTGCGAATTTCACCACTACTTCTACACACTGCAATACCAAAAGACCAACCGAGCCTAACCCACACTGATCTATGATATAACAATTCAAGCAAGACACTTATAAACCAAACAAAATACCTAGAAAACAGCAATAAAACACCTCCCCTCCATCAATTTTTATATCAGACTACCCCACATTCGACGGAGAAATCCCCATAATCCACAACCGCCGCTCACCGTCCTGCTGGTTCTCAAGAAGACGATCCGTAGCATACGAGGCTATATCCTCATACACATCAACATCAGCAGGCACCACTACCAGGACATAAGCCGACTTTAAATCAGTGCGCGAGGGACAGGAGTCAATGGTTACCCTGTGGTAGTGGAGGTCAGCGAGCATCTCCTCGATCAGTTCAGAGTGGGTGTATTCAGGCACGGATTTTGCGCGGATGCGGGGGAAGATGATGTACCAGGCTTTGGTGGACATTTTGCTTGGATGGTATAGATGGTATAGAGTAGAGTAAGAAGTTGGATGGTTGATGGGGTAATTGGATAGATTAGATGTATTTATACTGGAGGAGGAACCCAAATGCATTGTATAACAAAGACCGATAAAATGCGGCATATTAAAGAACAGTCTTTATGCACTTACAATGAACTATATATGGACATCAAAGCCATCGAATGTACAACGGCCACTCCTTGTCAAAAGTGCCATTGTGTTTGACATAATAAAGCCCTTTGTCAGTGAAATGAAACGCATACAGTCTACAGAGCAAGGGCCCATTAAACCCAGTAGGGTTTTAGCATTTTCAAAAAACAAATCTAGGATCTTAAATTTGCAAATCCCATACAAATTAAAAAAACAACTCCAAAGCCAACCTCATCTGGCCTAATAAGCAAACCTACCTAACAATCCATCCTCCCTGCTTACTGTTATTGGCTGGCATTGGATGCTTCTTTCAGTTCGTGGAGGGTGGTTTGGAAGGTGTCGATGAGGGTGTCCAGAGAATGTTGGTGTCTATCTATCTCTGCATCCGACGGCGGGATATACGCCTCGACTGCCAGACTTCATAATCGTCCCATTTCGCCTCGAAGATCCGGGGTATTTTATCCAACAGCATGATGACTTTCCATTAGCTTGATAACCACAACGCAGATCAACTCAATCCCTCTCAATCTGATACACAGAAACCCTCTCCTCAACCGCCGCCAGCTCAGCCGTCGACACAACCGACAAATCCAACTCGGAACGAAGAATATTCAACTCTGATCGCACAATTGTCACCCAAATCCGTTTATACACATCACCCGTCGTCCGATTCTCCACCGTCACCCGATCCTGTCGCTCGATTTGCTTCCGTTTATGTGCCGCATTCGCCAATCGTGACGATCGACGAACAGACCTATACCAGTGAAACGAAAGATACGACTTGTCCAGCCCCCAAGCATTTCATTTCATGCGTTTCTCGCCATCTCCAGCCCCCACCCGTTGACTTGGTTGTTGGCGTGGTCGAGAAAGAACTGCGGGTCTATGTCGAATATCGCCCCTACTCGAAGACACAGGCAGGGAGTCAGGTCTTGGACGAGGATATATCGAGTGGAAATCGATTCCGAGTCAGCGGTTAGCTGGTGGTGAAGGTCACTCGGGGAGATGTGCGGATGCCAGCTCAAAGACTCTCGTAGGCGCCCGTATCCACGCTCTGGAAAGTCGATGAGGGTGATGGTGGGATTCCCGAATTCGATATCGTGTTTGAAATAGCCATAGCCGGGACTTTGTCGATGAAGCGGTTGATTGTTGCTCGGTAGCGGTGTTCTTTGCCTTCGTCCATTGAGATATGGATGTTGGATATGCTGATATTTGAACAATGGACTGATGCTACGTAGATGGCAAGGGTTAAATACTGTTGTTCTTAAAGGATGCCAATGACACTAAAATGTGATGATAATTAGCGCTGCATAATACAGTATTGCAAATAATGATAACATTGTATTTAAATAACAGCAATCCAGACATCTATATCAACAAACAATGAACAACATGGAACACCAATACTAATGTCTATCTCAACCCCAGCGCAGCCTTCTTCAACAGAAACCACTTCTCATCCCCACTCTTCTGCACATTCCGTACACAATCCGACGCATAAAAGATGACGTCCGCCTCACTCTCCACATCCACCGGCGTCTTGACCGGCAGAACCCACAACGCAGCATGCGCGGGATTCTGCGTCGTCTCGATGATAATGTTCTTCTCGCGGAGCTCGATCAGCATCTGGTCGAGGAGTTCGTGGTTTTTGTATGTAGCGTGGTTCTGGATGGTGATGTTGGGGAAGAAGACGTACCAGGTTTTGGTCATTTTGGTGGCTGTTAGGGCTTTGTAGGTAGTAGTAATAGTGGTGGAAGAATAGTAAAGAGTAGAAATAGAGATTGGATGTGATGGCGATGGGCATTAGCTGGTTCGATTCGATGTATTTATATTGTCGAGTATAAAGACATGATATGTATAAAGATCTTTCATCTTATCCTTTGTATAGATACAATGAACACTCATAAGCCAGACAATCGACCTCTTTGTTAGATAATGATATTTCAATCGAGGGCTTTATCAAATCTCTTGTGTGATATCAAAGACGCTGTTTCACTGAAAGAACTAATATGCAAAGATTAATCTTCAATCCTTTTTACTGGATATTGCCACTAATATCCATCACAGACATTGCGTCTTGATTCGAGAGTCTTTGTAGCTTTTATAAATCATGTTCCTACTAGCTTTGGCTCTAGCTATCTTGTGGGCCATGACCCACAGTGCGTTGACTTCCTTTTATTATTGTTCCAGCGTGTTTGTCGTAGTGGCAGAAATGATACCTGCATCTCTGCAGTTTTTTGATGCTCCATATCGGATGCTGTCCAGAAACATCTTTGTTGATCGACACAATGAATGGTATGGCACGTAGAGTGACAAAGACTTTTCCTCCGTCTATCGCAAGTGCTGGCTGTTGAGATCCCCCAAACCTGAAACGGGCCATACATCTGTTAATGTACCTATGGTAATCATCTGGTAGAGCCTGCACGAGTCCAATGAAGAAGTCAGACGTGTGCTTCCCTGGCAGCAACCATTGGGCAGCTGGACAGCCTTCTTTTGGCTCTCCGACCAGCGCGAGGTATCCTCTGTATATCGGGACCAAGTGATATCACGAGCCCTAATTCTCACGCCTGAACCGCGCGGCGTATGTGTCTTACGAATGTTGTCTGACTCGTCGAAATCCGCTGGCCAACGTTCATGGCGCTGATGAATTGACGCCAACTCGGTAACGACGTACACATTGGAAAAAAGCCAGAAGAGTCACATATGTCGAATTGTGATAGGATGACCAAACCATAGTTGATTTCTGCCACACAAGTCTGGATATATGCATCGTTCCATGATGCAAATATCAATTCATCGGGTATTCCACCAGGTTTGGCTATGTAGCATGAAATTGAGGCTCTGGACAATGCGATGCTGTTATTCATCTTGTTTTATCAGCATCACATTCAAATATCCCCGTAGCATGTACTCACCGGCATGGAAAATAGTCAGTCCATCGAATGCACTGCAGCTTTGCAATATTCATGCAGAGAGGTAAGAAACGCCTTAATCCAGTCGAGGCTAATGAGAGGATACTATCTATCTCCATCATTCATCCAACGGAGCATAAGCCTTCATGTCAGATCTCGCTTTTATCAGGTTCTTTCGGCATTGTTGTCTTGATCGAGAAGCAGGATGTATTTCTCCATTGCTTTTTCGAACTTGCTTGACTCAGGATCTAGACAGACCGTTTGTAGTTATATGAATACCAATGGGATGAACATACTCCAAGGATATTGGCGTGCATCGACCAGCATGTCAGTGCTATTTCCATCACTTGAAATGATAAGATCGAATAGAATCAGCCAAGGAATCAGTTCGAGGTAGATGTAGAGACCAGCAGATTTTATCACAACAAAGACAGCCTATGGATACTTAGGGTGACCTTTTTTGTGATAGAGAGACTGATGGTAGCATCTGTTGGTGCGAATATCATCTCTGCTCCTTTGATAAACCCTGGAAGACTGGCGAAGATGGATTGTGCCAGAGTAGACGGATCTTCCCAGTCTAGGGAATCATCAGTGGCATCAGCACCGTTGCCGCCGGAGTTCTTCATTGGGACAATTCTCGAGTAGTAGTCACGCACACGAGCTGTAAGCGAGAGAGAATACGTGAGATCGATCGTCATGATTCTCATAGGTGGTATATCTTCTCCAATGCCCTTTTTTTTTTTTTTTCAAGATCATGGAGGTTGACATTCGCCCATGGCACGTTGCAACGCCATCTTCATGATCACTGGGATGGCGTAGAATCATCTCGGGCGGATAACTGGCCTGGCATGCTGAAATGTTTGCGCAACGGTTGGTGTAAAGCGAGACAGGAAGCATGAAAGAACATATATTCAGTACCTGCGAACTGTTTCCAACCACTTCCATTGATCCTCGTTCGGACTCTCCAATCCTTGCGATCCACAATGGGCAACAAGCGTAGAAAAGAACCACCGTGCTGCAGAAAAGAAACATCGTACTATCTGTTGTACTATTTCATCAGGCGGCTGCAGGTGATCCTCGCTTGATACTGGAGAATGTTCATGGGAGATCTTGATATTTGTGTGCCATGCATATTCATTCTCCCGTGTGCTGTTGGGTTGGTGTAAAAAGACATGTTGAATGGTCCCATATCGCCATATGCGGTGGGATGAATGTGCTCCCATGATAGTGGCATTGCTCTGCAACAACTTTAGCATTTTTGTTAGAGACTTTCTCAATTTCCGTTTATTCCAGCTAACGCGTTCATGGTATCAAGCGCGTTTGGGGGACGGATGGTGCATGGACGATTGCATGGCCCATTGGTTCGGATAGACCGGATATCCGAGATATTCAGTCAATCTGTTGGCGTCAGAACGATATGATCAGTATTCCCACCCAGTCGAAAGAATAAGGCTGGATGACCCGGACCATCTTGCTCCATAGAGCACCGTCCGTGATGGCTGTGTAGGAAGCGTTCTGGAAGGTCGCCCGGAGGTTCACATGGTCAAGAACACACTGCGATCTTGCATTCAGGATGAGGTCCCAGAGAATGGGATAGGTCGGCATGGAAAACTGGTCGATCCCGATGCATTTTTAGCTGTAGCGTTTGTGCAGTAAGAGCGCTGTTTCCGCTTGGATGGAGTATAAGCTAGCTTGCATACTATGCAAAGGATAACGTATCTTGCGGATGCATTTGGCCTTGTGGCTTGGAAGCATATCGGACTATCAATAGAAGGGTTAGTATTAATCTTTCTATATCGCCTGCTTAGATGTATTCAAATTTATTAACTTACCTGAGTTAGAGAGAGGTTTAGAGATAGTAGAAGCTGTATGCGATGGGAGATAGGTTAAAGGCTAGTGTAGGTATTAACCGAATGAGGATTAAAAGATTGAAATATTGTCAATGGTTCGTCATCTGATAGCTGGGGATAAAAGCTTCAATTTTGACGACTGAATGCAAGTCGCCGACTGCTTGAACATCTGGCTCGTTGCAGACTGGGAGTATAAGACAACCATTAATCATCGATGAGTTTCTGCGTTGTTATACAATCACAACTCACGAGACATTGTATTTCAGATGTCATGATTCAGGGACAGTAATCAGTACGGACTTCTAGCTCATTCGATGTGCTGCAATTCAGTGGACCATGACCACAAGTTGAAGTTGGTGTATATTCTTTTGAGTGTCTTTTGTTGCAGGAATTTCCAAAGCTGATTCGATAGAGACCAGATCTATATAGCCAGTTAGTCAAAATGATCCAGATAGAGATATTTTATAGTTCAAGGTAAAAATAACATACAGGGTCGCGGGGAATGTATGTTGAAGCACACACGAGAGCCGCTTGGTATTGCCAATTTCTCTCGAGCCTTGTATTCTAAACAGTGCGGGATTGGCACAAGGTGTTATGGAGATGAAAAGGTCTTTGAAATCGAGATTGCAGATAGAAGCATTTGATTGTCGTAGCCAGGTGTCTGTCACTGTTATCAGTATCATATAAAGACGCTGAATAGACGACGTACAGTGATTTGTAGACATACAAGGCATATGCTTTGCCCAGTCACGGATGATTGGGACTGTTAGCCACATTGCAGCCGCAGTTTCTGTTCCATCATGGAGGAATCTGTTCAGGGCTCTGGTCGCTTGTGACCACCCGGTTATATGGTTGTTTGTGTTTTCATGAACACATGCAGAGCAAACATTGCGAGTTGTCGAGACTAGACATGTCAGTTTGTCCGTGTATGAGCAGGAGAGACATACATACTGTCATGTGGAGCAAGGATATTTGCACCTGTCTTCATGGTCTCTTTTCCCAGCGAAACACCTGAAGATGGTGTAGTGGCTGGGGGTATGATTCATCGCTGGCCGGACTGAGGTTCATTACATACATAAAGAAGAGCCATTACTTCATTCTCTCAACACTGCAGAAACGACGCATGGCGCGAAATGTACAAAGAAGGGTCCCGTAGACAAAGGGGCAGACATAACAGGATTTGCCGCATGTTGCCAGTCAATCACCTGCAGAGCCATGTTGCGGATGATTGCCCCCGCAGTGTTGGACAAAAGGCAGAAACCTAAACAGTCAGTATCAATACAATCATGGATTAAAGATGGCATACAGGATATAAGAATCATACTGAAGCTCAGGAGTGACATCAAGAACCGCGAGGCAGCAACATCTCTTCCCAGGATAGAAAACACAACGGCTGTACCAGGTACAGCCAACGCAGGAATTGCAATAGGGTATGCCTTCGTATCGACTCTGTTGTACTGGCCGACAGAACGACCATCATTCATCGGAATGTCAATATACTATAGGTACATCTCGTATATTGCAGCACATGAAAGACAGAGCAAGTGAGCTGCTCCAGCAGATGACTGATCTGTCAGTACATTATCTGGAGTCATTTCTTCAGCAATGCTATGCTAAACTTGGCCGCCTGCACGGCCAACACTCACCCGGCGGCATTGCCTCTGACTGTTGAAATTCGTTTCAACAGATTCTATTTGTCGTATTAAGCAGAAGGATGTGCAGAAACCTGTTGTCCACAATTGCGATTTGTTTCATCATAGTAGGCTTCGGTAGATGCAGACCAAGGAATTGAAGTCCAATCCAGAACAATCACATTAACAGTAAAAGATGATCCACCACTTCAGGCATCCAGTAGAATTGTAGGATGAAGCAGATCATTGCATGGAATTTCCACTGGGCTTGGTGGTGACTAGAAAGAAAGCCATGTTGAGATGATGACACCCAGCCATCAAATGCACAAAACGCCGGGAGTGTCTGTTGTACAAAATGTTCCCTTGGTTCTGCCTTAGGAGCTCTGGATTTCTGAAGTCTGTAGGAAGCCAATGTCGATGATTCGAATGGAAACTGCAGTCTGCCTTTCCCATGACAGACAGATAATGCCTTCATAGCATGGTGGTCACAAACCGCTCCTCAGGGAGTGAAGCAAGGACAATGGACTGGTGCCATTTCGTTCCTATTGTCTTGATGATATGTGTCTCGCCCATGATCAACCGGTGGAACATTCGTAGCAGGGATTGCGAGTCAATATGATCGTCTTCTGTCATTGTGATTAGAGCCCTAGCACCGCGTGTTCATTCCGTTGTAGTCTGGAGTATGGTGTTCAAGGATATTTTTTGGGCGTCTCTTGTAGGGTACTTTTGTAGCCAGAAATGGCTCGATCGAAATAGAAGTGACAGACTGAGGCCGAGGTTGTTGGATGTCTCATGCTCAACAAACGCATTTGTTCTCGATGTGGCGGTATATAACCGTAATGTTGGAGACACTGCAGCATGATATAGAATGAATATACTCAAAGCCCAGTCCAGTATGGATTCATAGGCGAGATCCTGTCTATACAGTTAGTATGGTCTTGATATAGCATAAAGATGGACATACCATATGGTGTCTATTATCAAAGGAGATATGTCGACATGATTTTTTTCGCCGCAGATCGACGCCCTGACAACCAACAAATATGTTGCGATGTCTCTAATCCCTGGATTCAGGTTGTCCAGGATAATATATAAGCTGTTCTGTCGCGAATGCTTTCTGATGGAGGTAATAAATCCATCGTATCCATGCAAGAGATATGGTTCATCATCTTTCGTTGGTATTGCCGGATGAAAGTGTCCAATAAAAACTTCGAATAGAACCATAGACATGAGTTCATTTCAAGGAGATAGACAGAGTCGAAAAGGCAAGACAAGACGATCCTGGGCGGTCATAAGTGACGTTGACAATGTTGAAGATATTATCATTGATATCCTCCGCCAGGTCAGATATAACAGTCGTATTCTCCGATTCAATCTTTTAGGATTTCCTGTGTGGATCTTCTAGAGCTTCCGATAATAAATGCCTGCGTTCATACATCGTTTTTGTTGATTTGGTGGAATATCAGTTGTCACTCAGAAATGCATGGCTTGCACCCGCTCAGGCTCGATGTGAGATAATCTTAGTATCTGTATAGATTAGCACATGTCCAATGCAGCATGATGATACTTACTGTCGAACACACAAGATCCAATGTTTTGGCATTGTTTCTTGCTCTCCAACTTAATTCAGCCAGCATTATAACAAATTGACACCTGCCAGACAGTAGAGAAATCCAGCCGAAAACAATCGCCCTGGAAATAGTTCGAATACTTTGCGTTCTTCCTAGTCGCGATTCAGATGCTTTCCGCCTCTTGGGTCATTGGCCGTTACACCTCGGCCATCCGGGTTTTTGAAGTAGATGAAAGGAAATCAGATTCTCTGGTATAGGATCTGTAGGGTCTGATGGCCTTGCCCCAGGGCGACCTTGCTAGGGATCTGTCGGAGGCAAATGCTTCGACCTGGGACGGGTTGAAACAAACGGTTGGGAAGGATTGGATTTTCCTTAACAACAGAATCGTGGTCGAAGAAAAGTGCACAATCCAAGATTGATATGAGATGGAATGATATGGAAGGAATACCATGGTTCAGCGTATGTTCATCTGGATACGCTAGCATGTATCTGACCTCTCGATGATAGACTCACAAGCACAATCCGCTTTTGTCTGTCGAGGACATGAAATTTCTTTGAGTAAGGTGATGGAGCTCTAACAGCAAATTTATCATATATGTCGAAAATCCTGTAAAGAAGTCAGCATCACCCATATACCAAACCATGGGACTCACCAAAAGAGGCCAACTTAGGCCTTCTGTTTTGGTCTTCAAGATTGAGCCAGAATAAAATCCCGAATAGTAATAGGGCAGCCGGACATTATAAACACAATGGAAGCGTGTCGAGATTGACGGTGCATAACCCATTCGACGGGAAACATACTCCGGGCAAATTTGATTTTCAATCACGTATCTGAACCATAACCACGCGGTGATAGTATATAAAAGGGAATTATCGTATTCGTATGCTGGTAGCACCAGCCAACCAGCCTCATATAAGATGCAACTTGGCCTAAGAATAATCAGCAAATGACGATATCATCAGATACAAATGCTTCTCACCGAGATCTGCCCTGGTCATATCACGAACCGCAATGATATGCCAGCATTGCGTCTGATCTTTGGATGAAATGTTTATCGCAGAGTATATATAGTCGGTTATATTCGAATCGTTCATTGCAAGAAATGTCCTCTCCGGTGGGCTGTCGTGAACGCGCGGACAGTTTGTTCGAATACTCTATATCTTCAGTTACCGTTTGGATCAGAAAATATCACAAAGTTGACAAACCCTTCTAATTTCCATTATGTCTTATATAAGCCCTCTACCTAGTATAGACCGGTTAGTCCTCCGATGTTCACTCTAGGGGAAGCCGATTCCTGACAGTCCAGAATGTTCGAGAGATATCTATCATAGCCGATTTTGGTACTGTTTTGTGGTAGAGTAAGCATCTCATCAAGCCCTAATAACACAGTCAGTCTAAGAACCGCTAAATCAAGAATAAACCCACTTTGTACATCTCGAAATCCAAGACACCCATGTATCAAACCAGTTTTGGTACCCTTTGCCACGGCCAAAGAAGAACTGGAGATTCCTCGTTCTGGGGGTCATTACGTTTGTTCTCTTTGGAGAACGCAGGAATCCTGTGGAATCCCAGACTTCTGGATAACAGGATTATAACTGCATCCGCCTCGGACCCTTGAGATCCATCCACAGTCTAGACCCTAGGATGGGAACACCAATCTGTTTGGCTAGTCCGAGTAGTTCGACGGTTGAATGGGAAATATGGGGATAGAAAATAGGTGGTCTGGTATATATAGTCGTGGCGTACGTCGTCGCGATGCTTAAGCATTGGGACCGAAGTGAAGACTAGGGCCCCTGAATCACCGCCGGGGACTTCTTGTGACAGTATAGCGGAGACGTGTGTCCTGGCTTTGCTCTGGTAGACAGTTTGGGATAGACGACGGGATTGAGTAAGTTATAACAGGTCTGGGAAGATTGGATAGAACTATATATATAATAAAATGATATAGGAGAGTAGAGTAGAGAAAAGAAGAAGGCAAGAGAGAAGAGATGGGTATATATACTAGCGATGAAGGTGAATGAATTAGGCATCAACCATCAGTGAAGATATGGAATAAAGGATAGGGGATATGAATGACCATCACTGCCTAGATTCATCAGGGGTACTCATAGTGTGTCTTACTATGCTGTTTGTCAGGGCTACTCGTTTGCTATGCAAGTAGACAGGTCCGTCGTTTGTAATGTCATTCCTCATAGCCAATCGGATGTTATTATATATGTACAATGCATTATTCACCGTAAAAAGAAAAGAAATAAACAGGCAATGCTAATCGTAATCATAATCAAACCAACACACTAGACCCATCATTCTTCTTGCAGGCACATGCTGATCCACCGGCTGCCACCTGTGACGGTGTCCGGGCAAAGCTAGGCGGCACGTCCAACGCCGGGTTACGGGTGAAAAAGTTGCGCGGGCGAAGGAGAACTGTCATTGGTTCTGCTGGCATAATGGGGTAGTCCTCTGGAGAGGGGAAGTGCGTGAGCCCGAATGTGTGCCAGAGGACGACGTCAGTGTTGTCGATGGAGGAGTTGGGTCCGGCTTCTTCAATCCAGGCGGGTAGTCCTTGAGATGGTTCGCCAGAGGTTTGTGGGACGTGACGACCGGCAGGGTGGATTTGATCGTCGGAGTCTAGACAGTCAGTATGGTCAAATAATAGAATGGCGAGATACTCACATTTGGTAACGTGGACAGCATGTCGGGCAAATCCAGCGCGCTTCCAAACAAGTCCACCCTCCTTGGGCATCAGAGGTGGCACCTCGCGACTGACCAACTTGTAGCACACAGGCTTCTTGCTGTACGGGTTGAGCTTGTTGGTGTTGGCCATTTCCCACGTTCGTCCCGTGTCGCCGTTGTAGTCCGACATGGCCTCGGCAGGCGTCGTGAACTTGGTCTTTTTGGCGTAAAACGCATTGCCGTACTTGTTCTCCGCGCTGCCAACTTCTCCCGCTCCGCGCGTCGCATCAACCTGGAATACCGTGTTGCTGGGTCCGTCGATGTTAGGATCCACCCGCAGACAGAACAGGTGCTGGTGGTTGTGCGCGTTGACACCGGGGTACACTTCTGTTCCCCAGCCATGGGTATCTTCACCAGGGTTCATGGCGTATGTGTTGAGAATACCGGTCAATTTGATGTCGAGCTGGACGGTACCGTCCTGGTGGAAAACCCAGTAAACACAGTACTCGTAGTTGGCGGCGGTGAAAATATGCGAGATGATCAGCTTCCGTCCTCGGGTGACGACCATAGACTCATCGCGGAAGTCGGTGTGTTTGAACAGAATACCGGCATCTTCCTCGTGGATGCAAATGGCGTTCTTGACAATAGTGCTCGCTCCGGCTCGGTTGACAAACGCAGCATCCATATAGTGAATAGCCCCCTTGCAGTCGCAGCCCAACGACAGACTGTTGGTCATGTATCCACCACCGTACTCTCCCAGATCGAAAGCGTGTTTACGCTGGTGCGGGTGCTCAGGGTTTCCATATGGCACAACCATCTCCGCCAACGACAAACGGTAGAACACCGGACGGACATTTCCCTTGTCATTGAATGTGATGTTGTTGAGGACGATACCTTCACGGTAGTTGAATCCAACATGGATATTCCAATTTTGCCAGTTAATGTGACGTCCGTTGACATTGAATGACACGCCATCCGGCTGGGTGATATGAATGGGCTTTATGTCTGTCCGGAAGCCGCGCTCCTTCTCAATTGCCTCGGGATGGTAGTTGTTTGGCGCTGCCTTGCTGAGCTGTCTTCGAACGGGAGGAACATCGATATGAATGATTTTCTTCGTCTCCGCGTTGAAAATAGGACAGAAGTCCAACGGATACGTGTACTGGGAATCGTCGATATGCGGTCGATAGTACATCAGCGCCTGCTGCAGACGAACATCCGTTCCAAACCGCTCATCATATCCAATCGTCCAAGCTATCGCCATTAGCAGATACCCAAAACACAACGAACTCGACACTCACGATCACAATACACCTTGTGCATATCCTCCTTCGGAATCCCAACAATCCCACACTGCTCAATCACCCTCGGATCCTGACGAACAATATATTCCACCTCCTGCAAATCCTCCATCGTAATAATAGGCTGCACCCCCGGAGTATGCTGCCACTGGACGATCTTGCTCTGGCCTAGATCAACAATTCCGTCATAAACCTTGCCACCGGGGGCAATGGCGACAATCTCCGCCCCGCGCATGGGACGCAGTGTGTTTTCAGGATCTGACAGCCATGCCATCATCTCGGCCTTTCTGGGCTCGTACAAGCTGACTGCGTTAAAGTTAAGCTGGCCATGTTCTTTGCGGACAATGGCAACGGCGGAGTCAATCTCCGCGGTGGAAAGGGGATCGAAGGGGTGAGGGGGAGGAGAGGAGGCGTTGACCTGGAGGGTCAACTGCTGAAGACGGTCAAGAACCATGGCAGAGTATCGTCTTCTCAAGTAGACAGTAGATAGTAGAAGATAGATCAGATGTCAAAGATGTCAAAGAATGCGCCCCCTTTGTATATGGCAGGAAGAGCGGTCAACACAATGCAAATATAAACTCTCAATAGACATCCTCCAACAGGAGAACTGCCCGTATTTAACCCCGGCATGACGCTGTGTTGTCGCTGCAGTCGAGAAGCATCGCGACAATCGCCCGATAAGACACGCGGATCCGTTTGCCAAATCGGGCCTAGCGGCTTCTGGCGCCCTCGAAGCGGCAATTGAAACCCTGCGATGCCTTCACGATGCGGCGAGGGGCATCGGATGTATTTGCCTAGATCATGTCTATCGGATAAGATACACGAGATAGGGTGTCTACTTTTGTGTCATTATCAGCAATCATTCCAATTCATTCCTATCGTCAATTTTTATCAAGCCAGATAGTATATACGAGGCCTACGATAAACCATCAGGTAGCAAGAACCATTATACTGAACCAACAATCAGGATCAACCAAGGAAACGCCTGAGAAACAATAAAGTCATATTCCGGCCGTAATAAAAAAACACCATACACCCTCCGCAAACACCCACCTCCAAAAGCAATTGAAGGCACACCTGGCGAAGAATCCCATGGATGAACCGGAAATCGCAAACGCAGAGGAAAGACATCAGAAAAATGCGGCGCTATGTACATGCATCAAATCGTATCGATCCCACACCCACCGAATACCATCATGGATCAAAGAGTCAAGGGAGAAAGAAAAAGACAGCGAGCCTATCCGCAGAAGACGGCCTAACGGCGGTAGACAGATTCAACCAAGAGGACATCAGCCCTATACAGAAATCAAAGGGAAACTGTAAAGAAGAGATATAAACCATATCGCAAACTCCCGACCGGATTCACCATTTACAACGCAAGAAATCAATAAAAAGATTCTCATGACTTTCCAAGCTGGAATGCTCCCAACACTCCGCCTCCGGCTCCGGGTGTAAGGGCGCCCATATGGTGGGGGGTCTGGTTTCCAGTAACGGCATGGGCGGCGTTGGGGGTGCTAGGGGTACCAGCGGCGGAGTAGATGGTGGCTCCGTTGAGGTTCGGTGTTTGGTGCGGGTGCATCTGGTACAACAGCGCAGGCATTTGGCCATTCAACCCCCAGACTTGTCCTGAGTACTTGCTGTCGTCAATTGAGCCGTTGAATACCAGTTGACGCATCTTCCAGTAGATTTCCCCGGTCACAAGTGAGTCAGATCCTGCCTGGTGTGCAATGCCAACGCGCTTAACACCAAGCTCATCGGCAATATCCTGAAGTCCAGACTTCTGGCCAAGGTTGGTGAGAATCTGCGCTGCTGCAGCCGTCAAGGGCGAGTCGTTGACAGCCTGATTCCGTCCTGCATGTTTCATGAGGTATTTGATATCGTAGAGCGAGGGGAAGAAAATGTTCAAGAGTTTGTGGAATTCCTCTTCATTCTCGGGAAGAGGCTGGCAAAGCATAATCTTCATCAGGTAGCCAAAGTCGTAGCCGGAGTGGAACGAGACCCAGTGGACATCGTCCAACAACACAAGTCCCGAACTGATCAACAATGCTCCAAACTCAAACGGATCGATACCATTCTTATCGTGCATGTTGAAATCGATGCCAGCCTTAGCGAGCATGGCCGTCGACTCCTGCGCATACATGTCATTCTCCAGCGAGAATCGGAAGTTGAACTGCCATGTGCACGGGGCGGGGACCAAGGCGTTGCCGTAGGGTTGGCCGTTCGGATCAGTAGCGTTAGGCGGGGGAACTTCTCCTTCGGCGTTAAATAGAGTGATGCCCAACTGGATCATCTTCAAGAGGTCGACATTACATCGGAGCGTCTGGTAATGGTAGTCTGCTTTGTTCGTAAACGATCCGATCGGGCGGGCAACAATTCCAGGAAACTCGGTATCCTAAAGATCATCCATCAGTAATCCATAGCATACCAGGAAAACAATATCATACCATGCTGATGTACGGGTACTTCTCGACCAAGTGTCTCAACACAGCCATCTCCTGGGCCAAGTTGTGCTTCCACACATCACGTATCCGTGTCTTCACTGCACCGGCCTTGCCCTCGAGCGCTAACCGGCCATCGTGAGCCTGGTGTAATTGCTGCTGTTGCATCTGTGCGCCTCTTGCGAAGCCCATCTGCGCCGCATGGCTCGCGAGTCCTGTCCCTCCGCCGTCAGCGGCCCCAGCAAACCCTGCGACGGACATGCCATTTGCAATTCCTGTTCCAGACAAGGTAAACGGATTGATATTAGTGTTCGGGTTACCGGCCGCGAAGCCAGGGTGGCCGCCCAGGGATGGGGGCGGAAGCGCTGTGTTGGCGGATTGGGCATGAGCCGGATGATGCTGGGACTGCTGCTGTTGCTGCTGGAGGTGGGCTTGCTGCAAGTGTGTATAGGGAGCGCTCAGGCCAGAGGGCCCGAATCTGCCGACAGGAGGTGGCATCGTGGAATCTTCAACAACGCGAGGGTCTGATCATGCATCGGAAAGCGAGATATAGAATAGGGAGGGGTTGTCGTATTTTCGCGGGCCTGCAGGAGGAGTTGAAGACGGCGAGAGTTGCAGTTAGTGAAGGCGGACAGCTCTGCCTGCCGTATGCGGTTTAGCCCCGCCAAGCCCCGGCTCTCTCTCGTTCCCTTCCTGTACAGCTTCAACTTCGCTCCTTCGAGAATCCCACCGCCTGTCCTCGTCGTCCGCCTCTACTGTCCCGGTTCGCGTTCTCGCCTGTCTCTCCGCTATCCCATCCTGTTCAATTCCTTTTATTTCGAATTTCTTCCTCACCACCCCAATCAATCCACCATGCCCGCCGGAAACCCCACCGGATTCGACATCAAAGAGTTCAAGGCCGCGGCCTCGCCTCGGTCGGTTTACGCCAAGAGAGACCCCTGGGCTCGATAGTACGTCCTATACTCTTCAGTCAATTGATTCAATGCCAATTACTAACCACCTACACAGTGAGGCGTGGAGATACACCGGTCCCTTCAGCCGATTCAACCGCTTCAAGACCCTCTTCCCCGGTCTGGGCATTGCCAGTGTTGCCTTTGCCGGCTACTGCGCATACGAACACTTCTTCCTGAAGGACGACCACCACCACGGCGATGGTCACCACGGCGAGGCCCACCACTAAGCAACCTGCGTCATGGAATAAATAAGCAACGCGAAAAAAATGAAATCAGAATCAAAACCAAAACCGACATAGCCGAAGGATACCCCCCCGAAATAGCGAGGACTGAATTATATCCCTTTCCCTGGCTGCACGAGGTCGACGGTGTGAGTTTTTTTGCCGGGATGGTTGTCTGGTGTGTCATAGATGAGAGCCATGGCATGGCTCTACAGACGGCGCTTGGGTTGATTGATTTGTCGGATGTACATAGCATGTTTTACTATTGAGTGCATTTTCTTCCATACTTTTGCTTTCTCGTATTTTTCAGTCGCTTTAAAGTGTCATCGACGGACATACTTGACATAACGTCCTACATGACAAGACTCGATATATCCAGGGTATGCTCGTAATCATCATAACATAACTTTTAATCATAACCATCCCCATCTATACAAATCTGGAATGATCAAAATATATCTATCTACTAATACTGTAAATCAATTATTCCTCAAAAACCAACGAAATGCCATCATCACCGGCAGTCACAATACGCTTTCCATCAAACCCTTGCACAAAGCCCATAATACCACCAGACTGCTCTCCTTCTTCATTCTCGAGCAGACCAGCGTGGCCACTCCATTCCTTCAACAATCCGAAGCCAGCAGCGGTAGTTCCACCACGTGCATCCCAGCGTCTCACGACACCGTCCATACCGACAGAGGTAAGCAGCCATGAACGTCCTTGGCCTGCAGCAGCATTCGCCAAAGGAGCGGGACGAGACAAGGGGGCTTGAGGAGAGCGGCTGTGGAGGAACTCAACCTTGACCACGGCGCTGCCTTCGTGGGCTTCGCGAATGTGTCTACGGACGGCGAAGCGGTGTGCAGCGTCAAAGAGAGCGATCGATCCATCGACCGATCCAGCTGCGAGAATAGTCATCGGAGGTTCGGAGAAGGAGAGTGTCTCGACGCCATCGCTTTGGGCCTGGAGAGAGGCAAGAAGGGTACCGGCGGCAGAGGCACCGGTCGAACCTTGCTGGTTGGCAGACTTGTTCTTTGCCTTGGATGAGGTCGCATCAGGCGATGATGGGAGACGAGGAAGACCGACGATCCGGATGTGACCCTCTGCACCACCGACGGCGGCAATGGCACCGCCCGGCGAAATTGCGATGGAGTAGAGACCTCCATCGACAGCGAAACGCTGGTCATCAGCAGTCAATCCGACAACTGCGCTTGTACCAGCGGAGTAAGAGACACCGGCAGCGGCAGCGGCACCGAAGACATCGTAGACGTAGAAACTTCCATCCTCGGAGACAGTAGCGAGCAGCTTCCCATCAGGAGTCCAGGCACCCGCGGTACACGATCCGGTGTGCTGGAAGAAAGTCTGGAGAATAGAGATAGGCTGAGCAGCGTCGTTGTGGTCAATACGGAAAACCCAAGCGCTACCATCACTGGCACCGATAGCAATGACATTGCTCTTCTCCTCGTCGCCGTTCTGGCTGGGGCAGACAGCAACCCAGTTAATCTCCTCGACTTCCTGCGAGTCCGCGACGAATTCCCAGCTCAGTCCGGTCTGCTGGGGGGTAGCATCGCGCCATGCGCGCAATCGGCCGTCCAGACCTGCCGTCACGACGTATTCTCCCTTGGGCTCGGTGAAGGCCACCGCATTGACGGTATCAGTGTGTCCGTCCAATTTGAGTAGAGGCTGCAGAGACTCGCGCTCACGTCTCGGTTGCGGGTTCGATTCGTAGCTTTGCGGGAGGACGGGTCGCTCGTCCAACGGTGTCGAATCGAAGATGTACGCGGTATCGTCGCCGGAACCAGTGATGACGATGTTATTGTGAATCGGGTGCTGGGCGATACAGAACACAGAGTCGTTGTGAAGGTCGAAGTGGGCAGTCGAGTCGTTCTGCAGGGTGATCTCTTGCTGTTCGATCATGGGCTCGTCTTCGCCATCCGACTCCATGGGGTGGTCCTCATCGCGCTCGACAATCTCGTCAGCATCGTCGGCCTGCATGTAGGCGTCATTTTCGGTTTCGTGATGAGGATCTTGCGAGGAAGACATGGTGTGGGTGTATGTTTAAAAAAATTTTGACCTTCCAGTTGTCGGTTGGAGGGGTAGTGAAAAAAATATGTCGGAGATTGCGGATACACAGGACTTGATCAGTCTGCTATTAAGTATCCGGGGATATTGGAATCTTTCAATGCAGGGTATAGAAAGAATCAGTAACTGATAGAACAGAATGCGTCAAATATTTCTGCTGATAAATAATTCTATCTCCAAGATCAACTCCCCGCTTAGAAATTCGATTCTTCCCCGCTACGAAGAGGCAAACACTGCAAACATTATCTCTCCGATCGCTATCAAGCAGCATATCACTATCTTCTTTGGCACTTCACTTTGAATTGAATCATATGTGAATTCGTAATATATAACTGAATTTAAGGGGATATACATGGCTGGTTCGAAAACCATTGGGAATCATCCGGATATAAACAAACAATCTACAACTTCGATCCTGCCTTTCTGCGTGCTTCCTTCTCTTGGTCGCGAAGCAGTCGTCGCAAGATCTTGCCACTAGGGCTCTTGGGGACTGCGTCAAGGAATCGCACGCCTCCCTTGAGCCACTTATGCCGTGCCTTGTGGTCTTGGACGTGCTTCTTGATCGATGCGGCGGTTGCCTCATCGGAACCTGCTGAGGGTGACTTGACCACCAAAGCCTTGGGAACCTCACCTGCGGCCTCGTCTGGAATGGCGATGACAGCACAGTCTGCGACATCGGGGTGGGCGAGAATATGAGCCTCCAGCTCAGCTGGTGCAACTTGCAAACCCTGCAGGGAATAGTCAGTGATATGTTTTAAACAGTTTGTACTGAAAGATTGACAAACCTTGACCTTGATCAATTCCTTGATGCGGTCGACAATGACAATATGCTCGATACCCTTTGGACTCTTTCGCACAACGGCCTCATCTCCAGTGCGCATCCAGCCATCCTCAAAGGTCTCCTTGTTGGCCTTGTCATTATTCAGATAGCCCAGAACCACACTTGGGCTGTGAACAATCAATTCACCGGGTGTGTCATAACTGGTGACCTCTTTGCCGTCTGCGTCCACAATGCGCGCCTTAACTCCGGGGATGAGAGGACCGGATGTACCGAAGAAGATGTCATCGGGATGAGTCGAGCAAACCACCGTCGATGTTTCCGTGAGACCTGAGCGGGAGTTAGATCGCCACGCTTGGTTTTTGAAGAACGGGAACTTACCATATCCTTGGCGGATGAGGACCTTCGGGAATGCTTTCTGGAAATCGGTAGCAGTTTCCACGCCCAAGGGTGCGGCACCGCTGAACAAAGAAGTGACCGAGCTCAAGTCATACTTTTTGCATGTCTCCAGATTCCGAAGCATATTGATGATAATTGGGGGCACCTAAATGGGCGTCGTTAGCCTGGCTTCTGCTGCACCGATTGCAAAAAATACGCACCACGAAGAGACCCGCGATCTTGAAATTCTGGATCGCAGACAGATACATGCCGAATTCGAACTTGGGCAGGACGATTGTTTGGTCACCTCTGTAGGCACCAGCATGGCAGATGACCACGAGGGCGTAGATGTGGCTTTGAGGAAGAAGACCCAGCGCAACTTCTGTAAAAGGCGACTGTGTCCCAGGGGCCTTCTTAGAGTCTCTGTATGACTTTTCAAAAGCGGTGATCTGCAGAACATTTGCGATAACGTTCTTGTGGGAGATCATTACACCTTTCTGAAAACACACTTTCATCAGTTGTGCTCATTTATCCAATTGGGATTCTCTCATCACTCACAGGCAAACCCGATGTTCCACTAGAGTAACATAGGAAGGCAGTTCGACGAGCACCCTCTCCAGCACTCCAATTCAGCTTCTCCAATTTGGGAAGTGACTTTCCTGCCTCAATGAGCTGAGAGACAGTCTTGTACTCTGCAGGCTGTTTGGCACCACCGAGAATCTGTTGTGGGAGTTCAATCAAGTAAATGCGGTCCTTGGGAAATCCAGCACTTGCCGCAGCCTCGAGGGCTACGGGAAGCAGGGGCACACATGTGAACAGTGCTTTGGCCTTGGAGTCAAGCAATTGGTGTTTCAACTCGGGCGCAGAGTAGGAGGCATTCGCAGGTGTTGTGACACCTCCCAATTTGTGTGTTGCCCAGCACAAAGGCAACGTGTCAATCTATTGACGCAGGATGTCAGACAATGCTTCTCCCCCCTTGAATTCAGAAAACTTACAGAGTTCAAAGTGAAGATTCCCACAGTCTTGTCCCATTCTGTGCCCTGGTTGGGGACCCAGTTGAATTCCTTTGCGAGAGCTCTCGACAGGTAGTCGACCCGCTCGGTCACTTCCAATGTGGAATATGACTTTCCGGTGACACCACAGGTGTAGGGGTCTCTGGAGTACCCAAGAGGCACTCGGCCATAATGTTCAGTGAGGATGAAATCACTAATTGGGATATTATCGGGGATTTCAGGCAGTTCACCTGCCGACTTTGGGGGGTAGAAAACCATCTTTATTGACGACTTTCAGGGACTGAAAGCAATATTTGAATAGCAGCCAACGTTCAAAGTAAGGGACGAAGGAGGATAAAGGGAAAAGAAAAAGAAGAGAAACGAGAAAAGGAGAGACGGAATGGATTTTAAGGCCACGCATGGGGAAAATGCGCCGTTAGTCTAAAGGATGCAGATGCTCCATCCTCGGTGCGGGGAAAGCTGTTTTAACTCGGTCGACATCGGCAAAAACGCCGGTGGCTCTATTTTTGTCGGAGAAGCTCGCAAAAAAGACGGACAGATCAATGTTTGCAAGGTAATGGCTCTCTCATCACCACCAGAATGTCCTCTTTCTCCTGTGGCAATGGGCTTGAACAGACGTGTCGGAGAAGAACAACCGCCGTGCGGATAAGGAGACAAAAGATACCGAGGCAGCCGAGGGAAACACCGCCACTGGTGACTTCACGGCCCATTGATCTACACGGGATCCGTCCGGACATTCGGATTTGAAGGCTATTGGACTGGTGGAAAACATAGAAATAGTTTATCTGAATACAATTGTTATGTGAACTGCTACATCCCTGTCGATCTACTACCTTAGTATTTATATTTAAAACAGACGGCTTGTGTGAATTGGTTAATCTATTCATCCTAACGGCCATTGATTAGATAGCATTTCAATAGGCATTGTTGAGTTCACTGCAAGAGATAATATGCATCACATCGTGCATGACATGGGATTAATATCCCGTGCATCTACCACCAATATATCGCTCACATTCGTATTGAGATTAACATATTTCAGAGATGAAATTCAGCACTTTCGTAGGCAGAAACTTTGACTCGAATATATGACGAAATCTGCCGTAACAAATCGACTCTAACTTCACCAAACTCATGTCCCGTGACCATCTCTACCCTTCCACTTCTGTTTCTCTTCTCGCTCGCAGCCTGTCCATTCACTGCTTCGGGCCTATCCCTTTGCTGCTTTCTCATCCCAGCAACTGAGGATTGGATTTTCTTTTATCTCTTTTTATGTACAGATTGTCCAGCCGTGCAGTCCTCGGGGAAATCAAGCCCTGTCTGACACGTCCGGACGGGCGTGAGACAAGCTGGACAGGTGTCTGTTCTCTTCATCCCCGCGCCCTGGCCTCACTTCAGAGCTGTCATCCCTCTCAGGGAGAGTAGGAAAATGGCAAAGTCCGCTCCCAAGGAGCCAGCTGTCTTTACTGATAGCAAGACCAAACCGGTGAAAACAGGTCGTGTCACTCGACCCAGGAAAACACGTCCAGCGGGTGAGAATCCCCTCCTTTTCATCCCCTCATGCGGGTTCCTTTTCAGTCTCTGTCATGGACTCAATGGCGTTGTGGTAACCAATTCTTCTGGGGTATCTGCTAACAGTAGCAGTATCACCTACTGGGCTGGAAGCAGCGGTCGTGGCTACTAGTTCTCAATGCTCCGCACCAGTTCAAGGAGAACCCCCGGCATGGGCAGAGGTTTGTGTTTTCATCTCCACTACCATATTACCTTTTGCTTACAGCTCCAGTGTCGTCCTGATCTATGCGATGCACTTCCCTGGTTCCGATCTGTTCAAGGTGGTGTGTATTACACCGGAGGTCTATGTTGGGGATTCCTCGTGGACGCGGACTGCGGTGTTCGCTCTTATATTGATGAAGAGGTCGTCATCACACGGATGTAAGAATATCATATAGCCATGCGGTGTCATCGGAATGTTTCTAATGTTAGCAGCGGCGGTGGTTGCACAAAAGATGCAGACGGCAACCTTGTGCTTATAAAGGATCAAGATAATGATAGCTGCATTGTGAGCAGTATCATAAATAGCAAGAATCTCAACGTTCCGGTGGGTATAATTATAGGTCAGTAGTTTCGTGTCTAATGCAGGATTCTATTGACCGTTCTTAGGAGATCGCAATGCCCTCCTTGGGAGAAAGCTCCCTCACCGCTATAATGTGATGGCTTACTTCCGTATCACTGATTTTTGGTATGAGAAAATAGGGAAGAGGGCAGGAGCCAAGGTTCGGTTCGAAAAGTTGGACCTTTCAGACCAGAGCTGGTGGGCAGCCAAAGATTCGCCCTCACCGGTGCCTCACAGCCAGCGGGATTTCGACATAAAACCAGAAACGATTCAATGTTCTTCGTGCCTTCAATGGAGTGCACAAATATATAATGAAGGATGGATGTGCTTACAGACATCCTGTAAGCAGTTTTGGATAATCGACTTGTCTGATCCTCCTGCGGATCTGACTTTTCATCCCAACTTTCTAAATACTCGTACTCCCCCCGACCCAAACATACAACCTCAGTATAACCTTGTCCCTAATCTACTGGAGACAATCAGCGAAGATGACGCAGACACCGCTTCACTGCGGATTTCGTGGAAAGGCATTGTATGCCCACAATGTTCTAAATGTATATCACGAAGGTTTTGGAGAGGATGGAAATGCACCGACGATATTGCCCTCACGCCAGGGCAACAGTGCAACGTCTGTCTATTTGAAAAGATGGTGAAAATGCATCCCATCTCATTGCGCTCTGTTCTCGAGGATTTCGAGTTAGGTCCAATAAAACGTACCATATTCTTCGACTCCAAATTTGCTGTCCCGGAAGTCGATGATCAGTCATTATCTCCATATAGAAAACTAACATATCGGATTCGAGGCGTGGGCTCTATTACGCATTTTGTTTCCAACAAGACTATCAACAGCCGCGCAAATGGACCAAATGACCTTTTCAAACAATTACAGGTTGCTGATCTCGGATTGCGTCGCTATCCCCTGCAGCAAAGCGTGGGTGCGTATACTGCGTGCTTCTTATACGAGTTCCTTGACCTGATACTTCATGACAGTTGCTGGTACTCTTACTGCGCACTTTGCCGTAAACTTTGTCAGTTTCATAACATCAAGCCCAAGACAGCCTGAATTGTAGCTGATATCCACAGGGAATGCCGTACAAATATGTTGTCTCCGTTGATTCCAAAGGGTTTAATGATGCTTCAGATGAAATCTTACGAGCGCTAGGCCGTTTGACATGGGCCACGAACCAGGCTGTTGTTAGCATGGGAGACAACTTCCTTCCACCCAACGAGTTGCTTTTACTCGGCTACTTTGAAGATATGAAGATCGGGGTATGACAGTGGTTCCTATAGAAAAATACTCTTGGCTGACCCTACTTAGTATCATGATGATGGCGAGTCTTCGCTAGGACCAACAATCGCTACACTTTCCTTGGGTGCGAAATCCACCATGTACATTCGGATGAAGTACAAATACTACCACGGGTTTAGCAAGGCCAAAAAAATTCTCGAAGATGACCCTGTCCTTCCAGGCTGTCAATTTGAAGCACAACGACAAGCTCTGAAGGACCAGTTCACAAGGAGTGAAATAACCAAGGCAGAATATGACGAGCGACGCAGGGATCTCTGCAAGAGAAGCAAGAGCGGCGACGCACCACCTTGGATTAAGATGGAGCTTAATCATGGCGATCTAGTTGTGATGCACGGAGAGAATTTGCAGAAATACTACGAGGTATGACTGCGTTTCTGTGCCAGATACTATTAATTTAACTCTCTATAGCATTCCGTTGTACCCGAGAAGAAACTGCGGTTTGCCTTGACGGCTCGATATATAAAACCTGAATATGTTGATGAAAAAGAATTGAAGAAAGGGGAGTTTACGCTCACACCGGATCAAATATACGATGGGAAGTGATATATTTATCTTGCCTGCTTTCTTTTGACGTTAGTCCTTGCTATATTGATGATCTCTGAAGGTGAAAGTTCCTCATTTGCTTTTTCTTCCTTCATTTCCTCCTTTTTCTGCCTATGATATTGCTTACATTGATTTTACTATTATTATCATACTGTAGACTAATGTGGAATATAATGCCTGCGATCTCTCAGCTGTCATTTTACTCCTTACAGGGGTATGCCTGCATAACCATGTGAGGCTTGCTTATTGTGCGGGAAGTTATATTTCGACGACAACAATGGAAGAGTTGAAACGAGAGCCCAAGAAAAATAGTACTGTCACCGATATTAAACCAGAAAAGACGATGAAATAAGGGACAGCCCTGCCGGCTTTTCCGAATGTCGCCTGAAGGTGACGCATCACTTGCGCTTTGATGCTCGGTGGATATTGGATAGTTAATAATACGAGCGGTGGGGACGGGACAAGGAAACGCAGTGTTGGGAAGCACGAGATGTAAAGACGAGATCGATATGTACTAATATGTATGTGATGGTATCAGGCAAGCAATCCAGTGCTGAATGGAGATTCTATTTGAGATAGTATCGGGTTGTTATTGTTGATATGTTGGTGGTATATCATAATGATCGTCATCATCGATATGTAGGAGTAAGGCTGCGAACAATCATACAAGGCTAATAAATCGTAAAAAAACAGCCATTTAGATCATTGATAGTGCCAAAATATTACGAGAGGATTTAATTATCATCCAAATAATGATCGTTGTGGTTGCTGACAGTCCCAAGTGCCGGTACCTCCTTTCCCACCCATCCACGGGCGCATGACAGGTACCGGTACTTGCCCTCATGCCCGCCCAAGTCAACCCAACCAAATGACGATTTGGCCCCTTGGTTCTTCTTCCCATGTGTTGTTCCAAACACTGATACTCCTCTGTCTCCATGGTATCATCGATTTCATCTACCACAATAACCACCTCCCCTTTATTCCACCCCAGGGTCTAACGCACGTTATCACGATCCTCGGTTCACGGTCCGCCCCCATTACGAAGCGTGTGGGGATGCCCAGCGAACGAGGCACCGCCAGATCTCCGGCTGGGCTGTCCACACCTCCGGATGAGGCTCAAGACTCCCTCGTCAGGGTCTTTTGATTGTTATCGCAATTTCTTGGTCTTTCCTTCGTTCATCTCTCTCCATCCCCTCCATCGCTGTCTTTTGCTCCCTTTGCTCCCCACCCCCACCCTCGAATTCGTTGGTTGCAGGGAAGACAGGGACAGCCCTAGGGCGGTCGGAAGCCCGACATCCCACACGAGAATCATCGAATCTCTCCAACGTCGCGTCTTGTTGAGACGTCTTTCCAGACCTGGTCCGGTCTGATTTCAAACCTATGGCGCACTATCCGAATGGCCATTCGCCGTACTACGGCCAGTCCAACAATTCTGCCGCCGCGCCGCAGCCGAGTCGTATTTACACCTCCCAGTCCTCCCAACAGAACCCCCATGGCCTTCGACGAATGCCTAGCTATATGGTGGGGGATGACGCTGCGCTCTTCGACAACTCCCAGGGACAGAATATGATGGCTGCAGATGGAAATCCAAGATATACTGTAAGAGCGGGTGCATACAAGGGCGGGGAGGGACAAGAGGAGTACAGTCTTGCTAACAGTGGCCGTGATGATGGCTTGTACGCGCAGGGAGCTTCTACAGACGTCTCTCGTGCCCGGGCAGCTTCCCAAAGCCAGGGACTTTACTATGCGTCGTCCATTGCGACATCACCAACGCAGGCGGGGTATAATCCTCAGCAATACGCCGTGCCGCCAACTCCGTCGCAACAATTGGGATACAACCCGCTGGCATATGGTGCAGGCTCGGCTGGATCGGGACATCAACCATACAAGCCGGCTGCGTATCAATCTCCTACTGTTGGGGCATACGGGTCGTTGAATACACAACTCCAGACGAATGCCGCGTCACATTACGCACAGACTCCTGTGACGCCGCATCCATATAGCCTACCTCAGCCTCAGGCACCTCCGCCCCCGCCCCCTCGAGGCCCGGACCATCCCTATGGAAGCCGCCCGGCCGTACCATATACGAACAACTCGACAGATTCACAGTATGCCTATGCTTCGCAGCAAGCCGCTTCACCGACAGTGGCCTCGGCATCGTTAGCGTATAATGTCGGTACTCCGTCGTCACCCAGCACTTATGCTTCGGGAAGCGTTTTCACCCCCGGTTTGAGTTCGAGGACATCCCTTTCTTACTCTCGTTCATCACAGGTCTCCGCATACGCTTCGCAGTCTCCTCGCCGCACCGAAGCTGCAATGGCTTCTCCGTACGATGAACAACCCCCCGAACCCCCAGCGCATGATGAAGGGTATGTACCAAAATGGCCCGGCCCCGCTCGCACTGGATCGGGGCGGTCCCTGCCTACGCCGCCAATATCGCAGAATCAACCTCAATTGTCACCACGACGGACGGATACACTGACTCGCCATCCACAATCACGACCTTTGCCTGGCCCACCGCCCGACGCGGATGAACCTGCTCCGTTGGCCGGTGTGAATGGAGTTGGAAGCTTGCGTCGAAGACCCGAGGAAGACGTTGGATACGATGACCTGATGCATGAGGTTGAGGAGATGGCAACGGCACGGCGCCACAGCTCGAGGTCTCATGGTCAAGAAACGGATCAATACGGCCGCCCGATAGCAAATGCGAGTTTGTCTCCAGATGAGAGGCACACACATACAAACGGCAGTATGGAGACGGGAACCGGTCATGTTGTGAACTATGGTGCATACAGCGACGATAGCGACGCGGAAGCCGAGGCCGGACTGGCCATGCTGCAAATGGCAGATGAGGAGGAAAAAGCGCACCGGTTCACTCGACGGGACACAAACGCTTCCATATTTGATGCCTACGCATCTCCCCCATCGCCGGAACAGGAATTTTCTCGCAATGGGGATTATTTATCTCGCGACCAGGGGGTGTACGGAAGCTATGAAGGGCATCGATATGGGGATGAGGCTGACTACAGTCATGATGACTACGGCGATGATGGCCGGCTTGCTGTCACGCCTGGCTCTGATGACCGTGGGAACTACTCCGATGACTATGACTATCCTAATTACGGCCGCGGATCTGGACAGTTCCACCAGGGACATTCCCATGCCCGGGTGGACCATGGTGGGACCGGAGGGTTAGCACCCCCCAGTGCTTATGGCCGCCGCATGAGTTTCGACTACGGTGATGAGGAGCATCCCGATCACCATTCAACGAGTGAAGGGTCAGAAGGGGGAATGCCGGAGGATCTCTTTTTCCATCCGGGGATGCGACCGCTGCCTCCTGCGCCCGTGGAACCAGTGAACAATGCCAGCGTCATTCCACATCTTATGCCGGCTGGGACGTACCGGCATCAGGATCAGGGTGACTTGCAAATTCAAGCACAGTATACACAGCCTTACTTCCCCGCTTCTCCAAACTCGTTTGGACAGACCGTGCCCAGCCCAACTCAAGTTCCACGGTCGACGTCCTTGTCGAGTCATCCTATTGGACCTCGTACTGACCCCCCTATCAGATCCAAGACCGACGCAGACCGAGCCAAGTACAGGCTGCAGCAAGAGCTGCTCCGCCAGCAAAGCAATGGGAACCTCAAGTTTGATCCATCGGAGGCTGATCCCATAGCGCTCGACCTTCCCACGATTCCAGGACGTCGCAAGAAGTTCAACTTGACCAAGCTATCGTCGGAACAGTTCAAGAGATGTACGGAGCCGTGGGCTCTTAGTGCGGTTCTTGCTTGGATTCGGGAACTGAGTGAAGACGAGACGGATCTCCGCGAGCAGGCTATCGTCGATGCCATTGTTGCACTTTTTACTCACAAAGTACCAACTATGAACATTGCGGATGCCGAAACACTTGCAGCCCGTGTAGTGAAGAACATGTTGGAAGAGGAGGCTTTGGTTCAGGATGAGGAATGGGTCAAGTTTGGCAGCGGGAGCCTGTCGGGCGTGCTCTTCCAGATTACAGGCACGGGATGTTACTCGTCCAAGTTGCACGAGCAGGAGAGCGAGGTCTTTGGACGCTGCTATTCGCACCACTGCATGAGGACGCTTAAGAAGGTCAACCTGAAGACGCAGATGATGGAGCCGCAGAAGAAGGCAGAGGATTGGGTGACTTTCTACAAGGTGTCGAAAGAAGTTTTTGAAACGCACCCGAAGAAGGAAATCGACCGCCAGAATAACTTGCATGAGATTGTGACGACAGAGGATGCGTTCATTGGACAACTTGATGTTCTTCGCGAGCTGTATCGGGATCAGTTGGCGAACATGTCGCCATCGGTGATCAACCCCAAGCGCTTGCCTAAATTTCTTAACGACGTTTTTGGGAGGGTTGATGCGGTTAAAAAGGTTAACGAGGACTTTCTTCTTGCGCAACTCAAATACCGCCAAAAGGAGCAAGGGCCGTTTATCGTCGGATTCAGTGATATCTTTAGAGAATGGATTCGGAAGGCTAAAGTGGCTTATGTTGAATATGCCGCGACCTTTCCTCGTGCTAATTATCTAGTCCGCAAAGAAGCCGAGCGAAACGCTCACTTCCGGACTTTCTTGAACCATGTCCGGGAACACAAGTCTTCGCACCGTCTCAGCTGGGATACGTATCTCAAAGCCCCTATTACTCGAATTCAGCGGTATACCCTTCTTTTGTCTACAGTACATAAGAACATGCTCAAGGATTCTGAAGAAAAGTCCAACTTGTTGCAAGCAATTGACGAAATCAAGCATGTTGCATTGGAGTGTGACAACAAGGTCGGCGAAACGAGCAAGAAGGTCGACCTGATGGAGCTGTCCTCTAAGTTGCAGTTGAGACCGGAAATGAAAGAGGAGGTGGAGCTGAATCTCGAGCACTTGGGTCGCGAGATTATCTTCCGAGGCGATTTGCAACGACCGGGTACACGGACACGATTCCTTGTCGATACGCATGCGATCTTGCTAGACCACTATCTCATTCTGGCCAAGACTGTTGTTGTTAGAGACCAGTCAAAGACCGCCAAGTATGAGAACTATGATGTATCTAAACTGCCGATTCCGATGGATCTTTTGGTGCTTGAAAGTACCAATGACGACCCTGTTGTCAAATCTTCGGTTAGGGGTGTTGCAACGGTCACACCGCCGCAGGCCGTCGGGCGTGGTGGAATGCCTGGTCCTCTGACACATACCAACAGCGGCAATTCGGCGAACTCTGGAAACTCTGGTATTTCCTCCACCAAGACGCTTGTTCCGACTACTGTTCTTGAGAGCCCGAAGGATGACAAGATCTTGTATCCGTTTAAGATCAAGCATCTTGGAGAACAGGGCACGTATACCCTGTATGCGTTCTCAGCGCAGAGCCGACAGGACTGGTGTGATAAGATCATTGAAGCGAAGACGAAGCATGCTGCATCTTTATTTGCGCAGAATGCAGAGCCATTCAGACTGCGTGTGCTTGCCGATGCTGCGTTTGGGTACTCGGATCACTCGTCGGGATCCACGAGTGTGACCATCAAGGGGACGCCTCTGGACCGGGCAATCAAAGAGGTGGACGAGCGTTATGCAAGCGCGGGGCCTCGGCCGATGCCTATTTGCAGAACTGCCGTGCACTCGTCTACGGTTTTCCAGCAGCCTCCAGGTCGGATGATGTGTGCTATTGGTACCGATTACGGGGTGTATATTTCAGAATACAACAACCCTCGTGGTTGGTTCAGAGTGAGTTTTACTCGATGAATTGATGAGATGATGCTAACGTGTTAGGCTATACCCATCATGCGAGTAACACAAGTTGCGGTGTTTGAGGAGTTCAACCTCTTCCTTCTCATTGCAGACAAGTCGTTGATTGCGTATCACCTGGATGCTGTGTGCCCGGCCAATGGTGCGCCTACGCCGAGTGCGTCAGATTCTTCTCGGAAAGCACCACAGAAACTGTCAGGAGGACGAGAAGTAGGATTCTTTGCTGCAGGACGCATGAAGGATCGTACATTGGTGATGTATAAGAAGCGGGATGGACTGTCGTCTACTTTCAAGGTTCTTGAGCCCGTTCTGCAAAAGTCATCTACCAGTCGAAGCCGATTCTTCCATTCTCGACGTTCGCAGACGGAATTCTTCCGTGAATATGACGAGTTTTATATTCCTGCTGAGAGTTACAGCATTAACATGTTCCACTCGTCGCTGGCGATTGCGACTCATCGAGGCATTGAGATTCTCACCATCGACAAGAAGCAGACATGGTCTGTGCCTGATTTACGGACTGAGACGCCGGAAGCGCAGAAGTACCTGACTAGCATAGCGCAGCGGATCAAGGAGTTACGACCATTGGGTCTGTTCCGTCTCAGTGATAGCGAGTTCCTAGTGGCGTACAACGAATGTGCGGTATATGTGAACAAGCACGGAGATGTATCTCGCAGTGTGGTCATGGAGTTTGTGGGACGAGCCCACTCGGCGTGTCTGTACGGCAAGTTTTTGATATTGTTCAACCAAGACTTTGTGGAGGTGCGGAATGCGATGAACGGCCGACTCCGGCAGGTGATTCCCGGACACAACGTTGTCTGCCTGGACGATGGCAGCAAGATGCCCGGCTCTGGCGCGAACAGTGTACCGACCAACACCGCGGGAGGAGTCAACCTTTCGAGCGGACTGATTGGCAGCACGAACGGAGTGTCGATGGCGAGTTCCGGACGCACCGTCAAGATCTGCATGCAGCATCCTGAGTTTGAGCGGAGTCTGATCGTTCTCGAACTGATTGAGAACGAGGGACAGAAGGATTAACCGCAGTACAGAGTACTCCGTGATGTCCAAAATCTGACGAGTCATGTTCTTCACGCCGTAACGGAATAGTATTTAATCCCAAAACTGATGGCCGGTGGATTGCACTTATCTTTTACATATTGTCTATTGGTAGTCTGCCATGCATATATCTTGGATCTGGTTGGATGTGGTGTACATATTGAATTAATATCTCTCTTTCGTCTGTATTCTACATATGTAAGTCTGCAATGACAGTCCTGATGATAATGTTACACGTATTCGTCTTTTGTCAGACGAATGAGTTGTCAATGCAGCTCACCGATATTCGGATGAAGACTCATCATCTTCATCCATCGACGATCAACTTCTTCTGTTGATGTAAAGTATCTTCACTCTGATCCCACAATCAATACATCCACCTGTCTTCAAAATGAACATCTCAATCGACTCCCTCTGCAAGGACACTCCATCCAAGCAAACCTATACATCCTCCATCATCAACTCCTACACCCAGCTCCGCACCATCCTCCACGAGAATGAAAAGATCATCCTCGACGGAGAATCCCTCGACATCACCTCCGTCACCGCTGTTGCCATGTACCTCCCTCCCCCCCTATCTATACTACAAATCTAACCATCCCAGCCACAACACCAAAGCAGCCATAACGCCCTCCCCTGAAATCGCAGGCCGCATGAACCACAGCGTGCGCGTCCTCAATGAAAAGCTCGTCAACGGCGAAATCATCTACGGCGTGACGACCGGTTTCGGTGGAAGCGCAGATACCCGGACTGCGGATTATCCCGCGTTGCAGAAGGCGCTGATCCAGCATCATAATTGTGCTGTTGTGCTTCCTGCTGATCGGGGGGAATACTCTTCGGGTATGCGTATGGGTATGGGTATGTTGGACGAGGTAAAAAGCCACGCTATGCCGGTGTCGACGGTGCGGGCTGCGATGCTGATACGGTGTAACTCGCTTCTGCGGGGCCATTCGTGCGTGAGGATGCATGTGGTGGAGGGGATTCTGAGCCTGTTAGAGAATGATATGACGCCTGTTGTTCCGCTGAGGGGGAGTATTTCTGCGTCTGGGGATTTGACTCCCCTCGCGTATATTGCGGGTGCGTTGGAGGGGAATCCGGATATCATGGTGCGGTGTTCTGATGGACGGATGGTTTCGTCTCAGCAAGCGTTAGAGGAGATAGGACTGGCTCCGGTTGAATTCAACGCGAAAGAGGGGCTGGGGCTGCTTAATGGAACGGCGTTTAGCTGCGGCATGGCAAGTTTGGTTCTGTTTGAGGCGAATCAGCTTGTCCTGTTGGCGCAGGTGTTGACGGCGATGGGGACGGAGGCGTTGCTGGGGACGAGATACAACTATCACCCGTTTATTGGGGATGTACGGCCTCACGAGGGCCAGAAGGAGGCAGCGGGGAATATGTTTCGCTTTCTGGGGGACTCGAAGATGGTGACGGGGGCGTATCTGGGATCGACAGGGCTGGCGCAGGATCGATACGCACTGCGGACGTCAGCGCAGTGGATAGGGCCTCAGTTGGAGAATTTAAAGCTGGCATTGTCGCAGGTTACGACGGAGTTGAACTCGACGACGGATAATCCGTTGCTGGATGCAGAGAAGGAGGAGGTTCATCATGGCGGCAACTTTCAGGCTGCGTCTGTGACGTCCGCGATGGAGAAGACCATGACAGCGATGCAGATGATCGGACGGATGGTGTTCTCGCAGTGTTCGGAGATTATCAATCCGATGCTGAATAAAGGATTACCGCCGAACCTGAGCGCGGATGATCCCAGTTTATCGTTTGCGTTGAAGGGCGTGGATATCAACATGGCGTCGTACATGTCGGAACTGGCGTATCTGGCGCATCCGGTCAGCAACCATGTGCAGTCTGCGGAGATGCATAATCAGGGGCTGAATTCGCTGGCGCTGATTGCGGGACGGTATACCGGGGAGACGGTGGAGGTGGTGTCGTTGATGATGGCGACGTATCTGTATGTGTTGTGTCAGGCGGTGGATTTGAGGGCAATGTATGGGGAGTTTGTACGGGGGGTCAAGGGGGAGGTGGAGGCTGTCACTGCTGAGCTGGCTGGCGATGAGGGGATTCAGGGAGTGTGGCAGGAGGTGATGGGTCATTGGGATGCGAACAGCACGAGGGATTTGGCTGATCGGGCTGAGGTGGCAGTGGGTAACTCGATTGGGGTTGTTGTGAAGCTATCCAGAGACATACAAAGTGTCAACGAGTGGAGAGACAGGACGGTGAGGATATTGAGAGAGCGATACGATGAGACCAGAGAGGGTTTCTTCAAGCGTCAGACGACCAAGAAATATCTCTGCAGTTCGTCCAGGAAGCTGTATATCTTTGTTCGCGAGACGTTGGATGTTCCAATGCATCGAGGATTGATTGACCATCCCACAATTCAGCCCCAGCAGGGGAAGAAGTCGATTGGGAGCTATATTAGCATTGTGTATGCTGCATTGAGGGATGGGCAGATGAGGAATGTTCTTTTGGATGTCTTTAATCTATAGATCAATTCCTTGCACTATTCTACGCACGGAAACCGACTATGATGGCATTCTACCAGCAGCAAGTGAAGTATGTCTTACTGAACATCTTTTGAAGGTCCAATATTTTTAAGCCAGTTAAAACAAGAAGAACAAAGTCCTTGGCCAAACCAAAGAAACTGATTTCAGATTAGTAACATTCTCTCACTGCCAATTCGGTCCATATATGGTCAATGACTAGAAGACTGTAGACTCTGTTAGTCCTGCTTCCCTAATCCTTAAGATGACTTACTGCTCAGTCGTCTGGACCGCATGATTTCATCGCCAACCGAGGATTGCTGGACGGATGCGATGGCCAGCGACAGCCGCTTTTTCATATCCGAACTGCCTTCAAACCACTTCCACAGTTCATCCACGGCTTGGTCCATGTTGGCCACGCCTGCTTCCGGGTAATCTTTGGAATTGATGACGCTCCAGTACAGCCAGTACGCGCGATCCGGGCTTGGGGACGATCCGTTAAACTGCCACAGCTTGGGTCTTCCTGCCCTCTGCGCCAGGGCATCATGCACCTTGACAGCCTCCAGCAAGATGGCTCGTCGTCGACCATAATCGCCGGTCAGTTTCGCATCCCTCACCATGTTCTGGATCCTCCGCCAATTCGACACCTCTGTTTCCCCCGTGGGCATATGGCCGGTGAAGATGTGATTCAAGAAGCCCAACACGTCGGCGGCCTCGCCCGGTTGGGCGGATTTCTTCATCCAGCTCTGCACAAACGGCCGCAACGCTTTGGGCGAGTCCAAGGCCACCGACTGGATCACGATAAACAGGATGTCCATCGGACCGACGGCAAAGGCGCCAATCTCGGCCAGATTCTTCTGCAGAAACGCGCCCAACTCGTAATGGTTGGTGAACGTCTGTTTGAGATACGAGACGCGTAACTCGCCCGCATTCTGCAGTTGGCGGAGAAACAACTCACTCACATTCACCAGGCCATTGATGCCATCCAGGATCTGCAGCTCATTCTGCGAGGGCTCCCCGTCAATGGCCTTGTAGCCGAGATCATGATTCACCTCGGACCAGGCATGCATCAACACCGATGCCACTTGGACCTCGATGGGGACATGAATCAGGGCATCGACCGGTGGTGCGCCACTGCATGGCCCATGGGGAATCTCACTGACTTCGCTGAGCTGTTCTCGGCGTAACTGGACTCGATAGTGGTCTGCCCGATACCCTTGGAATTCCCGCTGGTACTCATGGATGACCGCCGAGTCCTCTTCTCTCGGAAAGCGGATCTCGTCGTTGACGTGGAAGAGACGGCGAATGAGGTTCTGCACTTTGTGGCGGTCGTCCGGGAAATACACGGCAATGCGCACGCCAGCCAGATCCACAATGTCCGTTTTGATCGATTTCCGATCCGGGTATCCTCCTGGTCGCCGTTGCAGTCGTTGGAGTAGCTTTTCCCTCAGCCGCTCGGGGCTCTTTGCACGATACGTGGTGATCTGGCGGATGCCTTGCGAATCCAGGGCTTTGATGCACTGGCTTCGTGCAATCGCAGCTGCCCGATCGTACATGTACCATGTTTCATAATATTCCTCCACAAAAGCGTCTATAAGACGGACTTGGTCTGCTTGGTTGGCCATGGTGAAAGCCAGTTGATGCTACGAGTCTGCCAGTTTCTACAAAGCAACCTGACCATCTTTATAGCATCTTTATAGCATCTGCCCCGCAGCTGTACCTGGTTTTGTTTATTTCAAAGCCAAACCTAGACACACGATTTCTAACCACTTGGTTCTAGACCAGACCTTTTGTACTGGATATCAATCAACTGTCACTTTGCCACTGTCGTTCCCGCTATCAGCCACACTCGAGTCGGGAATCTATCTCATCCTCTGCTAAGTGGGTCGATTCGGCTCTAGAATCTCAGGTGAAATAATCGTGAGGTCTATCCTTTACCTATGCACCTGTATAGATATAAGTATATCAGTGGTTTGAATCTTATGTTATATTTGAGTTTTTCATGCCATGTTGTCAACGTGGTCATCGTGATGCAAGACTGTATCGACCAACGGACTAGAATGTTGGTCAGAATGGTGGAAGCATTGATTTGTTCCATCGAGCCATGGTTCAGGCCATCTTCGTGGACTTGGCTTTGAAAGTTGCCACATGTTCCCCTCGCCCTGAGCGGGTCTGATATTCCGGAATAGTTCTATCGTCTATATTCTATCATATCGAAATACGGCGTTGTTATATGCACATTTCCATCCAAACGGGACTCCAAAAGAGATGATCTTCTCTTTCTGCTTCTCTGGAAGAGAGATTGTGATGGACTGTCTGGCCAGCTGAAAACATCTGGCCAGGATAAAGTCCAGCTCTTCATTCGACACAAACTGCAGGCCGGAAATGCAGAAGATGTGATCGAATGGCTCTGTCTGGCGAGATAGATATGCCACCATATCCTCATGGACACGATCTGTATATCTGCATCTCTCCAGCATCTTCTTGGATATATCCACGCCTGTTCTACTGAACTGCTTCAGACACCGTCATCCACCACACGCCAGATCTAGTATCCTCCCTTCGACATCAAACAGTTCAGCTTCATAAATACACCCTGGGGAACGACTGCACCGCAGCTTCTTCTGGATGAGCTGGTTAATGGTCTTGAACAACCGTTGACTGAACTCTTACCAGACATTGCGATGGCGTTGCAGGCTGGCAGGACAGCCGGTTCACTTGCCTCTCTCATGACAGGCTCAGGATCGACATGTGTCTTTCTGGCCAACGATGAACAACATGCAGCAAAGTTGGTCACCATCTTGCGGAAAAAAGACATCTTTAACAGGTTTCCATCGCAGTCGGTCCAGTACAAGGAGTGCAGATAAAAAAAGATATGAAACATGGTATTCAATAAAACAATCAAATCTGAGATATCAAGTCGTCTAGGGTAATGACTGGTAAATGGTACATGCTTCTCTTCCAAAAGCCCAGAATCTCTGTATAATATGCTCAAACGTGTATCATGATTCAAACTCAACTGTCTTACTGAGAACTCCTTGTTGATCAGACGCTCCTTCTTGCTTCTCCCCACTGCCTTCAGCCGCTGTTGTCTTTTCATCGTCCTTATCCAGAAGTGATGCTTCATCCTTACCGCGCACACTGACAACTTCGGCTCCCTCAAGCAAGTCTCGATCGGCTTCGCGGACGCTCCTTTGTTCGGGGTCTGCGCCATACGCCCCTGCGCCCCAGCTGGAGATACCGCCAACGATGGACGGTGCCGGTTGGCCAGCAGTACGGTGGGGATCATAGTCCTCTTCTTCTTCCTCGTCATCCTCCTCACGAACAAGTTCACGTTGCGCCTCGTCCATCTTCTTCTTGACTTCCGCCGCCATGCGGATACCATCAGACACAATGTTATCCAGAACCCCACGCAGACCCTTGCCCGGAGGAACAATTCCTCCAGAGGCTCCGGCGACAGACACGTTAGAGCCGGCATTGAACTGGGGTTTGGCCTGGCCCGCATTGGAAAAGGTAGTGAGGTTAGATGATAGCGAAGTGGATGCCAGTGATGCTGGGTGTGGGTGCTCTCCGAGTCGGAATGATTGAGGGAAGAAAGAATCGAAAAACTGTTCCAGAAGTTCATCGGCCAGAATCACCATGCGGAAAGTCGGAAGTGTAATGTGCAGGGGGTTGTTGGGATCCAGGGCAGGGTTGGCGGATTCGGTTGCATGTCGGTCCTGCTGGTGCTGGTGCTGCTGCTCGCCAGCTTGGCCATCTTCCTTGGGTTCAGTGGAACTTTCTGGCTTTTCTTCATCAATGTCGATCAGATCATCTTCATCATCTCCAATACTGAATGCCCCAAGTTTGTCCGCTGTATCCTCCGCATCCTTGTTTTCACTCTTGTCTTCCGTGCCCTTATCCTCTGACCCTGGACCTTCTGGCACGCTGGGGTCCGCATACTCAAAGCAGCGGCGGATAAATGAACTGACACTCCCCAAGAACCTTTCATCCGTGCTCAACTTATCTTGTTCCATTTGGCGTTCATTCCCGCCATTCGGCTCGTCCAATGACTGGCTGGGTGTGATAGTGCCGTCAAATCCCCGTCTTGACAGGAAGAGCAAAGCCTCGGATATCCTAAGTATTCCCTCTCGATCAACCCTGCCATTCCCACTGTCATCATACAGATCGAAGAAATAGTTGATGTTGTTCATGATATCGCGCGGGCCCTTGAGGCGTGCGAGTCCATTTACTACGTCTTGCAGGCTTAGCCCCTCAGACGGATCCTTAGCCCATTTGCGGTACAGCCGTTGCATAAACTCATGATCCGCAGGTTCGGCCCGGCTAGTTGGCGCCTTGCCAAAACCTCTGAAACCATACAAGGTTTGGTCGGCTGCGGACTCTTTTCGTGAAGGTCCAGGCGAGTCGCCTTTCGCCCATTTTGAGGTACTCGCCAGGAAATTCCTGAACGCGTCATAGTCCATATGGCTAGGGCTTGGACCAAGACCGACGCGGCCGACTTCTGCATCGGCGGGAGGTCCGAGAATCGACACTCGTTCGGCCTTCTTCTTTTCCTGGCGTCTCTTCTCCTCCTCGACGACCCTCTGCTTTTGCTGGTGATCATAGAGAATTTCGTAGAACCGGTCGTAAATAATTCCCAGATCATCCATGCTAAGGCGTTTGCTGTCTGGTCCCAAGTTTCGAATGGAGGTGCGCTTGGCGAAACTTTCAATGTTTTCCAACACTGCGTCTTTATGTTTGTCACGCTGCTCAACAATGGTATTGTGCGTGATACCCGAAAACTCCTTGAATGCCACAACCATCAGTTCCTGGAAACGTGTGATGGCTCTCAATTTCGGATTCTCAGAGCGCGGGTGGGCGGATTCATCCAGGCGAGAGAAATAAGACTTCAACACTGAAATGAACGACCCGTCATCCTGCACGTCCAGCAACTCTTCTCCGTTGACTCTGAGAATCGCCAAGCCGACCTGGAACAGGACCTTTGGCCCCTCAAGGAAGAATACATCCAAGACTCGGAAAGCAAACACCAGCGGCATAGAGTTGATGTAAAGTGAAAGGAACCAGGGCAGCGAGACAACAGAAAGCTGCACATCAGACTTTCCGAGATGTTCCCACAGAATAGGCATTGTTTTCTCCACGAGGGATTCAAACACCTTCTGGTCGAGCAAGGTTCCGTACATAGTTGTCGAATAATAACCAGGCAGAAGACGGTCGCACAGAACGGACAGTAAGAAGAATGCCTGGTCTTCGGACATGTATCTGATTGAATGGTCAGTGTTCGCTGGGCGGGGAAAGGATAAGAAACACCAACATTAACAAAGCTGCAACGACGATATTCATGGCCTGGCAGTAGCCAATCTCTGCATTGGTCCAACTATAGGCTGTAAGGACCCTCCGTAAGCGCCCGATGCCTTCCTCACTTTGGAATCCAGGATACTCTGGTAAACTGCGATTGAGATCCTTTTCGATTTCATCAATGGCGAGAGACTCTTGTCCTGAGAATTTGGACAGAGTTTGAGTGTATAGTTTCGGTGACCTCAGCCTAAGGTATAGAGAGCCGGAGCTCAGCTCCCAAATCTCTCCACGCAAGCGATTCGGAAGACCAACCCTGATCAGCTTGTGAAACGTGGGTTGTCTAACCAGAGTCGCATTGCGACCATTTTCTAAGTTTGATGAGCTTTGGAATACGTCAGCCAACGGAAGCAATTCGTACCTCTAAAGTATTCACCCCATAATCGCATTTTACTTCTATCGCGAAGCTTGCGAGCATCTCCGGGGTAGCGGAAGATCATGCCCAGTCCAGCATCTGGTGGTTGACGCTCACCCGAGCCGCCTTCTTCAGTTTTTGATTTTGCCCCAGAGAGCAAGTACTCCGAATAACAGTCCGCTACGACTATGCGTAGGTTCTCTATTTCCTTCATGCCTTCCCGCAATCCTTTCTTCAGGCCATCGCAGAATCGTTCACAGGCCTGCCTGCTTCCAACTAACTGGATGGTAAATCGCTGCGGAACGAAGTTGGGTTCCTGCTGCTTCCCCAATGCGCCGTTCCATGTTGTCAATGCGAGTGAGAACACATGACTCAAACTATTCAACCGCTCGACTCGGCGGATGCAACAAAGCGGGATGGTAAATCCATTGCCCGAAGGTCCAGTGCCGTGAGTCTGACCGGTCCAATGGGTTGAAGCACTCAGGCTCGCCGAAGGTACGAAGCTGGTAGGCTGGGTAGAAAAGCAAATGAATCGTTCACTCAGATGCAGCCTTCCCGCGTAGCGATTGCCGGAACGGTCCAGCCGATCACCCGAGGTCGCAGAAGAAGTATGAGGGATTGGAAGGATTAACTCGGCTGTTATCTCTTGTAATGGATTTTGGGAATCGGGAAGACGGAATTGCTGGCGAAACAAGGAAGCTTTGGAGGGGTTGCGATCGGAGGAATTGAGGGTTGGTATGTTGAAGTTAGCCGGGTCAATCAAAGACTGAGCCTTCTGGACGAAAGACGTCCATTGCATCATGATGCCGGTGTGGGAGGCCAGATTCAGGGACTAGTAGGAGAGGAGTTGGAGAACAATCGAGGGCCGTTAGACTAAAGACGTCGGGGAGAGTTCGGCGGGAGGTTAATGAAAGCTTAGAAGCCGGGGCAATGATTGCTATGCAAAGGTGCCCACAGATGGTAAAATACGCAAAAAAAAGTCATTTTAGAAACGAGCGCAGCATCTTTAGAAGGGGTTCTCGAGTTGCGACCCGCCAGGGGGAATCAAGTGAAGAAGATGATGTTGGATGGCGGAGGGGAATGTTGCCATCATCAGTGTTCCTGGCAGGCATCCGCGAAGCCCACGTGACTTGCTGCGGAGGTGAGACATCGGATGCGATCATGCGGCAGTTAAAACCACAGAGATAATAATGCAGAATATAGTTTGGGATCTACTACTTGTATGTAGAATCATGCAGGAAATATGTATTCAATTTATTCGAGCGGCAAAGCTGCCAATGGAGACCGACGTAGTACGCTAGAGTATAGGAAACAGGGTTGAAAGGAGAGTGAAACTCGTCAGATGAAGAATGAAAGAGTTATGTGTATGAAAAACAAGTGGTTTCAAACCAACATCGAAGAAAAAGACATGAGAAAGAGGGAAAAGAAAAGAAAATAAAGCATAATGTGACCTATCCGCTACAGTTCCATGCCAAGTAGACTCCATGTAACATTTATGTTTTGTACGCGCCCAGCCGATATCTGAATCAGATAATCATTTTGATCAAGCATTTCCTTCGTGGTTCTATTAGTTCTTCGAGTCAACTGGGTGCTCTGAAGCATCGTCGGTGTAAGGTGGGAGTTCATCGGAAGCATCAGCCATCAGACCCTGCTTCTCAGACACAGTTCCCCGCTCCTCATTGGAAACCGACTGCTGAGAGCCACCACGGCGGTAACGGAGCCACAGGAATACAACGGCCTGGCCAACGAGCATACCGAGAGCACTAGCTGCGAGTCCAGCCAGAACACCCAAAATGGCGGGAATAACAATGAAGCGGACGACACGGGAAATGGTGCGGTCCAAACCACCGTGGTGCATGTGGTGCGCGTGGTGGTGGTGATGGTGCGAGGGGCCAAATCGATCAGGGTGGTCCTCAGGGGCGAAGGTAGGCTCGCCATCAGGCCCGGGGAAGGGGAAACCTGGGGGACCATGGTGAGGTCCATTGGCGTGAGGTCCACGGTGGCAGCCCTTAGGTCCAGCCAGTCTCGATCCCATGCGCATCATACGGTCCTTTGCGGAGGCGAACAAGCTGCGCATACGGTCAAACAGAAGCTTTCTCAAGCAGTTCGGCTTTCCGCGGCACTGTCTCCACGAGATGCTGTCGAGGCCGGTCTCCTCGATATCGGTCTTGGCGAGATAAAGGTCGCCCTCGAGGTTGTGGATAAGGGTGATAGAAACGGTGTCGAGGGGAACGGGGTGTCCATCCAAGTCGAGGACGGTGAATCGGATCGAAAGGAGCTCCATTCCAGGTTCTTCGGGGGGAGAAGCCAGAGGGATCATCTCCAGCGCATATCCCAGCGGGATGGGTTCGGATTCCTCGCCATCAGATTCGCGACGCTGAACGGCGTCGATACGGGCGGGAGGAGGGGGAGGGAAGATCTGGCGACCGTTGGCCAACAAGAAGCCATCTTCAACGGAGAAGCTCAACGACTGTGACAGTCAATATACTGGGTTCTAGTGTGATTAAGAAAGGGATCCACTTACGAGAGACGTTTCGAAGCCGTCAGTCCAGCTGACTTTTCCATCTTCATCAACTTCCCGGAATGGACATTCAGTGCAGGCCAGCTCAACCTGCTCCTGATGAGCGATCTGTACATCCACGGGATGAATGTCCATCAGATCATCCTTGGGAGGAGGAAAGACATCGCCCTCGATTTCAGGGACGACGAACGCATTGGCGCCTAGGGCGATAGCGCCACCAAGAACAAAAGAACGAAGGTGCATGGTCGGGAAAATAGGTTAAACGATGGACATGAAGAAGCGTGATGAGAAGACAAGAGAAGAAGTATCTTTCTTCGATGACAAGATCAAGCGTTGATGAAGGGCGATGAAATAGATAAAACTGATCGACCGTCAGGAGGGGGTTGACGAATGCTTCCAGGAGCGATTGGGAAGGGATAAGAGCCCGGCGACAAGAATGCGACAACGCGATTGGTTGGAGGCGCGCCGGGGCGGAGCTGGTGACGCAAGTCTATTCGCGGCACTACGCCGGATCAGGGATGGTTCGTTCCGATACTGGGGCCTTGGTGCCTGAGGCAGCAGCGCTATCACGTGGGGGCAATTGCCCGAAATAGATTGTGCATGAAGCTTTTGACGATGACGACGACGATGATGTTGAGGAATTATTATTATTCGTGGATATGAGGCAGGCTCAGAACGAGAATCAATAATAACTAACTGTCAAATATAACTGTCAAGTATAACTGTCAAGACAAATGATATCAACGAAAACACATCAATGCTCATCCCAGTGTCGTACGGTCAAAAACCAACTTCTCAACGTCATAGGCCAGACTCTTCAAAAATCGAATATCAGGACCTTGGCCTCGCTCCAGATGCAACATAGTGTATGGAGGTACTTCGTTGTGTTCCATCCACTGACGATGATCCTTCTTAGTGTACCACAGGTATATGCACAACCCAACCAAGATGACTATCCTCCACCACTCCTGTCCACTGAACTGATATGATTGCTGCATTAACCGCCCAGACTGACCTCCAATCTGCATTTCTACGCTTCTGTACTCTCCATGGCCATGACAGGCGTTAGACCGGCCACTCTGCTCAACGTGTGATGGGGATGTGGTTGGCAAGAGTGCACCCGTCTCTGCCGTGAAAATCGATGTTCCAGCTCCATGATAATCACTGCGCTTGGGCTTTATGATGTCCTGTTTTCCCATGAAGAGCGGCGGGGATCTGAAACTCCATCGAGGTTTCATCGTGTACGGTTTCGGAAGGTAGACTGGGTCATCTGACGTCGGAGGGACTGTGCTGAGCTTCATCGGTGGTTCGGCTTCCACACCCTTCGATATCTCAAGGGGGTTGCTTTCCTGAACTTTGTTGGGTTTCATATCGATGTTCCCTTCGATCTGAGTTTCAAGAGAATTCACTCGAGGATGTTCTGATTTCGTAGGTGGTGATATCACCGGCTGCTCTTCGGTCTGGACTGCCTTTGAAGCCGGTGGGGTTTCTTTTATGTCATCTATAACCTCTATATTCTGATCGGGCTGTTCAGATAGAGGCTCTTTTGGCTGGGGTGCACATTTATCATCGCTGATCGACAGTCCTTCGAACCTCGTCGTGAGGGATTTCGGGCTCCCTTTATCGGACATACCGCAGAATTTGCAAACCTTGGCATCCCTCTGTGTTGCAATAACTTCTTGATCCTCCTCGGACAAATCATCCTCATCATCAGATATTGCGTATCTCCGTCGTTTACGCGATGGCAGCTTTTGTTCTGATCTGGTATCTCCTGTCGAATGGCTCGACATAGACAGCGAAGGATTACTTGGTTGAGTCCTATCCAAATCCATAATGCTTAACACGCTTGAAGCGATCGATTCGGTGTCGCTGATAATCCGTGCTTCCTGTGGTATATATTCAATCTCATCTTCGGATCCAGACGAGTAACTGGTGTCCGAGGTTTCCTCGGTTTGTTCGGATTCTCCAGACCCAGACCTTTCAGACCTGTCCTCGTACACAGTTTCGCTTTCTGTGGGATCCGTGGACTGTGAGGGTGGTCGTGTTGACTGAGTGACATCTAGTCCTGAATCTGACCCAGACTGATCTGTATATTCTTCATTGGAGCCAACGCTTGGGGATTGGTGTGGCCCTGTCACTACTACTCCTGGTCTGTATAAGTGTGCATTGGCATCCGTTAGTTGGTGTTGATATTGAATGTAAGGCCTTGTCTGAGAAACAATCGAGTCGTGATAACTTCCTTGAAACCGACTTGACTCGGGAACAAGACTCGGAGACCGCGAACACAGGTCCATCTGGTGTGCATAGTTTGCGGTAGGTAGGCCAGGATACTGACCGTGATGCGACTGGGAATCCGACACATCCTCCATTTCCTCGTCCGAAATAAGTGATTGTGATCGCTGGCTCTGCATTTGTGCCCGGACATGCTGAAGAGCCGAAGCCTGGCTGTACCCCCGCCATGATTGACTGGAAATTTTGGCGATCAGCCCTGAAGCTCTAGCCACTTGTTGCCGTAATACTTCATTCTCGTCTTCCAGATTCTGTACATACTGCTGTACATCGTAGCCCAATTGCTTCCGCTCCTCGTGATAAAACGATACCTCGTTCCTCAGCCTCTCCAGCTCAGGATTCGTCTTGTCTTGGTTGTCCTGAAACTCTCCCATCATGATACCACGAGCAGCAACCTCCTCTTCCAAGCCCCTTTGCTTTTCGAGACCTAACACGAGCCGTTTCGAAAGCCGCTCATTCTGTTCCTTGAGATCCTCATTTTCGTTCAACAAGTTGCCGATGTCGACATCGTCGTCCTTGGCTTGTTTCTCCATCCTCCTCATCCGCTCATCATCTTTCTTCTTCGTTTCACGAATCTCCTCCAACTCCATCTGCAGCCTGTCGTTATCATCTGCAAGATCCTTCATCATCGCCTCCTGATGCTCGTATCTGCGGTCGGATTGTAACGCTTGATACTGATATCTGCGGTTTTCCTCGTTCTGTTCAGCCCATTCTTGCCGGTAGAATTCAGCCCTCTCCTCGTGGTCGACGGGGTCGTGGTTATTGGGTCCTCTTACCTTTCTCCGGTGGTGCTTGCCAGGCATATCGGGTGTTGTATAGTCAAAGGGGTCTTCTATGGAAGAATAGGGTGGCATGGTTGTAAACGGTAGTAGATTTGGGGAATGTAAGTAAGACAATTCGTGATAAATGGTGATGGAGACATCCGTGGGCATTGTGGTGATATATATCTACGTCTTCAGTCCTTTGTCTCCTTTGGATGGGAAATGTCCACAAACCCTTTCATCTATTTGACAAAGAGTTGATTGTGACTATTCTGGTTTGTTTCATCTCGAATCTTACAATAAATATGCCTCTTCGCCGTCTTCTAAAATATATAAATGCCATTCTAGTCTGTCTTGCTGAGCTACAATGTACCCTAAAGCCATACAGGGATTTATTTATCATGGCATACACTATATTATCAAAAGAATATTCTCGATGCTAATGTCTGGTTGGCCGTTTCATTGCAAAACAATCATCTCTTTGCCCTTGACTGGCAGATGACTAGACGCTCATTATACTCAGTCTCAAATTTTATTGTCAAGACGAACAAAGAATGATTGTCTGTTCTAAACCAAGTCACATACTTTTTTTATTAAAATAACACGTTCGAGATGCATTGTTCTGAATTAGCAAAGAGCGGCTCGTCTGTCTTTGTCCTAGTCTGACCCGAAACAAAACAATGATGAAACAAATATCGAATGAATGCAATATTACAGCAAAGGCTCTATAATGATGTCTCAATACTCCATACTCAGACAGTTCTATCTATTAGCCCCTCAAAGTTTGGACTTTTGTCCCTTGACGTTTTGAACTGCGTCCCCGGATAGGAGGAAATCGGGGTATGTTCGCTTTCCGGCTGAGCCGGGAGTGCGCCAGGATGCGCCGTCGACTTTGAATGTTAGTGTTTGTATCAAAGAGCATAGAGATAGTCCAGTACTTACCAACGAGAACTTGTCCACTGACATAGCTGCCGGTGTTTGAGAACAGGTATACGGTTGCGTCTGCAATGTCGCGGACTGAGCCAACACGGCCCAGAGGCTGGGATTTAACGTAGGCTATTTTCTCGTCCGTGGGGAGAAGACGATCGAGTCCCTATAGAGATCAGCTGGAAGTCTAATATATGTATCATGGAAAGCAACATACCTCTGTCGAAGCAATTGGTCCTGGGGCAATGATGTTGGATGTCACGCCCAGGGGGCCATATTCGATAGCGACACTGTGCGACAAGGCATCGATACCGGCTTTGGCAACCGACACGTGAGCCTGGTATGGTGAACCCTTATAGTGGAGTGTTGCACTGATGAAAATGATGCGTCCACCGGTGCCCAGTGGGGAGGGGTTGACTAAATGTTCATCAGTAAGAGCCATCCTCAGCGTCGCGTTAACTTACGAGTCTCCGAGTCGACTCTGTGCTTCTTTGCTGACTCGACCAGATAGGGGATAGTCGCTTTCAGAGTGTTGTAGGAACCCAGGACATCAATATCGATGACGGACTTGAATGCGTTGGCGGAGAGCTGGTTGATCGAAGCCAGGAAGTTTCCCGCAGCACCAGCACTGGAAACTATTAGCATGAGGATATTTCTGGTTTAGACAAATCATACATGACAAAATCAATTCCCCCAAGCTCCTTGACACAGCGAGCCACTGCGTCTTGGAGACTCTCGACCTTACGCACATCCACGGCACCGACGCCGATGACCTTGGCCCCCGGACGGACCGTCGCAATGTCTTTGGCTACGCTCTCGGTCTTTTCGACATTTCTGCCCACGATGCACGCATTTGCTCCAAGACGGACCATCGCGCGAACCTGGGCGCTGCAGATGGTGCCGGCTCCACCGGTGCAAAAGACAACCTTGTTTGCTGGCGACGGTCAGTTAGGAGTTGGTTGGCTGGGGGAGAGACGATACTCACCGAACAGGCCGTCTTTCCAGGAGTCGCTCATGTATTCGATCTGAGGGATCGGCATGTTGAATACTTTTTAATTTGTATGTCTATTTGATTATTAGGAAAGATTGTTGTTTGATGGATTATCGCAAAGTTGAAGCAGAGATGGATGGACATTGTCACTTGTCACACTGGCTTTCCCCACAGCGTCAAGTGCCGCGGCTGTTGGACGGTCATTCGGTCTGTAACCTCGGACACCACGATTCATCTTGAAGAGTATCACTAATCGATATATAGTTTTGGATTAAGATATGATAGTGTCTTATTTTCATGAAGATCTCTGGTTATCTATACATTTCTGGAAATATGATGTTGAAGCTACGACGCAGTATATGCGACCGATACAACCAACACTAGCGCTAACACTTAGGTTATTAGTATTCCTATCAAATATATCAAAATATAGAATTCATAGATGAAAAATAAACAATTATTTCTGTTTATCCCATCTTCTATTCGTTGCATATCGTCGTCTAATTGCCGTGCTGCGATTGGACCAGCACCAATTCAGGTTCCGACGTCACTTTTCGCTCTCCACCTCCAACACATCAAAACACAACTTCTTCCTCAGCATCAACGCCATCTTCTATCTTAACCAGCTTCCCCTGCTGGTTTCCGAGTACTCGATAAAAAGCCTCTCCCAACTTCTCAATCCCACCTCTCCTATCGCGTGGCATCCGCCACTTTCCACGTTCAAGTCGTTTCGCGACAGTCGACTCCATCATGGCGTGTCCCATCACCGTCACCAAATTCGTTGGAACTGTTTCCCTGGGTATCCTGACGGTATGAATAAACACACCTTATTTCTGCAAGAATCATCCATTAAATGCGCTATTACCCATCCCATACAATCGCGTCGTTTCTCATATCGCGACAGCCATCAAATCCCAATCCCGAGACTAACAAATTTGATCTCAGGGCCTCTCATATTCCACATCCACCATCACCGTCCCCTCTCTGCAACTCCTCCCTACCTCCGCTAATGCCGCTCGCTCTCTCAATGAAGTGAAGCGCCTGAACCGCAAACATGGCCTGCGCCTCGCCAACCTCACCAACGGCTGCCTCCTGTTCGCGTACTGCATCTCCCCGAAACATCGCAAACACCCCTATCTAGTCTGGATGTGCGTGACATCCACCCTGGCCTCGTACGGCGTCGACCTCTTCTTCAACAGACAAAAGGGTTTCGTGGCTTGGATTCAGAGCGTCGCGCAGGACGTCGGATGTGGCCGCCTTTGCCGCAAGTCTGCTGCGAAGAAGGATGAGGATATTGTTCTCGTCGAGGCGGAGGAGAATAATGTCAATGGCGAGATTATCCAGCAGGAAATGACCCGTGAGCGTAGACTGAACTGTGCCAGAGCCTGGTTTTCGGGTCTTGGACTTGCTATGGGAATCGTGGGACTTTGGGGTGACAAAAAGTGAATTGCTTTGAATTACATGGACTCTTCGGTATTCAGACATCTTTCAGTCTGAACTGAGTGCCGTCTGTAGTGGCCATGGGAAGTGATTCTGATCATGGCCTGTGGATTCTACACTGACCCCATGATGCAGTCACACTGACATCTCTATTATCTTCTATACTGTCTTTTTTCTAGTTTGTCATAATTCCTTTTTGTCATTTATGGGCTATGTATACTTGAGTCTATTGCTAGGTACGGTGTTGGTTGACTACAAGCGAAATGAAATTATAATCTCAAACAATAAAAAACCACTGTCCCAGTACGAATACTAACATGATAGATTCAATTCAAATGGTACATATGTGTTCACGCCTGAGGCATAAAGGCATCAAGGCCTCAAGCAACACGTGCACACCTTCCTTTTTGGCCAAACCCTCCTTTCCTGGCCCTTATTCAGATCAAGTCTCAGCCTATTGTTCACTCGTCCATCGGGCATAATACGTCTCCAGACACTCTGAAAAGGGTTTGAAGTTGACAATCTCCGGCCACGCTGACAACGCCCTTTTCAAGTTGTCCGTGTCATAACGAGCGATAGTCTCACCCTGGTCCCCCCACCACAGCTGCCCAATATCGAGACGCTCGCGAAGGAGAGGAGCCACAAGGGCTTCATTGTGGCCTTGTGTTTCCGAGAACTTGGTTAACCATTCCGCAGCAGGGATACATCGCAAGGGCGAATCGCAGAGCCTGCTGATGGTTTGAAAGCATTCTCTAGCCATTATTGTCCGGTCCTGATCTGGCTGGACTACGTTGAAAGCCTGTCTGAGGTTATCGTTGGACTCGGACACGCGCAGAATGGCAGAGCAGACAAAGTCGATAGGGACAGACTGGACACGCTGCGCAGGAGGGTCAGCATAGAATCCCATGCGAATGCAGTTGGACATCATTCGAGCGAAGAGGTCCTTTGGATTGCCGATTCCGGTGGCACTGTGTCCGGTAACAACACCAGCTCGATAGATAGACACGGGAAATCCGTTTGAAATGGCGTTCCAAGCAACTGTTTCTGCGACAAACTTGCTTTGGGTATGTCCGACATGTTGCTTGATATAAGCCATATCCAGAGGTGGCTGCTCATTTTCTGGTATCTTCATTCCGGCCAGAAGCCCTGACGGACCCCAGACATTGATACTGGAGCAGTAATGGACTGGCTTCAGGCGCTTCGTGTTCGCAAAATTCAAGATATGCGTCAGTCCGAGGACGTTAGGTCGTCGGTGATCCGAATAGGGAAGAATATAGTTGACCATCGACCCGAAATGGAATACCACGCTTGCCCATTCTGCAAGCTGATCAAAACGCTCCTGTCCGAGGCCAAATGTTGCGTCACTCAAGTCTCCCGGAAGAACAGTCACCTTTGATTCAAAATCCATGACCACACCATGCTGGCCGACAGACTGTTTGAGCCGAGACATGCCACTTGTAACATCTTCGGCTCTCACTAGACAAGCAATCTCTTTGACAGATGGCAGCTTGCCCAGCATTACAAGCAAATAGGATCCGACAAACCCGGTAGCTCCTGTCAAAAAGACTCTTCCTTCAGATGCCGAACGCCAATCTAGAGCCGGAGTGGGAATTGGGTGAATGCTTTTCCCAAGCTCCATGTCTTCCAGGAAGAGCTTGAGCTCATCCTCTTCAGTCGGAGGTGCAGTTAGGTCGGCATCAAAGCCCTTACCGGACGTGTGTTTCTCACGAAGGGTTTTGATGGTGAGTTTACCTAAACCACCCACTGTCTCCGAGTTTGCAATATCGCCCAGCGAGACCTCGATGCCTACGTGTCGACGGAACCAGCTTCGAATCTCGATGGTCATCAAAGAGTCGATCTTGATCATAGCCAGCTCCTCGTCCGTCATATCGTCCGGCGAGGACATCTGTGATGCTATCTTGAGTCCGATTTCTCGAGTAATTCGTTTTTCGGTCTCGGGGTCATTCAGAAGCTCGGGGTTGCGTTCAATCGAGGACATAAATTCGCGAAGCCTCGAGCCTTCTGAGTCCGTATGGTTTTCTCCAAGTGTCAGAACATTTTTCCAAAAGCCAGTCCGAGCATCCTTCGACCACATGCCGTGAGCATCAAGGTCTGTAACAGGTTTGGTTGTCCCAAGACCAATCGACATCTGCGTTGGTCCATTCACCCGCGGGGCGAAAATTGCGACCTCCAGGGTCAGGAACAGTTCGGATTCTGTTACGGTGTGAAGATTGATTCTCCTAGCTCTTTCCAAAGTCTGCGGGGAGCTCTCGCTGACGAATCCAATATCCTCCATGACCCCAACATCAATAACGCTCGCTGCAAGCCCCTTTCCATTCCGGTACTTGGTGAAAGCATCCAAAAAGGTATTTGCTGCAGCATAGTTTGCCTGACCAGCGTTACCCATAATGCCATTTACAGAGCTAAAGAGGACAAAGAAGTCCAATTTAGCTTCCCCGAGTGCATGGTGAAGATTCCACGACCCTTGTACCTTGGGCGCCAGCGCCTCCGTCCAGTCTTCATGTGCCATCTTTGAAAAGGAAATATCCTGCAGACAGGCGTCAATAATCACGAAGCTTTGCAGTGTATGGTATAGTTCAACCTACCTTGAGAACCATTGATAGTTGAAGGACTCCGGCAAGTGGCTGGCTGCTTGCAGAAATTGCTCTCTGCACGTCTTCGAACTTGGCTACACTTCCCACAACAACCGTAACCTGACAACCTTGCTGTGTGAGATCCTTGACCAAACTCTTTGCATTAGGAGACTCTCCGCCAGAGCGAGATAAGAACACAAAGTTCCTCGCCCCCTTCTCGACCATCCATGTAGTGATAGCACGCCCAAGACCACCAAGACCACCCACCAACAGGTATGAAGCGTCGGGTCTGAATTGTGTAGTCATTCTGGCTGACGAGATGGACAACAGTGCTGGATCTTCTGGCATCTTGATTACAATCTTCCCCATGTGCTTGCCACTTTGCATCAGCCGAAAGGCCCCCTTTACATCAGCAGCATCAAACACGTTGATCGGTCTTATGGGCATAACTTTTCCTTTGAAGCTCTCGTCGAACTGTGCATAGATCCTAAAAGCTTTGTTAGTGTGACTTCCTGGAAAATTTTTAATGTCTACTCACCTCCTCATGGATTTGGGGTCATGGTAGAACATGTGGTGGAGATCAATCCCGAAAAATGCACGATTCTCCTGGAAAATGTCCATATCCAGTTTTCCATGGCCAAGGAAGTCTCGCTTTCCAAGTTCCAGCATCTTGCCAAACGGTGCCACGCATTTCCAAGAGGCATGCAAAAGCTCGCCAGACAGAGAGTTCAAGACCATGTCAACACCTCTGCTATCAGTCTTGTTGAGTATTCCTTGCAAAAAGGATGTACTTCTCGAGTCAAAGATGTGATCTTCTGGGATTCCCATTGATTCGATCAAATACTTCCTCTTCTCTTCATTACCAACTGTGGCAAAGATCTCTGCTCCCACGACTTTGCATATCTGAATAGCTGCTAAGCCAACACCACCGCAGGCCGAGTGTATCAAAACCGTGTCCTCTTTTTGGAGATTGCCAAGGTTGATCAACGAGTGGATGACCGTTGCGTATACGCATCCAACAGTTGCCGCATCCTCTAGCGAAATCCCTTCAGGTATTTTCCTACACACACGCGCAGGAAGCACCTTTCGAGTTGAGCAGATACCTAGACCCATGACCATGACCCCATCGCCCACTTGTAGATGTGATACTGCTGATCCGACTTTCCTAACGACGCCGCTGCCTTCAAACCCGAGCTCGGTGCAATCCCCAATGAGGCCATGTGCAATCATCATATCCTTCGAGGGTCAGCATTTTGTCTTCTAGCATATAACCAAACTCTGTACGTACTCGAAAGTTCAGTCCAACATAAGAGATATCCACCTCTACTTCGTCCTCCGAAAGCGTGGGTAACGTTGTATCGACCCAATGCAGAGAGTCAATGATCCCATAGGTTTTTATGTCCAAAGCTTTTGATGAACAAGAGTTGTCTTTGCCTCGCAACTGGCTGCCATCAAGCGGGGCCCATTGGTACCGACCCGTGTGAACCATGCCGTCTGAAAGACAGAACTCGCTGTCTGGAGCTAGCCAAGGGCTTTGCTTTTGCCTTTCAATATGCTCGAACACTCTCTTTGTGGATGCTACGGCAGCCATGTCAAAACAGTCAATTTCGAGCGTTGAATAAAGATGAGAAGTCTCATCTCGAACTGTGCGGAAAAATCCCAAGGCCAGACCAAAACGAGGGTCGTCACAATGCATTTGAATTGGTCTTGTCAGCCATAACATGCGCGAGTCATCGGTGGTTGACAGCCAGCCCTTGAAGGCTTTAAAGTCTTCGCCCGATATATCATCCAAAAAGGGACCTGCTAAATCCATGAGACAGATGATATTACTCCTTGATGGAGGGGGCTGCTGTAAAGTAAACCATTCAACGGTGTAGCCGTCGTCAAGAAATGCTTTTTCTAGCGAGCGAGTCCACTCCTTGATGCCTGTGTGATAAAGGAAGGCTACATTTCCCTTGCTAGGGTCCCGAGGTGCCGCAGCCGTGGAGAGCATAGTGGCGTTGGAGTTATAGGGCACGTCGTTGTCGTACCGCACAATATCAGTGCCCGTAAAGCCAGCGTTTATCAACTCATCGTTCCACCTTTCCGGAGAGACGTAAGGCTTGTCTTTGCGGCCATCAGCTTCTCCAAGCCACCAGCCGGGAAGAATTCCCATGATAAAGTCTATGAAGGGGACTCCAGGACATAGCTCTTGGAGCAGAAGCCTACCGTTAGGTACAAGAAGCTTTCGAACATGGGACAGAGTCTGTGAGAGACTCGGTGTCGCGTGGAAGACATTGGCTGCAATGACCAAGTCATAACTGTTTGGCTCAAACCCCTGTTCAGTTGGGTCTTTGCTGATATCGAGAACACTGTATTCTAATCCGGGATAGTTCTTGAATTTCTCCTTGGCTTCCGGGATGAAGCCTGGCGATATATCCGTGAATGTGTATTTGGAGAACCTGCGGCCCGCCTTGCAGTCCAGAAGAGGCTTTAATGCCAGAGAGGTAGCACCACCAGTTCCAGCTCCGATCTCTAGAACCCTGAGTGATGGGTTGGAGTGACTGAGAAGTGACAAGAATGAATCCCAGTCGGATAGGAGAGCGATTTGCTCATAAATCCCACTGAGGTTTTCATCGGCCATGAGAATCTCAAGCGGCTGTGACCGGCCTTCAAGGATATCCTGAATGGAATCAAGAACTCTCTCCGCAACAATGTTGGCATGAAAAACCAATGGATGTGTGTCTGGCGATTTGTCGAAAAGGCCTCTCGCGATCACCATCCGATCAGGGGAGTCGAGGTACTCTTTGGCGGATCTCATCTCGGGCGTCAACTCTGGCGACTCGTTCACAATCTTGTCGTATTGGGCCCCAATCCAGTCTTTATACTTTTGCAGGTGCTCAGAAACCGGACTTATCGATTTGATAAGGTGGAATGTCTCAATGATAATGAGACCCGTTTGAAGTGCCGTGCGACGACCATCATATTGACCCGAAGGAATTGGAAGAAGTTGGTCCTCTGGCGCAACAAAGTCGATATTTGGTTTCCAGTCCAGAGTTGAAAGCAGAGGGGCCCCGGCACCATTGATCAAATCATCTGAGACACGGAAGAAAAAGCCCTTTTCGATGGAAAGAACAACTTCGCTGTCGGATGTTAGAGTGGCATTGCCCGACATGTTACCGCTTATCATCTGACAAAGAACATCAAGAGACATAGGCCCTTGGCTTGATTTGATATAAACCGCGTCAATGGCAATGGGTATGCACAACTGAGTCATCCGCCGCGCGATACCTTGGGTCGCTGCTACGCTAAGAAGCTGCAGGGATTGGTCGATGCAAACTGGGTGAATTGCATATGTAGAAGATGCCTGGAGCTCTTGTCGATCCTGCATTGTGGCGGCAGCACGGTTCTCTGTTGGACTTGCTGAAATTTCTTGTAGCCCTTGGAATTCTGGTCCATACTCCAACCCACGCTTCCCCAGTGCTGTATACCATTTTCTGGCATCAACCGTTCTTGAGTATTGCTGTGCCGGATGCAAATCATATTTTTTGTCTGGGCCTGCCCTGACCTGACCGATAACGTGCTTCCTCCAAGAGCTGCCTTGTTGAGCACTTATTGTAAAATCATACCAGGCCGAGTCGATATTGTCGGCTAACTTTGCTGGTCTCAAACTGGTGACAATCTCGACATTGTCCGATTCTCCAATAACGAGTGCCATTCTCATGAAAAGATTTCTTACTGAGTAGTCACTGGACCCTGTGATTTGGCGAATTGCTTCACCAGCCATTGCAAGGTACCCAGCACATGGGAACACGATGTCGTTGTTGATCCGATGGTGCATGAGCCATGGAACATGCTCAACCTGGAGTAGATTTCTCCAGGAGGGTTCAATATCACTTGATTGTGGGGATCGTGCACCAAGAAGCTCATGATGCGATGCTTGACGGACTCTCCAGTCATGAGCTACACGAGGCTCATCCCAATATCGTTCTTCATGCTGCCATGCATATGGTGGGAGATCCGTTAGCACTTTTCCATCCGGAATTACAGCACTGAGCTTGGGCAAAGCGCCAAAGCCATGAAGCCTACCAGCTGTAGCAAGCAGACTCTGGTATTGGTCCTCTTTCCTGATCAGTGTAGGGACGTATAGAGGTTCGGAGTTTCCCTCTTGATTTTTGCCGCTAAATATTTGGCGTAGAGGCCCGGAAAGAGTGGAATGAGGGCCTATCTCGAGGAACAAAGTGGGGAGGTAGTTGTCATCGATAATTCTCTGGGCTCCACCATCGAACAACACCGGAGACTCGAGGTTCTGCCTCCAATATGAGCTGCTGAGATGGGAAGGGTCACGGATTGTCTGCCCGGTGGCGGTTGAATAAAAGGGTATCATTGACTGGTTGTGCTTCATATAGGGGTCAAGAAGCGTTTGATATGACTGCGCTGGTTCTGCCATGTGGTCTTCGGGCATATCAGTACCAGTGCTCAACTAACTTGAGGAAACAGGAAGGTAAGAACATACGTGAATGATAAGCAACGTTAACTGCCAGCCGCCTGCAGAAGATGTCCTCATCATCTGCTTTGATCTGATCGACGATTTCCTGCACAGCCTGTTCGTCGCCAGATATTGTGACACTTTGAGGACTGTTTACACAAGCAACCGTCACGCCTTCTTTCAGAAAGCGTTTAACATCTTCCGAGCCCAGTCCAACAGCTGCCATTGCACCCGAGAGGCCAGCAGGAAGGGCTGCCGTGGCTTGACCCCGGAAATATGAGTTGATCATGGCAAAGTCTGCTGGAATGGCTCCTGATGCATATGCTGCGGCAATCTCTCCACTCGAATGGCCGACCACTGATTCTGGAACGATGCCCCATGTCCGGAGCAGGTTGACCAAGGCAATCTGGATAGCGGTGCAGAGAGGTTGTGCCAGCTCCGGCTCACGGACACGACTTTGACTCTCCTCTTTTAGGAGTTCCTCTGTGTTGTGTCAGCACTATTCTAGGCTGGCAGATATAATACATACCTTCGATAGTCCAGCTGGGTGGATTTTCCAATCCCTGCAACACCCTATCCATTGATTCAATATCTTGTTTGAATTCTGGAACTTTCAGGATCAATTCTCTGCCCATGCCAGGCCACTGCGCTCCTTGCCCGGTGAACACAAAGGCGATACTAGAAGGAGAAGTGCGAGATGTGACAAACGGCGAGAGACTTCCATCTGCATCTACCGTTGTAAACGCTCTGTGTGGTAAGTGCTCCCTTCTCGTGGCAAGTGTATAGGAAAGATCATTTAATGCTGGCTTGTTTTCAAGATACCCCTTCAAGCCTTCGATATTGCTCTCTAGTGAGGCAGCACTTTTTGCGGAAAGAACCAGAAGGTGTGGCTTCCCTTCCGGCAGTTCATTTTGCTGGGGGGTTGGAGGGCAGAATGACGCCGCAGAATCAAGAATAAGCTGGAAAATTGTCAGAACAGCATTCGCTTCTTTGGATAGAACGTACATGAGCATTTGTTCCTCCGATTCCAAAGGAATTGACACTGATGCGCTCACGACGATCACTTGGCCACGGTGTTGCTTCCACGGGAACGGTCAATTGTGCCTCGTTGAATGGGACTGTTTTGTCAGCAAAGAAATTCCATAAAGTTAGACGAGACTTACTATTAGGATTTGGTTTTGTGAAATGGACATTTGGGGGAATCGTCCGCTTTTCAAGAGCCAGGACTGCTTTGATGACACTGGTGATGCCTGATGCTCCTTCAGAATGTCCAACATTCGGTTTTACCTGAAAGGTCAGCTTTATATGTGTTAAGGCTCGAGTGACTTACAGCTCCCATATAGATACCCTTTTCCCTAAAAATGTTGGCGACCACTGATGTTTCGGATGTATCGCCGACGATGGTGCCTGTGCCATGACACTCGAAGAAGCCGGTTTCCAGAACATTATCAATGCATGCCTTTTGGTATGCCCGTCGAATTAGGCTCTCCTGGGCCTTTGAGCCAGGAGTTGTGATACTTGGAGTTTTACCGTCACAGTTGACTGCAGTGGACCTAATTACCGCTCGGACTGGATCTCCGTCTCTCAACGCAGCGTCGAGTGGCTTGATAAATATCGCATTTACGGCCTCTCCTCGTCCATAGCCGTCTGCAGCGGCGTCAAATGTTCGACAAATACCACTTGGCGAAAGGACCATGTTTTCTGACATGGCCGTCGTCATGGTTGGGGTGATTATGAGATTTGTTCCGGCTACCAGGGCTGAAGAGCATTCGCCAGAGTATAAGGCCTGGCATGCTTCGTGAAGTCCAACCAGGGAGGATGAGCAACCTGTACGAAGGGTCATACTAGGACCATGAAGATCAAACTCATATGATATGCGGTTGGCAATGGCGAAATCGCCCGTTGCCATTGCATGGTATCTATCATGGCGCTCCAAGTCTTTGCTCATCAGGTCAAGCCAGTCTTCGCCAAACACGCCGACATAACAACCAATATCGTTGCCTTGCCAGTTTGCTTGGCCACCATTTTCCATGCACTCCCAGATCACTTCTAGCAGAAGCCTCTGCTGTGGATCCAGTTTTGCTGCTTCCACCTTGCTCATGGAAAAGAAAGGTGCATCAACACAGCCAATGTCTTGCTCGAGAAAGTAGCCATTTTGTGTTCGGACTGCTCCAGGATTATGCTCATTGTAAAACGCATCGACATTATATCGAGATTCCGGGACTTTACACAAACCGTCTTTTTTGGAGACGAGAAAATCCCAGAATTGTTCACCACAATTGACGCCTCCTGGTAATCTCATACCCATACCGACAATTGCGACCGGGAAGGGGACTGACTTACGATTGGAGTCATCATTCGTAACCTGCTCTGGTGTTGTGTTGGAGGTCGACCCATTGACTCCGGTGTTCAGGATCGACTGGATATCTTCACGGGTTGCACCAGCAAGTCGCTGGTCTAGAGTTGAAAGCATGTTGAGGCTGAGTGTGCAGGTTCACGGAGAATTTCTGGCATTTTTCATTCGGACATTATGCATTTAAGATATCGTGAGCTGACAAGATCTCGATGTTCAGCTGAAAAAAGCAATTACAATAATTGATAGTTTTGCTTTTTCCACATCAAACCACCGAATGACAGCAACGCTATGTGCTTGACATGCATCGACTCACTCAATTTTGAGTCAAACAACTCATCCAATCACCCGAAACTATTGAATTTGTGTAACCACTAGTCAGCTCTATGCACATACCAACAAACCCCGATGGCCTGGCAGAATATATCAGCAGCCCAAGATGGCACTGCTCGATTCCATCTGCACGATTTTATGATTTTTGACTGTGTAGTCGCACCACACCTCTATACACCATGCGTTTCTCTGCTGTCTTTGCCGTGGCCTCGCTGGCCGTCGCCCCCGTCTTTGCTGCCAGCAACCAGACCTTGACTGACATGGCTACTCTGGACAGCAAGGCCAAAGACGCTCAATCAGCCGTCAAGGACTACAGCGGTGGCCTCTACTCCGCTTACAAGGTCGCAACCGCCGTTTACGGTGCCCACCAAGCTGCCGGAGCAGTGAGGAAGAGCATGGCCGCTGAAGATGAGCCTTTCACGTCGGATCAGTGGCCTGAGTACCAGAAGTCGTCCAACAGTTTCTGCAGTACTCTGTCAGACACGCTGGACAGTGCTATCAGCAAGGTATGCATAGCTTAGCTGACTCTGAAGATAGCTAACAAGGACTAGGCCGCCGATATCAAGAACAACGGAGTGTTTGCCTTCATTGCACAGGGCATGATCAGCAACCTTTACAACGAAAAGACCGCTTTCCAGAAGCAGGTCAAGTCGAAGCTTTCGGAGGAGCAGTGGAAGTCGCTTGAGCCGTGTTCTCAGAAGGTTGACCAGAAGTACAAGGATGCCGGTGCAGCTTTCCAGAACTAGCCTAGATATCCTTCTGAGTGCCTCGCATGGTCTCATCAATCAGTCAGACAATTGAATCACTGAACAATCGTTAACATCGCCTTCCAACAGCATCTTTATATATGTCTTTTCATAGCCGATCACAGGTCAGGACGATCTTTACACCCCTTGCTGGGCTATCCAATACATTCGTCACTCAAGCACGTCATGCAACATGTCGTATACTTTTATCTCCAGTATGTACGATTCATCGTAGATCAAAAACAAGGGATAAGGCAAACCAATAGAACGGCAGCAATCAATAATTTAAGCCAGGCAACTATATTGGCAATCGTCAGCTCAACCCAGCCCTGTATGCGCCTCCTTGTATATGATATATCAATATGATATCGATTCGCTTCACCCCTGGCACTGGAAAGAAGAGATATAAACCAGCTTACTTCTCTGTATCAGCATCATCATCAACAATCCAACTCAGTTCTACAATCGTTTATCATCCAAACCAACAAATCACCATGAAAGCCTCCCTCCTCGTCCTCGGCCTTTCGGCTCTGGCTTCTGCCGCTCCTGTCGTGGTATACTCATACTCTGCTCCTACCTTTCGTCTATATTGGAACTAACGTACTTTACCTAGGATACGGGCCTTATCAACGGAGACATCGTCGACGCCGATGTCAGCGCCCTGAACCATCGCGACGTGATTGATGCCGATGCAAAGGCTTTGAACCACCGCGACGTGGTTGATGCCGACGTCAGCGCCCTGAACCACCGTGATTTGGTCGAAGCGGATGTCAGCGCCCTGAACCATCGCGACGTGATTGACGCCGATGCAAAGGCTTTGAACCATCGCGATTTGGTTGACGCGGACGTCAGCGCCCTGAACCACCGTGACTTGGTTGACGCCGATGTCGTGGTCGGCAGGAGTATCGGCGGAGTTTCTGACACCAAAGCCGGTGCTTCTAGCGGCCACAAGTCTACTACTCGGTAGATTAAGCCGGAAGCTGAGCGTCCTCACTCGATGCATGAATCAGGATTAGAGGTGAGCCTCAGTCGTCACTGGTTAGGTGTCGAATTCGCTGGTCTTGTTGAATGCTATCACGTTCGGTGGCTTGAATATGTATTGGCGTATTTATTGTATACTACATATCTATCTATCATGTACCTATCAAGTTCTTATGAACTGCTGTATGTGAATACACTCTTTGACGTTACCTTTTATACTAGAATGTTATATATTTCATAGAGAATAGGCTAAAAGCAAAAAGTAGAATCAATAGTGTACATCTTTGCTCATCACAATCCATTGTTTGAAGATCAATCTGCAGATGTGATATAATGACCCCTGACTGACGAAATATATCATCATTATTCAACTGCATCAACTCTTCTACTATCCAACCTAGTCATCATCATACGACAGCTCTGGCTCCCATCATGTCAACATCACCTGAACTGGTACTCTGCAGGTTAGTTTAGTTTGTTACATGGATTTATTACAATATCACAGTGATCAAGGATATATTATGTAAATGAATCTCTTTTAGTACATGGCCAGTTCATCATGCACAGTCCATCACTGGATTGACAGCGTGGCAAAAGCAAAAACAATAACGTGAATCAATAGCGGCGATCAGATAATTATGATAAACTATCGATCATCTCCGCTCGTGCGTACATTAGATGTGAGACTAGATCTACTAGTTGGACTATACTAGATGTTGATCTTGTATGGCATCATTATCCCTTCCCCTGGCTGATGGAGATATAAGTATGTGACTTGATCTGTATCTTTTCTTCATCAACACACTCTCATTCTCTATCATCTACTCTATCATCCATTCTCTTCAATCTCTCTGTCACTCTTTAATCTATCATTCTATCAAAATGAAGTCTGCCATCCTCATCGCCACTCTCTCGGCCCTGGCCTCTGCCGCTCCTGTCTCTGTATGCTCCCTCCATATCTATCCATCCATCACCATCTAACATATGCAGAACCAAGCAAGAGACCTCGTCAACGTCGACGCCGGCAACAACAACTTCAACAGCAACGGTCCCCCCGTCCCCCTCCCCTCCGGTCTCCCCCGTCGCGATGGCATCGACCTCAATCTTCTCAACAACAACTTCAACAGCAAGGGTGCTTCCCGTCGCGCCGTGATCGACGGCAACCTGTTCAACGGCAACTTTAACAGCCGCGATGTGGCTGATGTCAAGGCCGGCGCTGGTGTTGGAAACGGAGACGTCAAGGCCGGTGCTGATGCGGGTGTTGCGCTGCGTCGGGCTCTGGCTGGTGCTAACGCGGACGTTAACGCTGCTCCTGTGAATGTCAACGCCGGTGCGGATGTTGGCCGTCGCACTCTTCTGGGCGTCAATGCTGACGCCAATGTCAACGCCGGTAAGGATGTGAATGCTGGTGTTGATGCTGGTGTGAAGGTTGGCCGTGCTCTGCTTGGTGTCGGCGCTGACGCTGGTGTCAACGCTGGTAAGGATGTGAATGCTGGTGTTCAGGCTGGTGCGAAGGTTGGCCGTGGTCTGGCTGGTGCTGGTGCCAACGCTGACGTTGACGCTGCTCCTGGTGTTAACGTGGATGCTGGGGCGGATGTCAACCGTCGTTCTCTGGGTGTCAACGCTGACGCTGGTGTCAACGCCGGTAAGGATGTCAACGCGGGTGTTGATGTCGGTGCAAAGGTTGGCCGTACTCTGGCTGGTGTTGACGCCGGTGTTGATGCCGCTGGTGTTGATGCCAACACTGGTGTCAAGGTCAGCCGTGAGATCAACGCCGGTGCTGGTGTTGGCGATGTCAAGGCTGGCGCTGGTGTTGACGTCCGCCGTGATGACATTCTGGGCTTGAATGCTCTCAACAAGAACTTCAACAGCAACTAAGCCGATCTGAGCATGTATCTACCATATACCTATCCTGTCTTAATCTTAGTGTCTAGTCCACCATGTTGGCAATCATACAAGTCTATAGTCTAGTGGCTATAGTCATTGCATTGTTGATAGCTTCTCTATACTATCTTTCTCACCAACACGTCCAAATCAGTCGGTTTGACAAACCACAGATTCTCCGTCGTCCAGTTCTCTCGTAGAAGAGTAAAGTCGAACTCTCTCAGCAGTCTGGGAACCAGTTTCGATATTTCCAGAATGGAAATATGCCTCCCAAGACATGTTCGTGATCCGAGACCAAACTATCCAGTTAGCATCATACAGTAGATAGAGAGAGATAGACACACCGGCATGAACATCTCATTCATCGCCTTCAACTTATCCGGTCCAGCTTCAATCCATCGTTCTGGCCTGAATGATGCTGCATCCTCAAAGACATCTTCGTTATAATGCGCCACCCAGACATTGACCCCAACGACAGTTCCAGCTGGGAAGAATCGACCGCTGATTTCCATTCCCTCTGGCACTTCTCGCCATAGCGGCAGTCCATTTGCGCTGTGGATGCGTAGAGCTTCTTTAATGACGGCCTGGAGATACGGCATGTCCTGGCTTTCTTTGAATGTCACCTTTTCACTGCACTTTCCTTTCACAGTATACTCGTCAATCTCTCTTTTCAGTCTGCTCAACACATCTGGACACCGACACAAATGATACACAATCGCAGATAGCGTAACAGCAGTTGTATCCGACCCAGCGACGATATTCGACTGACACATGATGAATAGATGGTAATCGGTTACCTTGTCCGGATTCTCCTCTTTGGCTTTCACCATCTTCCCTAGGAAATGCTGCTTCTCGCTCTGTCCGTGTTTCGCTATCATCCTCTGCACAAACTGCATGATATACAGCCTTCCCCCGGCACCAGACCAGCTGAATCGACTCAATATCCCGAATAACCACGGATGCAGCCGTGGATAGATGCCGATGAGCGTGCCGTATCTGACTACTTTTCTCAGCGCGGCAATAGTCCCTTGTATATCCTCGCCTCGATCGAGGAAGCCGAATCGTTCCCCGAATGTAATGTTCCCAATAACATCAAACGCATAACACTGAAACCAATGCCCCATATCCAGCGACAAAGCTGTATCAGCGTGCTCCTTTACCCGCTGAATGAAGATATCCGCGCAATCATCGACAAAAGACTCATAATGCACAACCGAACTCATCGAGAAGAGGTTCGTGAACCGTTTTCTCGTTTCAGCTACCCAACACACTCATTAACACCTCCTCATCAACAGCATACTATATCACGTACCATGTCTCCTCACATCCCGATCCGGAAACAAAGCCCACCGATCCGGATCAGGATGTTTCCACACCTCGTACCAGTCCGATTTGGGGAATTTCGACCCCATCCCGTAGATCGTTTTGATGGACGATAGATCCGCCACGCTGTACATGTTTGGGGCGACGCGGACGATGGGTCCATATTGTTTGTGGAGGGATATATTATCCTGCTCGAAATGGCCGTTGCGGACGCGGTGGAAGTACCAGAGCCGAGTGAGGCGGGTGAGGATGGGCCCGGGGAGGGAAGAGAGGGGGGAGGATATAGTCTTGTAGAGGTGATAGATGAGGAAGAGGATGAAAGTGAAGAGGAGTGGAGTGAGCATTTTTGGTGGTTGTGTTGTCTGTTGAAGGAAAGACGGTGAATATATATAGTAGATATATACTTTATGCTCGATTAGGTCATAACATTCTCGTGTAACAGTATCCACGTGTAACAACATGCATATGATATATCATATCCAACATCTACATCTGATTCATCTTCTCCTCCACCTCATTGTACTTGTTAAACAGCATCCAAAACACGCCTGCCGTGACGACCATCACCCCACTCAACGACGCATACTCGACCAACACTTTCGGGTCTTTGGATACAGGCGAGAGTGTAATGCCTAGTGCGCATCCAACAGTAAACATCACCAGGAAGATGGACGTGACGATGCTCTTCATGCTTTTTGGCGCTTTGGTGTAGGCGTATTCCAGGCCGGAGACGTACGCGAGGATTTCGGAGAGGGAAGTAAGGGCGTGGATGGGGAGTTGGAGGAAGACGTTCACCTATCACTTAGTATATATAATATAGATGATGGTGTAGACTCACTTGGTTAGGCAGTTTCCCATTCTGACTGCATTCTGCTCCAAGCGGGGTATCGTAGCATGGGGGCGAGGTATAAATCACTACTCAGTTAGATAGATAGAGATCATCTATGCAAAAGACGTACAGTGTTGAATCCCAGCAGCATAGGCAATGGCACACGCCATGGCCAAAAAGCCCACTGTGATTCTGGTGATGGGTTTAAACGGCATTTTCCATCGCTGCAGAGTCGGATAGACGACGCGTTCCCTAGACAGTCAGTACACATCAACTACAGCGACAGAGACGTACATCAACGGAACCAGCATAAACGCCGAAATCGGATTGAAAAAGCCCACTACCCTCATCAGCATATCATAAAACCATAAGACAGATAGGCATACTCATATCATTCGGAATCCCAAACGTCTGCATCGTCGCCGCCTGACTGACGATATTGCTATTCGTCTGTCCGTAGCAGATCCAGAAGATCGGGCTATTCATCAGTTTCATCCATCGTTATGAGGGCAGACATACAAGAACAGACTGTTCATTAGCATCATCCATCATCTGGATATCAGAGACATACAAAACTCGGCACGCAACAAGCGCACGCTTCAACTCCTCCACAAAGCCCTGATCACACGCGCCTAATGCCTTGACGCTGTCGAAGCTGCCGTGTCGCACGCGCAGATAGAGCACTTTGCTTGCTTTGACGAGGGGGGATTCGCGGGGTTGATGCACCACTATCATTCCTTATATTAGCATATATCAAGTATATAGAGTAGGTGAGGTACCATATCTATTCCTCCCAATAACCAACGCCAGAATAGGCAATGTCCAAAAACACAACGAGAGCAAGAATGAAGCCCAAAAGGCGACTTTCAGTTCCAGCCACGAGGCCGGAATGACGGATAATGCGCCGACGTTGATGATCCTTCATCGTCAGTCTACTCCTATACACATATAAGATGCAGGGGGCGTACAGAAAGTATCGCCCGTACATAGTAGTCAGCGTCATATGCGGATCAACCACCACCATCTCTCCACTGTCGAGCATTTTGACGCGTTCTCGGCGTTCAGTGTATTGTTCTGCGATGAGGGGGTTGACGTTGCTTGTGATACAGCCTGTCCTGCATATTTTCAGTATCAAAGATATATAGTATAGTATATGAGGGCATACCCAATCCCAATCAACACCAACGAAACCATCAACCCCGGCATTCCAGCCCCGTGATCTAAACTCGGTTCTAGCGATGTGAGGAAGAGAATCAGACTTCCTAGCACCATTATCCTATCTTCATCAGTATATCATTTCAATTGAGTATGTAGAAAGTAAGAGGGATACCCCGTCCCTAGCCATATCGTCCGAAACCGCCCGAGATAGCTATCTGCTATAATGGCGCCAAAGATGGGCGTGAGATAGCACCAGCCGGAGTAGAAGTAGTTGATTCCTGTTGCGACGGATTGGCCCTTTCTTTATCAGCGTGTACATAGAAAAGGTGAGGGTAGGGCGTACTCTTCCCAATGCACCCGGTCGTAGGTCGTCTCGTGTATACTGGATGTAGTTCTCTATCTTCATTAATATTCATCATCTCATATATATATCAGATCAGACTCACGCATAGGCGCCGTGATACTCCGATAGGTGAATCTCTCCGCCAACTCGACCACAGCAACTAGATACACCCACGGCGAGATATCATCACACACGCGACGAAGGTTCGGGGGAATCACTTCATGATCATGTTCGTGTTCGTGTTCATGCTCATGCTGCTCCGCACTCTCCTTCTCCGCAGTCGTATCGGAATTCAAGTCGGACATGTTGAAAATCCTTCACTTGTCGGTTCGAGTTGAATCTTGATTGCCACACTGTCTATGATGTTGGATATTTATACTCTCAATGGCAGGGATGTATCATGGGATCAACGCATCGGATTGGATTGACAATATGCAGGATTGATGGTAACATGGACGGCGGTTGAATGGGGTATGGATTGTCATTCTGATGTATACTTTCTACCACTATGTAAACAGGTTCCCAGGCTCTCATGGTCAGGATCACGACCAGAAAGCACAGACAGACAACGTATGCTCGGTTGGCAGCGGAACAGTGACATAATGCAGATGATTGTCCGTATCGTTACTCTCTCTGTAGGCTGAATTCCCCGTGGCCAGTCCCAAGGGATATCCCTTTACGTTGAGGAATGGGCATGCAAGGTACTTCATTTTTCCAACTGTTTATTGGCTGTCCATTATTAGAATATTTACGAATCAACTACACAGTGCACTCGGGACACTGGAGAAGCGAAGCTAGCAGCTAGCTACCTCCCTTACCACCACATGCGCCTCCCCTAGCACCCCCTTCACCACCAAGACCAGCTCATCCACCGCCGCCAGCACCTTTAGATACGAGCTCACCGCCACGCAGTACCGCCGGTAATTCTCCTCGCGGATCTGCTCCACCTCCAGCCCGATCCCTGCGTGTCGAGCCACCCAGAACTCATGGCATCGTTTGACGAGCGGCGTGGGGAGGAGCTCGGGAAGGGCGTCGCCGGTTTTGAGGGATTGTTCGACGACGCCGAGGACGGCCATGATGTCGCTGATGCTGCGGTTTTCGAGGAGGCCGGTTGTTTGGGAAAGCCGCGTTTGCAGGGCGGGAGGGAGGGACGCGGATTGATATAGCAACCGGCCAATGTTCTGGTTGAGGTCTTGACAGAGGCATTTGACCTTGGACAAGGTCTTGCTGTCGAATGGGGAGCTGGAGAATTCCAACTTCAACAGGGCGATTGGGGCATCCAGGTTGGAGAGCGTTTCGGCCATGTCGACGGATATCTGCTCTGCTATCAAGCCGGTTTCGCGGTCTGAGCGCCCCCAGCAGGAGAGCAGGAGAGCGTAGTGGTCTGTCAGCGAGCGCATCGCGTTCGACAGCGACTTGCAAATGTGTCGAGCGGCTGATGGCGGACGGGGGAAGATCTGCACAATCGTTGAAGCGGCGAGTCCGACAAACACGAGGACCAGTCGACGCCAGAAGACGTTATATCCCACGCCGGGGTTGCCATACGCCGGGATATTTCTGTCTCGTTAGCATGTCCCTAACCAACCAATCCGACAGACTTACACATCATCATAACTATACCCAATAACCAGAAGGGCAGTCGCAGCACTCATCAACGTCCCCTGCAGAATAGCAGGCGATCCCCACAACCGCAGACTCATATGGAACATCATTCCCGCGCCACTGACAATCGCCAGTGGCACAGGATCGCCATCTTCCTTTCCAGACGCGATATACCATCCAATCAGACCCAGCACGCCTCCGACAATCGTCCCCGCCGTACGGCAGATCACACTCAGCGCAAAGTCACTCATATACACCAGCATCGTGGTCTGTCCCATGATCAGCGCCCAGAATCCCTTCTCGCGATAGTAGAAGCCAGCACTGGACGGAATGACGGCCGGCACGCCGAGTGCAATCGTCACAATCACCATTTTCATCGCGTACATTCCTTCCGCGTTGATGAGCCAGTGGTAGAGACCTAGAATTGCCCTGCCAGCTCCATTGCGCCGTTTCACCGTGTGTCCGCGACTAATCTGCAGTCGATGCTGTGCGTCCTGTGACCGCTTCTCCACCTCATCTGGATCTTCCACCGGTGACTGGCCCGGAATCGAAGGAACAGGCGTCTGGCGGAATATCCAAGCAGCAGCGTAGCGAAGACTAGTAGGGAGCCAAATTCGAGGACTGGGCCGGCCTTCCAGTAGAGCGATGATCCGAGAAAGCAGTTGATCTAAAGAATCAGCCACGGCGACGACATTCTCCTCAAACACCATGCCAATCATGATGCCGCGGATCGAGTGCACGGGAATCTCATCCGTCTGTTTCAACTTTCCGTCTTCCTCGAACAGACTTCCGTGCTTCTCAATCAGTTTGTCCGTAGTCTCTGTAGCGAAGGAAGTGCGAACCGAGCGCAAACTCTCCAGCAATTCGTGACTTTTCTTAAGTAACTCTGCGTTCTTCTCCGTCGCCTGTCTGAATGCCCATCTCCGCGAATTCACCGCATGGATACACTCAGCCGCCGTGGCAATGACATCCTTGCAGATAGCAAGAATCTCCCCACTAGCCTCGCGCAGCACTTCAATCGTCTCCGACCGCGCACTCTCCGCCTCTGGACTCTGAATCGCCTCAATCATATCCATATTCTCGAGTAGTTGGCGTTTACCCACGCTCGGCACGGGCTTCTCAGCCGCACCGTTGGCAGAAGACGCCGCCCGGATTTCCTCTAATCTAGCGAATCCACGAACACGCGTGATGTGAAAGTCCAGCAGAGCCAGCGTCGCTATCAGCGTTTGTCGGATCGGTTCTTGGAGACTCTTGATATCGTCTGCACTCCAGCGGCCGCGGGAAAAGTCGATAGGCAGGAAGCCCATGCCTGGTTCTACGGCTTTGTATGCCGCGATCATCTGGGATTTGGTTTTTTGGAGATCTGCGAGCTGGAGTTCTTCGCCGTCGGAGAGGCTCTTGATGGTGTACTCCACTGGGTTTTTGGATAGATTGAAGAGGTCTTGGATGGCGTTGAGAACCGCGTAGGAAGTAGACTGGGGGAAGAAGATGATGGAACAGGCCAGGCCGATTCCAATGCCAATCGCAGACGGTTCAATCAACAACTTTGGCAGGGTTCCTGAGAAAGAAGGCAGTAGAGGACCAAAGGCGAGGAAGAGATCCGAAATAATTGTACCAAAAACCTGGACAAGGGTGAACTTGGGGTTTTTGACACGCAGACGAGCCTATCTTGTTAGCTTGCTCTACCAATTCACAATGGCAATACCAACCAGAAAGTAGATGAATAGACAGATCAGCACGAAGAAGATAACAGTAACCCTCGTGTCAAGCATGAAGCCATCGTAGATTAACTTCTGCTGGACGTACGCCACACTCTGGCCAGTCGAATTGGCCTGCGAGTATGCCTCCTGCCCCAGCGCCTGCAACTTGGCTTGCGTTTCTGCTGCCGGACGGGCTGCATAGGCTGCTTTCATCACGATAACACCCCATGCCCAGGCGAGCGCCATACCAAGCAGCAGCGTCAGACTGACGAGGATAAAGACGGACACAATCCCCGATGGGGGGACGATAAACAGAACAAAACTGCATAGTTAGTATAATCTTCCATCTCAATTAAGCAGACATACCATGCAAAAAACGTGGCCGTGCCAATCGTCCTCAGCGACGGCAGAATGTACATCAGCAGCGACGCGACCCACGAGGCAATCACACAACGCACCCAGACCTTGAGCTCACGGGGGTTGGTGTAGTGGGCGAGCCATGCCGGCACCTTTCGCTTACCCGTGGAAGGATCGCGGGAAAACATGATGCATGGATGAGAGAGCACAGATGAAAAGAGAATTGAGGGATTTGGATGAAATAAATTAAATTAGGATTGGGGACTGGGACTAAGACCATGGATCGGCATGATCGGCGCGGAACACAAACGCGGAACTATCGAGGCACTATCGATCCGATGTCCGCACGAGATGATGATATTGATGAGCTATCTGGTCTAGTAGTTGGAGATTCTGATTCGTTAGTCCGATCGAGATGATCCATAATGCGGAGTGCTCACTCGATCAAGTTGTCGTCTGGATCGCGACAGTACACGCTGCGGATTTTGCCAACCGCCCCAGTCCGTTCCACCACCTTGTTTCCTTCCAGGACCTATATCGTCAGTATAATATAAAGTATATGGATAGGAAGATCAAACCTCGATATCAGCCTCTCTCAGTGCCTGCAACACACTCTCCACCCGCTCCTCCGTCAGGAAACACAAATCCGCACTGCCAGGGGTGACATTCTTTGCTTTCGGCTCGAATTCCTTGCCCAGCTGGTGCAGGTTGATCTTTTGCTGGCCAAAGAGAAGAGCGTGTCTGATCAGTTAGATATGATATAGAGCTGTCGGAGTACGAATGGTTACCGCTGGATGTCAGGGCTGGAAGGCGAAGTAAACACTTCGTGTCGCATACCCAGTCTGGTCGTGTAAAAGGCGACCGTCGTGGGAATGCAGCGGACAGTCAGGACGAGATGGTCGAGGGATTTGACGGCAAAGGAGGCCATTCTGAGAATAAGAATAACTATAGGAGTGTTGAAGAGTGTATATTCGATGGAGAGAAGAGAAGAGGTTTTGGTGGGGAGCATATAGGCTAATGGCTATGACTGCCTGAGGCTGCCTAAGGCTGCCTAAGGCTGCAATAGTGTCTATTCACCTCTATCTAATGGATATTTATGAGTACTTTACAACACATCCAATGATACTATATGTAATTTCTATCAGTATACACCAACACGCATACTCACCAGCCCAGATCCCTGTCAATCAGTTGCATGACGGCCATCTCAGCCGGCCATACTTGAACAAACTCCTGAACTCGCCACTCCATATTTTACAATATCGTCGTTTACCCTCACAATCTTGGAGGCCATGGTCTCCCACAGAACATTGGTGCAAGCGCGGATTTCATCTGTGGTAGGTAGAGCAGGCAGTGGCTGGGAGTTCTAAAAGGGGACGGCCACTGGTTTCCACATCGTGAGAGCAAATATTGAATGTGGGTAATTCCTGAATGGAAGGGAAATGGGCAGTAAGGAAGACGAGTGATTTCTAGTCAGCTGACTGCGGGGTATCCCATGTATTTCACCTGATTTGTTTCAATATCAAATCTCTCTCAGCTAGTCTATCATGACTTGGGATATCGCAACAGCTGATGAAGAATGGCTGATTGACCTTTGTCATAAGAAGGGACTGGAAGGAAATCGAGTCATCCAACTTTCCAACCAGATTGCAGTCAAGTACGACGTAACAGCCGCTGAAGCCGCAACGCAAGAGTTTGCATCCAACACGGTGGATTCGAATATCGTTCACATCCCCCGAGTCTACCGATTTATTCAAGCAAAGGGACTAGCACCCAAAGGATACCTATTTATGGAATACGTGCCAGGCCAGAACCTGAAAGTTGTCGATCTGGAAACCCGCAAAGACCTTGTGCCTCGCATTGCACAGATCGCAGCACACCTGAGCCAGATACAAGGTCAGAGCCCAGGTCCCGTGGGCGGTGGTGAACCACATGGATATCTCTGGGGCGATGATGGTGCAAACACGACACGCTGTCGAGGACTTGAATGCATACATGAATAAACGGCTGGCGTTACGCAATGATTCCATCGATCTAGCACCGCATGCTCTCGTGCTATGCCATCTGGACCTCTGTCGAAGGAACATCATCCTCAAAGCCGATGGCTCTCTCTGTCTTGTCGACTGGGGCTCTGCTGGTTTCTATGCCCGACTCTTCGAGCTCGCAGTGATTCCATGCATGCTGCCATATGACGCCCCCTATGAGCAGCCGCTATTACAGGAAGTCGAGAATGTAATGCGTCTGACAAATGAAGAGAAGCGACTTACTCAGCTTGTTCACCATGTCCGTGCTGCAAATCTGAGATATCTGTTGTATGACTAGGCATTCTTTCTTTGATTTGGTTTAGCTAACTGATGTATAGCCATGAGCAACCCTCATTTGATTATGCTGCGTTCATGGCAAAAAGTATCCAATGAGACTGAGCATTGATTCGGCCTGAATATATAGAATGATCTATAAGCAAACTGTACGCTTTATTTATTGTATCCATTAACCCTGACTCCTGAATAAAAAGTAATAATGTAATAAAAGCCATCACAATAAATGACAAATGGACATCACATGCATGCAGCTCTGATTGGCCATGCGGTGATCGGGCATTCATTAGCGCCGACTGCCGAGTGGGTCAGCCCTGCCAAGACTTTCCGACTCCAATTGCTTAGTCAGCAATCACATGGCTCTCGTGTCGATCACTTCAACCAAGACAGTTTTATGTCAACAACCTGAAGTGTTAAATCATGGATTTGGACCTGTTAGACGCTCTCCAAAGAGCAGGAAATATCTGCATAATCTGATCGACATCTTCGACGCAGTTGTACCCATGAAAGCTAAACCGTACTCTCCCCTGGCCATTCCACGCGTACACACCAGCCTTGCTCATCTCATTCACGATTTCTGAAGCGCCGGCACAGTCAACCGTCACGCTGGCCCCGTGTCGCGCTGTATCAACTGGCGTGGAAGACGGGATACCCTCTCTCTGGAGCCTTTCAAGGAGCGCGGCCGTCAATGTCTGAACGTGTCTCTCGATATCGGCAGCATCCCACTGGTTGAGAAACACCAGAGCCTCCCGTAAGATATAAATCGCGAGATGGGCAGGATTACCACGACTAAAGCACATGGCATCGTTACGGATCTCCAGTCGAGTCGTTTCCCATTGTGGTCGAACCGCGCCTAGAGAGAGAGAATGCCATCCCCCAGAGACAGGTTTCCAGTGCGGTCTTCTCGTCTGGTTCCAGTATGCGATTGCCACTCCAGTCGTGGCGAGTAGCCATTTATAGCACGCTGAGAATGCAAAGTCGGCTATCGAGGCGTCAATAGGCGCATATCCAGCTGCCTGGGTAAAGTCCACAATGAGGATAGCTCCAACCGAGTCAGCAAGCTGGCGATAAAGCGAGAGATCAACCCGAGTGCTATCGAAATATGACACGTAGCTGACGGCAATAAGGCGTGTTTTGTCGTCCACCATGTCGCTGAGATTGCCGGCATTGTAATACCGCATTTCCGGGCCCTTTCTTTCTTGTCTTGGATTTCGCTGGTATTGCTTGCTTCTCAGAGAAAACGGTCCAACGAGACTGGGGAATTCATCTTCGTGGACGCACACATTATCTCCATCGTCCCAGTCCAATGACTCGAGGACCATAGAGATTCCGTCAGCAACGCTCGGGGCGAATCCCACTTCTTTAACTGAGACTTTCCATGCTTGAGCGATCAGAGCTCGAACATCCTCTAGGGATTGAGTCTGCTTAGCGCGCCCTGTATGCCCCGCAGCCTTGTCCTTGATGTATTTTGCGAGGGCTGCATTATGCCTCTGCAGAGGGAGGCTTTCGCCAGCAGCACAGACGTGAGTGACTCCAGGAGTGGCATGGAATGATGCGAGAGGAAATAGAGGTTTGTCTGCCATTTGAGCTTGAGGAATGTGCAGGAATGATTGTTCAAAATATGACGGCGGGGAAGATCAGTGCGGGGAAGATCGGGTCTCCGATGGTGTCAGAATCGCTATTCATTGCTAATTATCACAAATAAGGCAGTCTATATCGCTAATATCGAGGCGGTTGAGGTACAGTAACCTGTTCAGGATGGCCATACCCAGTATACCCAGGAGGAGGATGGTCAGGAGGAGCATATTGAAACTGCTGATCCATCTGATTCCCTCCCATTTGATTTCCTCCCTGATTCCCTCCAGACATCTGCGTGTTTACCAACTGCTCAGGCGGAATATCACTCGGACTCGGCCCAGCTGGCATCTGCAATCCACTCACCGACGAGCCAAACTGCGAATCGCCCTGCGCACAATGAATCGTATGCCTTAACATCATCACAGACGCATTCTCCGTCCACGCATGGCCCGCCAATATCTCCTTCACCGGCACCCGATGATTATAAAACCGCTCGTTCTCATCCGTCCGCTCAATCACAATACTCCCATCCACCTGCACCCCCGCATAGAACCCCCGACTCTTCACATACGACCAGATCGGCGCTTGTCGCTTATGCACTTCCGACTCCAACACGCCGCCCATTCCCACCGGCCCCGCGGCAACGGTGATCTCGCTGCCCAGCGTCACGCGGACTCTAGTGAACGCCTCCAGCGCTTCGTACGTGTTGATCACCATCACGCAGTCGTAGATATCCGCACCAACCAGAAACCCCAATCCAGCCGTATGCAGCATAATCCCAGACGGGGCGCTCCACTCCCCCGTCTCCGGGATACGAGATATCACCACCCCACTGCCCCCCGCACCACTAAACCACAACCCCGTCCGCATAGCAGTAAAGATAACCAACCCCTTCGCGTTCCGGATCACATCCGACGGAATCTTCTTCAACACCGTTGGCTTGCCGCGTGGCTTGTCGATCTTCCCATCTGCCGGTGGCTGAGGCGTAGGCGTGTCCTCTTCAATGTAGACACCGTCTTTGCAGAAACTGCGCAGGATGCGAGCTGCTTTTTCGCTTTCTTTGTCGAGGGTTGTCGGCCAGAAGGCTTCCGAGCCGAGTTTGTTGCTGAGTCTGTTTACGGGGGCGCCGAGTTTGTCAAAGGCCGCCCAGGCTTTGTCGAAGCCTTTTTTGCTGGCCGTTTTGGTTTTGTCCCATTTGTTGGACATTTCGTCGTATTTCAGCTTGAGATTTGAAAGAGGAATGAAGAGAAGAGAAGAGAAAATAAAATGAAGGGGAAAGTATCGATTTGGGACTATTTAAAAGAATACCTAGGCAGACATATACATCATAGCGGGGCGCCAACTAAGCCTCGCAAGCGTAATCATTGCCTATCTAGGCCTAGTGCCGCGTGGATCCCCGCCAAGCCCAACTATGGATAGCGTCACGATTTCCTATTCGGGACATCTAAATACGAATACTACTGGGCAGGGGAAGCTTGCGATGCAAGCGCGACACAATCTCCGCATAGTCCTCTTCCTCCTCGGCGGTAATGATACCATGGCGGATGAGAAAATCAATCATCACACACGCGCTGGCCGGTTTAAACCGTCCATCCAGCATCGCCTCTTTCACCTCCTCCATGCCCATTAAATGGAACGCATGCACGTCGTCATCGACAGGTTTAAACACCACATCCTCTTCCACCTCCATATCATACACGTACAAGATCCCCGGATTCATCAACCCACTCTGTCCACCTGACCGTTCATCACTAACATTCAACCACGTCACTGTCCCCGCGGCCCGGACATCCCGTCGAAGTATCCTCTCTTCCATGCCCGCCTCCTCACTCGCCTCCCGAACCAAACACTCCATCGGCTTTTCTCCCGTCGCCATCCCCCCCGCCACCGTATTATCCAACGCACCGGGATACGTAGCCTTGTTCAAATTCCGCTGCGGAATCCATACCTTCAGCTCCCGTGACTCCCCCACGCGAACGTACACAGTCATATGCACACCCCGCCCAATGATTCCAAACATCGAAAACGCAGACCGATCAATGCCAACCCGGAACCGGGCGCCGACGATGGGGAATTCCTCGTGGCGGGGTTTGCCCAGCGCGGGGAATGTGCCTTTTTCGCGGGCGAGCTGCACCTGTGCGTCGATTATGGCGGTGCATTTTGATTCCCAGTTGATGCCAGCAGGACGAATAAGATGGATAGTTTTTGCGGAGTGGTTTAGCTGGAAAGAGTCTGTCCAGGGCATTGCCTTGACGACTGAGGGGATCAGGAGACCGTGCGGCCTTGGGTCGTCGGGGAGGCAGAATTTCCAGAGGTCTGGTTGGGATTCATCTTCGTAGGGGAAGCTGGGGTTGTTAGTATTGGACGTTTATGTAGATTGGGGATTTTTACTTGTCGCAGTCTTTGACTACGTCTAGTATGGTTTGCATGGTGATGTTTGTTTTAGTTCTGTTGGAGGGATGGAGCAGTGGTGAGGGGAAGGTGGATTATACTTTTTCCATGCCGGTATATATACATTTATTAGATGTCTTCGTTTCGATATAATATTTTCATAATATCTGTAGATTGAATCTCATCTGGACTATCTGATCTACATCAGCATTCCTTCACCAGTCTACCTAAACCACACCGACTTACTAAGTTCAAGCAAAAACAGGATGAATCCTCCCATTCTGCCTATCAGCCAATCTCTCCCCCATCAAACTATACATATGTCGTGCCCATGCACAACATACCCCCCGCGTATCCTTCGGGTCAATCATCTCCTCTATCCCAAACGCATTCGCCGTCCGCACCGGGTTCATCAACCGCAAATACTCCTCCTCCAACTCACGGTAGCGCTCTTCTTTCTTGCCTTGCTTCTCCGCCTGGCGAAGCTCATGGCGATGGCCGACTTCAATGCCTCCGTCGAGTGGTAGGGATCCCCATTGTCCTGATGGCCAGGCTACCTGCATGACTGGATCGCGAGATCCGATCATAATGCCTCCTGCTACGCCAAAGACGCGGCGGGTAACGACGTTGAATATCGGCATCGTGGTTGAGAAGTAGGTTTTGGCGAGTTCTACCCCCCAGCGCATCGTTGCTGTTCGTTCCGCTACGGTGCCGATGGCGTATCCGGCTGTTTTGTTAGATAAACTTCAAACTGGGTAGATGTAGACTTACGAACGTCGATGAACTGTAATACCGGCAAGTTCATCACATCGCATAGTTTCAGTAAACGTTCTAGTTTCTGACTTCCTGCTGCGTCCAAGGCTCCCCCGTTGACTTCGCAGTTCAGCGAGATAATTCCCACGGGCCGTCCTCCCAGTCGAGCCAGTCCACCGATAGCTGTCCGTCCCCAGAGTGGTCCAATCTCAAACCACGATCCCTGATCAACCACGCTCAGGATGATCGTTCTGGGGCTATACATCCGCGTTTGTCTTCGGGGGATGATACTCCGCAAGCCCACATCCTCACGATTTTCAGGATCTTCGCAGTGAATCACCGGTGGTGCCTCATTCCCTGAATTGGGGAGATAGCTCAACACCGTCCGTAGCTGCTCGTAACATTCTGCTTCGTTGGCAGCTAGATTGTCGACTGTCCCATTCGTACAGTGGATCATTGGGCCTCCTAGATCTTGGAAATCAAGATCCTCTTCAAATGTGGCTCCCTCAACAACCTTTGGGCCTGCATTAAACAGACATCCGATATCTGCAGCCATGACGGAAAAGTGACAAGAAACGACTCTTGCTGCACCAAGACCAATCTGCAAAGTCAGTATACACTCACTTATCAAGTAGGATACATACAGCAGGCCCAACAACCGCTCCCAGATTAGGAATACCCATGTTCAACTGCTGTACCACATGTTTGAACATTGGAAGATGGGGAAGATAGCTCCATCCCTCCTTGCGAATCGTCGTAACACTCCCCCCTCCCGACGACCCATCTACCAACTTAACAACAGGCAGCTTCAACGCAATAGCCAGTTTCTCTAGATAGATCGTCTTCCCCGCCGTCGATCCATCAGCATGGCCTCCGCGAATGCTAAAATCATCCGCCGTAAGCAAGACCTTTCGACCCCGGAGCTTGCCCATACCCTGTACATTGTTACTGGGGACAAAGGCATCAGGTGTCTCGCGCATAGGCCCGGTCTGTTTCCATTTTACTGTTCCTGAAACAGAGCCTATTTCTTGGAAACTGCCTGCGTCGAGGAGTTGCTCGATGCGCTCGCGTACCCAGAGCTTGCCGGCTTGTTTTTGTCGGACATAGCCTCGATTATTAGGATCGGGCTTTGAGGCAATCGCACGGAGTGCATCGATTTGAGAGAGAACGTCTGAGTAGTCTGCTGGGAGACGTGATGTTGTAGATTTTGAATTGGCCTTTTTCTTTTTCTGGTTTGCGTTTTCTGTCGGTGAAATGTGCGATGAGACTTGGTTCAGTCTTTCTGTAGCTCTTTTGGATTGCGAATCCCCATTTCTGCTCTCCTTGGAGTGAGTACTATCGTCGTCTTTCATTTTGCTGTTTGTGTTTTGGTATATTCATACAATCAGTGCTTCTATACTCATCTGTTGTCTTGGTCCTTTGCATTACCCCATCTGAGGGGTAATCCGAGGTCCGAGGTCGCCACACCGACATAACAATATGGCCCAGTGTGAGGGGTAGCTGTGTCCTCTTATACAAAATTGTATATAGTATATTTTTTAGACTGACGACTCATTCATGAGCAATTGCAGAACACCACTTATATAATGTCACTCTTACCGCCACCACGACCGATCAAGCGACTTCTGATCGCTAACAGGTATGTGAATTTGGTGGATATCAAGAATTCATAATAATCATTCCAGAGGAGAAATTGCCGTTCGAATTATTCATGCTGTGCGGGAATTGTCGTCTTCTATTGAGATATTCGCTCTGTATACATCGGATGATCGCTCCCATTGCGATATAGGTCGACCACATCATGCACTAGAGATTCCGGCGCCTGCAGCCTACCTAGATATTTCTCTTCTGGTAGGACTAGCACAGAAACATTCCATCGATGCTGTACATCCTGGATATGGCTTTCTTAGTGAAAGTTCCGACTTTGCTCATCGCATGTGGCAGGATGCTGGGGCAAGCGTCATTGGACCAGGCTGGGAGGTTCTGGCACGTACAGGGGACAAGCTCCAAGCAAAGCAGCTCGCGGAGCAATGCAATGTACCGGTACTCAAGGCGATGACCCATCCAACAGACAGAATCGCCGATATCAGAGCCTTCGCACAGCAAGTTGATTACCCTGTCATGATCAAGGCTGTTGATGGAGGAGGTGGTCGAGGCATTCGGTTGGTGCGCGATGACGGCGAGCTCGAAAGCTCCGTTGACCGTGCAATTGGAGAATCTCCTTCTCATACTGTATTTGTGGAGAAAGCAGCTGTTGATGGATTTCATCATATCGAAGTCCAGGTGGTGGGCGATGGAACTGGTCAGGTCAGACATCTTTGGGAGAGAGACTGCAGTGCGCAGCGCCGGTTTCAGAAGATCGTCGAGTGTGCACCAGCTTTGACGAGTGACAGGAATCTTGTTGGAAAGGTGATCGAGTCTGCATTGAGAATGGCGAGCACCATCCGCTATCGATCTCTCGGAACGTTCGAGTTCCTTGTTAACGCAGAACGATCAGAGTTCTACTTTCTCGAGATCAACCCACGCCTCCAGGTGGAACATACCATTACCGAATCCATCACAGGCATAGACTTGGTGCAGACGCAACTCCTGCTGGCCCAGGGGTGCTCTCTGCAACAGCTAGATCTATATGAAGCCAAATCAGATGACTCTCCTCCGACAAGATTAAGCTCTATCCAGCTCAGATTATGTGCAGAGGATCCAAACAACAAATTTTCTCTGGGTATTGGCAAAGTAACCGAATTCTCAGTACCAAGCGGAAATGGAATCCGAGTAGACACCAATGTCGATGTTTCGGGCTCGTCTCAAGTTATCGTGGGCTCGAATTTTGATAACCTGCTAGCAAAGATCATCGTCACGGCATCAAGCTGGGAGGCAACTGTCCGAAAAGCGCAGCGTGTTTTGGCGGACTCGAGGATATCTGGCGTAAAGACCAACATCAACCTCCTGCGGGGAATCGTTGCCCACGAAGACCTTTTATCCGGCAAAGTTGACACTCAATGGCTGGGTGCAAGGCTTGATCAAATTCTCAGCCTGGGTAATACGATATCAGCATCCATCAAAAGTAACGAAACACCCAGCACCAACCAGTCAATATCGCAAACTTCCATGCCATCGTCAAATCTTCTATTTCGGAAAGGAGATGCGTGGTCAGTCACCCTCGAGCCAATGCAGGATTCTTCTCAGAAACAGCAACATCACTTACAATTATCTCGCGTTCTGCGTAACGAATTCCCCTCCTCTCTCACTGCAGAAATCGAATACACCACCCCATCATCTAAATCGGCCGTTCCCTATCGACTGCGGCTGGATGCCACTTCGACTTCTGCATCAGCTCTGGTATCTTCGTCCCATCGACGGGGCGATTCCAGTAATCCCAGGCATATTGTACTACCCTTGTCCGGAAAGCTGATTGAGGTGCTGGTGTCGGAAGGAGACCGCATCGCAGAGAACCAAGTGTTGGCGTTTGTGAAACAGATGAAGATGGAATTGGAAGTTAGAAGTCCACGGGCAGGGAAGGCCAAATGGGCTTTTGAGATGGAGGATGAAGAAGAGGATGTGGCAGAGGGGATGTTGTTGGTGGAGTTGGAGGAGGACAAGGGCAAGGTGGAGGTGAGGGGGAAGCTGTAGCAGTCATTCACAGTGCTAGTCACCAACTGGCATCTGGAATATCATGATGAACATAGTGGCAATTCCACAAGTATGTATCACTATATGTCCTGGATTAATTATAAAATAAACACATCATTTTCATATTAAGATATTCCAGATGCAATATAGAGTATGAATTTCATCTTATTTAGTTGTTTCATTTAGTTGTGCTGTATGCTGTCCTTCATGCCACTATAACAGGTAAGGTAAATTTCACTTGACTACACAATACCCTACAATCTATAATCTTCATGATAAATAAAATCTTGCATCCCAGATATATACCAGGTATATATATATATATAATAAAATACAATAAAATTATATAAATAGATAAACAAGCATTTATGCATGATTAAAGTACTGCAGCCATACCGGATTAGGAAAAACTGCCGACCAGAATTGAGTTGCCTTAAAGAATAGGGATGACTTCAATCCCAAACCACCACTTTTCCCATCCCCATCTACTTTCCATCATGTCAGATACTCTCGCAGAAAAGAGATTCTCTCGCAAATCCCATCGCAAGTCCCGTCATGGCTGCGGGAACTGCAAGCGCCGTCGGGTCAAGGTAAGGGTCCAGTCTAGAACTCCGCGTTGGCGATCAAGAATCTGAGCAGCTGCAGTGCGACGAGGCCAAACCGTGCTTGAATTGCGTCCGACACTCGATTGACTGCGACTTTTTGGATCCCAAAGCGTCCAGCGAGACTTCTCAAAAGCGATCCGGTCGGACGTCCAGGCCAACGTTTCGCTTTGTGCATTCCACCCGTTCCAAGACTCTATCACAGTCGCCATCGGCAACTTCACTTCCTGACTCCAGTCCGATTCCAAATGTTCCAAGTATCCCAGCTCAGGATGATCGTCCATTATCTTACGACGACTTTCAGCTTCTCCACCATTACCTGACCTCACCACAGTGCACCTTTGGCGATAAAGAAAGCCACGACTTTTGGAAAGTCACCATCCCCGAAATCGGGTTCAAGTTCCACTTTGTTCTGCATTTCCTCCTGGCCTTATCAGCGCTCCACCTGAGCCGTGAACAACCGTCTCTCCAGCGCAAATATGTTCTCCAAGCAGAAGAGCACTACTTAATCGCCCTGTCACGGGTAACCTCCCTACTCTCTCACATGGACGCCGAAAACTGTCAAGCACTCTACGTCTCCGCCATGCTTATTTGCTTTCATCATTTCGCCAAAGGACCCCAGCAAGGAGACTACATGATCTTCGCCGACCATGGCCAGGCAGAATGGCTAGGTCTACTTCGGGGCGTTAGGACGATCATCTCCACGATGCGCGATGAGTTTGCATCGAATATCCCACATGGGCCGCCACGGTCACCATCCCAGCACCAGCAACTGTTCGATCATAAACCGGATCAATACGAGGAGCGGTTATCACAACTCCGCCAATTCGTCATAGACCATACAGCAGAAGACCCAGCTTCTGACGTCTGCGTAGAGGCTGTCGATGCCCTGTCTCAAAGCTTTACGTCAATATACGAGAATTCATTCTCAGTAGATGCTTTTTCGCCTTGGGTGTTTGGCTGGCTATATCGCCTATCAGACGAGTTCAACTCTTGTCTACAGCAAAAACAGCCGGTGGCGTTGGTTATATTCGCCCATTTTACAGTCTTATTGAAAGAACTGGAAATTGATCCGCTATGGTTTATGCGTGGCTGGTCTCACCATGTTATGGACGGGATCAATTGCTATCTACACGAGGAAGATAAAGCCTGGATACAATGGCCAATGGAGCAACTTGGGTATTCTGTTACAACTGATACTCGATGAATATACTTATACCCCAATTCTAATTGAAATACAAACATTTTATATCACACATCCTTATTATATCAAAAGAATCACCCTTGATCATCGATTATTTCTGCGCACCTGATCTCCGGCGGTAGCAGGAACCCTCCTTTCACAGTAAACTGTTGTACATTATATGGCTTTCTACCGGTATAGTCATTATGCAGAACAGCACTGGGAACCGGCGTTTCAAAATTCTGGAAACAAACAGCACAAGCCTGATCACCCAACTGTCCCCGGCATAGAACGGAGCCAGACAGATGCTCAATTGAGTCACGATCATCAACTGTTCTCCAAAAAAGAGCAACAGATCCATCACAGCCTTTCCTATTCCAGATATACGCAGTACCCTCCACAATGGCTTTTTGTGTGCCTCTAGAAATGCCATTCCCTTGAAGTTGCTTTGGATTGCCAGTTGCAACATAAAAGCCTGTCACAAACACAGGACCACCATCGAGAGCTTCGTTGTAACTGCCCCATTCCGTAATCGGCGGAACATCAGACCGTCTAATCATCTTCGGAAGCCTATCGTCTGTAACTAGGGACAGATCATGGGCGAAACCGTATGGAAACGAAATGACATGGGATGCGGGGGAGTCATATGTCACAGTGATCTTTCCTATCTGTTATACAAGAAACATCAGACAGTTAGCATTAATCAAACCTGAATTTGTGTGCGTTCATGGCCAATATACCCTCTGATTGCTCCCAGCAATCCAAACATCCTTGCCCAGCGGGGAGTTGCTGAATGTTTTTATCGTTATTCCCATGTACTTCTGTACAGCTTCCTTGGATTTTGCAATCCAATCTGCAAAAAGAAGCCTTGAGTGGCTGTTGGCGGTATATACCTTCATAAATGCATGCGTGGGAACAGTGATACACTGATCACCATTCTTCAATTTGAGCTTTAGACCAAGCGCCGCAGACTTCTCTAATCTGCCTGGCCCAGTGGTAACTGGAGTTCCACTTTGAAGATCATTTGCGCAATGTTCATGATATACAGTATCATATCTTAAACGCAGATTCCCAAACTCAGTTGCTACCCCTGATTCCCAGGACTGTTCCATTTTCTCCCTGCTTTCAAAGAGAATCACAATAAATCCGGAGATAAACACACGCACGGCAACAGAGAGGGGAAACTTCTCCCGCAGGATGGCCATGTCACTCTCGCGTAGAAACCTCCGGGGATTAATCTCTCTCGGTATCGGGTCCTCAATATACCCCGTGTCAAATGACTTATTCGGGGGTGGGCTGTGGAAAATCGGGTGCATGTGGATTTCAAGTCCCCCGGCATGTGTATCCAGCATCGGACTGGATAAGCCACCAACACTCCATATCTCGCGTCCATCTGGAGTCGTTGTAATGTACACTGCTTCGCATATGGATAAAGAACGGTGATGGGTTCTAATCAAGCGGTTGCGAGAATTTATGTCCCCTTTACTCGATTCAAGTGAATCTGTCCCTGCACGCAATTAGTATATCACTTCGAAGCTGCCTGGTAGTCACTCACTGTGAACAGTGTGAATCTCCCGAAGTGAAGACCGGGCTGGAAAGTTGTTCTGACCGATAGACTCGGGGGGTATCTGAGGGTAACTGTTGGAGACTTTTGAACCTTCAGATCCTATTCTATGACAGTTCATTGTGAATGTTAGAGAGATGAACTGGATTATGAGGGTAGCATAGAGAAAACAAGACGGACGTAGAGCTGCAATAATGACATTAACCGTTTACCTATCAGACCTAAATAGGGGTAGCGCTTTGCCTACTAAGTTTATATCTATTCTTTTAGGCAAACGCACCTATATTGGATGGACTTGATATGGCTTTATGCTGGAGCTAGTACATATTTCTTAATCCCGCCAGATATTAACAAGCAGCGAATCAGATTACAATCTGATCCTTCGCCTTAGCATCATTGGTCTAGTGGTAGAATTCATCGTTGCCATCGATGAGGCCCGTGTTCGATTCACGGATGATGCATTCTTTTTTTTTTTGTCTTTTTCTTTTGCTATCTATCTATCTATCACTTATTTTTCAATATTAATTTCTGGTTGATTGATTGGCTTGGTCAATTGAGATGGGTGTGTTGTTTTGCAGATTTTCAGATACCTCTATAGCTTCGATGCTTTTCATCTCAATAAATGCTCAACTTTAGCTTCAACTGAATATTTTTTATGCAGCGAGTATCTCTAATCTAAATCGTCATTACTACAGCTTGATCTATCTTCACAGCCACACTGATCTTGTCGATCATGTCCAGATCGTCAGCGACACGTGGGCCCCTCCAAATCCGTGGGACAGGAATTTAAAGACGTCACCGCAGCCCATCTCCAAATTCCCCAGCCTGCATATTTCACACACCACAGAACACTGTAGATATTCCAACAAATTCACAATGGACTCGCTCAATCTCTATCTTCTTACTTTCAATTGCGCCCGCACGCCAGCCGACGTGGACTTGTTTTCAAAGCATTTCTTCCACGCACTTCCTCACACCGCTGGTTCGCAAGACCTGTCCGTACCGCCCGAGCTGATTGTTCTATGTCTCCAGGAGATCGCGCCTATTTCCTACTCCTTTATTGGGGGGTCGTTCCTCGCGCCTTATTTCGATGTGCTTCGTCAGGTTGTCAGTCAGGCGGTGTCTAAACGCTGGGGCGATGTGCACTATGCTGATGTGGTCGCGGATAATTCTGGCATGACCGGCCTTATGGTCTTTGCCCGGTCGGACGTTACCGATAGAATCTCACGGGTTGATAAGGCGCGTGTTGGAGTTGGTATTCAACAGATGGGTAACAAGGGAGCAGTCGGTGCACGATTGGGTTATCAGACCGACGAAGACGGAGAGACCTTGGACTTGACCTTTGTCGCAGCGCATCTTGCCCCCTTCGAATACGCATTCGAGAAGAGAAATGGCGATTGGCGAGAGATTGTACAGAGATTGGTGTTCTCTCGACAGGCTCGCCAAAGTGTCGACGCTGGAGACGAATCAGAGAGTGCTGCCCTTCTCCAGGATTTGCCGTCGGGCTCTAGTAGCGAAAACCAGGGCATGTTCACCCCCAACAGCTACCTCTTCTTTGCCGGTGATCTCAACTACCGTACCTCAAACACCCTGCCACTCCCTGGGGACCATGCGCGATTCCCGACATTCGATGCCGACCCGAGTAGTGCTGTGCACCATTCACAGCTATTCAAAGATGACCAGCTCAATCGAGAGAAACGCAAGTCCAGATGCTTCCATGGCATGTCTGAAGCACCCATCAATTTCCCACCGACATACAAGTACTCAGCCAAGGCCCGCCGGGCGGCCTGGGACGCAGCACGGAACAACACAGAGTTTCAAGATTGGAAATGGACAGCCACTCGCTGGCCAAGCTGGTGTGATCGTGTGTTATATCTCGACACACCGACATGGATGCAAGACCAGGCGCGGGTCCAAACCCACGGCTATGATGCATTGCCGCTATTTCCGACCTCTGACCATCGTGCAGTAGCACTGTCTGCCTCTGTCCCGCTGAGGCCGATCCGGGTCCCGGACGACGTGGATCCTGCGACAGATGTGCGACTAAGAGCCCCGTTCCCCATCGATCCAGAATGGGAACGTAAACGAGACGTCGCTCGAGGCAAGGAGATCATTGTGGGCTACTTGGCATATCTGGGCTTGACGTGGGAAGGAAACGGTCTCGTGCTGGCGTCGATTATCGGTGTAGTCGGCGCATGGCTTGTGCTTCGATCGCTCCTGGCAATTTGAGTCTGTGTTCACTGTTTCGTTTCAGAAATCGACCAGAATCACCAGATCTCGACGCAAGACATTGCCCCACGGCGATCATATCAAATGATCTCCAAGAAATCTCCGGTGCTGCACGACATCATGACAGACGTACGCTACAAACAGCCCCTGGTTTCAGCATTCTAACATTTGGGCCTTGAGACTCCGGTTGTAATAAAATGGTTTGTCACATGTGCCGAATTAGACGAATACAAGAAATGTGATATACTCGCACGGCTCGTGAAAATGGATTCCATAAACTCTATGACGATGGTGGCTATACAGTGGCTGGCCTTGCATGGCACGAGTCAAGATCCATCGACTATATCACATAGCCCTGTCAGCTTAACTGAAAATTGAATGGTTCTGGAACGGTCTGATGTATTACCAACAAGGAAAGCAAGGCGTCGATCCATGACTCACGTCACCTTCTCTGAGATACGAAACCCGCCAAATCTTATCACCGTTTTACAAGTCCATAGTACAACGTCGTGGTTTATACTTTTGCCCTTTTGCCGAGGAATCAATAGCCTCGGATGATCAAACGGAGACCATATGACAATCATCATTTCCTGCGATGTGTCTTTTTTGCCCAACCGTCAAGCGGAGATAGGTTCCGCTACTGTTTTGAAAGCCAATAGTCCAGGACTGAGTGTGCATACGATCAGTAAGGATTGACAGCGATCTATCGATCCGGATTGACAGCCCCCACTGTCTTAATCTCCCGCCACTGCCAGCTGGTCTGTTAACCGGTGATCCCGAGGAAAATGCAATCCCAAGCCCGAACTCCGAAGGAGTGGAGCAGGGGATACAGAAGTTAGTTACAGCATTATTGATATTAATCTCCTTTTTACTTCTGTGTGATATGGCACGATATGTAGCAATAATTTGCAAACCCTCCCACTAGAAGGCCCCGCCTCGCTTCTCGAAACTCGTTCATTGTCTCTTTGGAATAAGATTGGGCGATCTGGGAATTAGGAATGATCGTCTGTAGATTAAGATAATATATCCCAAGCACTTACGTTGATTAAGAAATAAGAATTAAGGATGGGATTGGAGGCAGGAGGCTTCCCGCTAGAATCGTATAGAAGCAATAAGACGATTGATTAAAATCGCTTCTTCAAACACTGAACACCAACCGAGTAGTCTAGCTGAAGCCAAAAGTACGTGTACAACAGGGGTAGCAAGTAGTAAGTAGCAAATGTACGAAGACGAATTGGGCGATGTGATGGGATTCTTCTGTGCCGTTCACCCGTCTATCATCAATATCGATCGAAATGCCAATGTGATCACCTGGGTGGAGGGAAAAAGTGATGTCAAGTGACCAGCATGCAAACATCCCTTGATGGCCTCACTTTCACCCTCCCCCTCCACCCATCACCCTATCCACACCCGTCCGGCCATCCGAAAGGCAACAGTTACACGAACGACATCATAATCAATCTCGACTCGGAATTAAAGAGTCTTATCCAACAATTAGGCCATGCACGATGATCCATCGCATCCGAACAAGGCACAAGCCAAGCCCAGACCTCTAGAACCGAAAGGCCGGGCTCGAAACTTCGAAACAGGATCTCAGAGGCGAAAAAAGTGAAATTGAAAGGCGAAACGGACCCAGAACGGATTCTATTGAATAATAAACTGGGATGGAGAAACAATAGTATGAAAAATAATCTCTGTGGATCCTGGAATTCCGGAGCGCTGACTTTTTTTTTACGTTGACAGCATCGGCATTTTTATTTTTTATTTTTCTCGCTAATTATTATGACTCGATGATGTCGACAATAAGATGGGTTGTTATTATGGAGTTACTCCTTTTCAAACAAATCAAAATCAAACGGAACAGCGGAATGCAAGAACGGTTTACAGAGTATGGATTACGGGTCAAAGACTGATTGATGATTGATGATGGCGATTTCCGCTTTGCGAAACCCGACGATGCGGATTGGAACCACAGGACCACACACACAAGGCTGTGGAACTTCCAGAAGGCTAGAAGGTTACATCAAAATATTCTCCGAACCAGGGGAAACGAGACTAAGACTAGGAGAGGCAGAAAGGGGAGAAAAGGCAGGAAAATCAGCCCAAGCGAACAAGCCGTCTCTTCGTCTCCCTGAAAGCTAATGGCCATTGATCAGGGGGAAAAGACTGGAGCATGGACCGTTGTCGTCGGTAGATGCGATGAGATGATTTGCTGGAATTGCCATCGAACATTCCATCTTTTTTCTGTGGAAGAGCGTGGTTGCTTCCGCGCATCCGAGATGAGATCCAGACAATGGACACAAACAGTGGCGACTGTCGACAACAGTGGACAGCTGTGCACTGTAGAGTAGGCGTACTGGGTTTCAAAGAACCAATCGTTCAGCAGATTCAGATCAGATCAAAAAACTCCAGGTCGTTAACCCGAAACCATCAACGCAAACATAGGAGACGGACTGTTGGGCGACGGTGGGTCTCCTCCTGACTCCCCTGCGAGGATTCTTCCGATATTCTTCGTCAATTGGCAGCTGCCCAAGAGGCTTAACGGCCGCCGTTCAGAGTCTGACAGGGTCCAAATTTTGTCAGATGGTTGCAAGGTGATGCTCCACGCGGTACTATGTACGACTACAGCATAATGTCAAGGGCCAGGGGTAAACCCATCTCATACTATGACTGCGAGTCATCGATCCATCTGCCAATCTCAATCGGATACCGCCTGTCTAGTGGAATCTAGAATCTGAAATCTGAAATCTGAGCAGTCACTCATCCCATTCCCACCTCGCAATCCCTACCTGGTGACGATTATTGACTTGACTATTGGCGGTGGTCGGGCACTCGGGCAATCCGTGCGGGAACAAACCAGCGCCAGAGTCCAGACTGACGGACTTGACGGTGCCTTTTTTTCCTGCTCGTCTGGCTGTCGTCTTGTCTCCATCCAACATCGGGAAATACGGGCTTGTCGGTCCACTAACGGGGGGGATCCTTTGGCAAGTTTCTGCGATGATGCCCACTGTTGTGTGAGACTGACAGCAGAATAATGAATCCGTTTTCCAGGGGCTCCTTTTTTTTCCTTTTTTTTTCAAATTTTTTTTCTCCCTTCCTTTCTTTTTTTCTTGATTTGATGATTATTTACCCCTAAATAATAATAATCATTATTATTACCATTATACATACAACAGGCTCCATCGGTTGCCCCCATCTCCCCCATCTTGCCCATCACCAGCCAGTCGAGGACAGGCCAGGTCAAATCGCAGCCCGTGGACGTTATGGAACCCCCGAATTTTAATTCTCCTGCCTAACTGGACCGTTTTTTCCTTGTCGTCGTTTTTCTTCACGTCGATATAAATCCCCATTCCCCTGTGGTGGACTCGTTCTCTTTCCACAACTCTCCTTTTTGCCCACTAGCACTAGACATCTTCTTCCCCTGAATTGGGTCTTTGTTGATTTTTATTTTTATTTTTGCCTTCTTTCATTCCTTTGAAGATTTCCGATTCTTCCCCTCCTTTGAAACTATTCATTCATCTATTCAACCCGGCAGTCAATTGTGGCAGTGTCCATCACCGCATCTTTCCTCAACGCTAAAAACATCCCCACGACTGCGCCGAATCCCTGCAAGCGCCTTCACAGCCTCAACTTTGTGCAAAACAACGGCGTCTCGATTCCACGAACTATCGACGTCACCGTTGTGCTTGTGGCTGGACTTTTTTAATTTATTATTTTTTTTTATCTTGAAAAAATTATTCGGTTCGACGTTGGGTTTTTTTTCGCGACCCGATATTATTACTTACTATTACTATTATTATTTGTTTTTTTCTCTCTCCGCGAATCAACCCTAAAACATTCCCTGGACGGGATTAAAAAACAAAAAACAAAAAAAAAAAAAAAGAAAGAAAGAGAGAAAAAAAAAAAATAAAAATAAAAAAGCAAACAGAAACAAAGCAAAGCAAACAAGAAAAGGGTGTCAGAAAAATTCTCAACCCTTTTTTACCTGCTGTCTACTCTGTACTTCGACTTGGATTATTGTCCTTCGATACGACTTCGACAGTCTAGCAGTGCAACGTCTCGTGATTAATTCCTACTACTACCATTACTACTACGACATCATGTACTCTTGCGCCAATTACCCTCGTGGATGCCGTGGTCGCGCCAACATTCAGGGAGGCAAATGTTCCGACTGCGTGGTATGTCTTTCATCGGTTGACGTACGACAACATCAGCTAATCTATTCCAGACATTGAAGCTCCGTCGACCATCGTCTTCGTCTCCCTTTGCGCAGCCTAGAGACTACCGGCGAGCACTACCATCGGAGATCCTGAATGACTCTCCGTACAAAAACATCATCCTCCAATGACGAGACGACGAGATTCCATTCAGACGGTACCAGAAGACATCTCAGATCCTCCACAGGATGAATACAGTGTCCTGTGAGGTTTGGGGCCGGTCCCATGGGATCTTTTGACCGTCTCGCGTTAACTCTTTTTTTATCTTTCCCTTTTCATCATCTATCTTTTCCAGACTTTTGGATGCATCGCTGGGAGTTATAATCATCTACTACTTACTACGAGGGTGGCTTTCGTCTTGATTCACGTTTACTACTATTATTACCAGTCGTTCCACTGGTCTGGATCTTACTCCTGGCTACGGGGAATGACTCAACTTTTCGGATTTCTTTGGGCAGGTGGACACCAAAAAAAAAGTGCGGTTGGACAAACTCTGGGTGGAATAGAGGGAATCGCATGGATATATCGGTATATTGGATCTGCTGCTGGCGAGCAGTGGCGCAGAGGGAAATACTCTAATAGATGGCATGTCTTGACTTTAATTGTTATTTTAATTGTTCTTGTTTTTCTGTCTTAATGATTCGACAATCATCATACCCATCGACTGTCGAATACGGTTGATACTACCACTACCACTACCTCCACTGAGATGACTTCAAGAACTATCATGATACCTAGACCTGAATGTCTCACCGTCTCGGGTAACAGTGAAACAACCCAGCCCTGATTCAGATTTGGCGCTAAAGCCAAGACAGGCTCCACTGTTTGTCTTGGTTCAGGGTTTTTAGATCGAGATGAACTTTTTTGGAAGTCTGGTGTTCTATTCTTGTATATTAAACGATGTCACTTTGGAGTGGATGAGTATTCTGGTAGGTTCTATTCTGTATGCAGTTGGAGTGGTCATGAAGTGTTATCTACAAGTCGTCTAAGTTGGAAGCTATATCTCAGACGTAGTTCATCTAATTCAATATAACGTCGTATCTTGGCATTCACCATCGCGTTGGCTTCATTTATACAAAACTCCCTTCACCCTGACCTTCATCTTGGCGGGAGTATTTAACAGCTCGTCCTCATCATGGATTCTCTCGTCAGCAACCATGAAGACATCCATCTCTATCTGGGCTACTGCCCTGTTGCATCTCGCGGCCTCTGTCTCGGCTGCTGGCGTCACAGGTAAAGCGTTTGGCTTCGCGACAGGCACGACAGGCGGTGGTTCTGCAACGCCAGTTACTCCCACCACCAACGATGAGTAGGTCTTCTGCCTTGATTCGTTCGAGCTATACTCACGCACTGCAGGTTGATCAAATATCTCACTGGCGACGAACCCCGCGTCATCCTCATCGATCGCACTTTCGACTTCACCCTGTCCGAAGGCACAGCTACAGAAACCGGCTGTATCCCAGACAGCAACACCTGCGGCGAACATGGCCAGAATGCTCTCGACGGCCCCAACTGGTGCTCCTCCAGCTACCCCTCGGTGGAAGTAACCTACAACGTAGCCGCGACGGACCCGATCTACGTGGGCAGCAACAAGTCGCTCGTCGGCGTAGGCTCCAAGGGCGTCATCCGCGGCCGGGGTCTCAAACTCACCAGCGTCGAAAACGTCATCATCCAGAACATCCACATCACCGACCTCAACCCGCAGTACATCTGGGGCGGGGACGCGATCACCCTGGGCAACACGGATAAGATCTGGATCGACCACTGCAAGATCTCGCTGGTGGGTCGGCAGATGATCGTCACGGGCTTCGATCCGGCGGGCCATGTCACGATCTCGCATACCGAGTTCGACGGCATCACGGACTGGTCGTCGAGCTGTAATGGCGATCATTACTGGACGATGCTGTTCCTGGGTAAGGAGGATTATATCACGCTTGCGGATAACTATGTGCATGATTGCAGTGGGCGGGCGCCGAAGGTCGGTGGCTCGGGTGCGGTGACGATGCATGCGGTGAATAACTTCTTCTGGAATAATCTGGGCCATGACTTTGATGTCGCCGAGGGGGGCAGTGTGTTGGTTGAGAATAACTCGTTTAATAACGTCACCACGCCGATGACTGAGGCGAGCTCGACGGAGGGCGGGAAGGTGTTTACGGTTGTTTCGGGGGGTGAGAAGTGCGCTTCGTCGCTGGGGAGGAACTGTGGTGCGAATACGCTGGTTGAGTCTGGCGATTGGCCTTCTTTGGGGGATACGAGTATGCTCCAGACGATTGGGGATGCTGGTTCTGTGCCTGCGCTGATCAGTCCGGTTACTGATGTGGCCCACCAGGTTATGGCTAATGCTGGTGTTGGGAAGATCTGATGTATTCTATTATTCTATTTATGCGACTTCTGACTGCAGTATTTGTTTACAAACCCATTGCGCTGTCTGTGTGTGAAGACTCCAATATCGCTCGTCTTCCTTAGTTTGATTTTGATCTTGGTCGTCTTTGTTGGATAACCTCCCCAGAGCTTCGAATATAACCAGTTGATCTCTCATATGCTCATCAACACATGGTCTGGTCTTTGTGCTGGCATCATCCATATTAGGGTCGTATATCTCTTTGATGAATCTGTCCACGGCACACTTGGCCAGTTGTTGTATATTCGACTCGAGTTCAGTCGACTTATTCCGTCCTGTCTTGTCCATTGGAAATGATCCAAGGAGTGCATCTTGACCTATCCTGAACCCGGTGGATGTGTGTCCCACGACCATCACGTACATGTGTGCCTGGGAATATGTTCGTTCGGATGTATGCAGAGTAATTGGGACTTTTTTGTCTTCTGGAAATGAGGATGAAGGGATAGAGGCGAGTTTTTCGCGGAGGGTGCTGGCGGTTTCTGATGCGAGGTATTGTCGGGCTGTTGATGTTTTCTTTGCTGGCTCTTCTCTTGGCTTTCTTTTCTTGTTCTTTTGGCTAGATGAATGTTTAGATGCTGATGTGATATCCAGCGCATCATCCGGTGCAAGAATCGTAACATCAATCTGTGTGATCTCTCCCCGCTCAAACCGTCCCATATCGATAGTCGGAAATACAGCTTCATCTCCATCAGAAGCCAACGGATTCACCACCATCGTCACCATCCCTAACTCCGTCCTCCCCCTCGACCATCCTCTCCTCTTCACCTCCATCTCCAAACCCGGCAATCCCAATCTCACCAGATTAGGGCTCAGCACCTGCGCAATGTAATCATACGACGGCGCAAACGCGACATTCGTCCCACCCGTTAGATTCAATCTAATCTTCTCCCTCCCAGCATGCAGCAGATATGGATACACCGCTTGGAAAATCAAAAACACGGCACCGGCCGTATCAAGGCGGATATTATACTCTGCCTGTAATGGCGATGGCGATACGCTTCTTGATTCAGATGAGGGTGGTGTAAACACCAGCTCCGAGGAGCCCACTTGCGCCCCAGAAACAGTACTCCCCGTGAGGTCGGAGAGAAAGTGAACGGCCGCGAGATGAGACGCTTTCAGACCCTTTTTTCCGTGCCGTTTGTTGCGTATTTGCGTTATGGAGATGGAGGTTTTGGTGATGGAGGAGAGGGCGAGGGCGATGCGGACGAGCTGGCCGCCTCCTTCGAGGGTTTGGCCGTTGAGGTGGATGGCCATGTTTATTCTTTCTGTAGTATAATCGGATAAAAGTGGCTGATTGTAGATAGTTTGTTGGGTTGCCATGTACATTTATGTGAGTTGATGCTAATTATGGTTGATTATGCTGTTGTTGCCTGTTGTTACAGCCACATTCGGAGTGACTCATTTAGAGTCACGATCTACAATGACTGACAGATCGGCTGCTGCTACGAGGAATAAGGTTTAAACAATTGTAGTTAATTTAATACTGGTGTTAATTTACGTTGTTTTAGATATGCAGGTGTATCTGTTGGTATAGTACCTGGACAACGTCGTGGATATATATCTAGTAATATCAGTTAGTTTTGTAGACACACAAGGGACTAAATACTAATCCTTCAACTATGCAATTGATTATTGTAAAATAGCAGACTACTATCTAATAGACATATCCATTGTTGTACCAGTAGACAGGACTTCCAAGGAAACAAGAGCCATCGTAGTTACTCCAATGATATACTCACCCGTGCCTTCCTACTATCAATTCATCCCCATAATCAATCATCCATCCAAACATTTTTCCTCCATACATCCTCACTCACATCTATCCATTCATAGTCCAATATGGTTCCCGCATCGTCACTCAGCCCAATGGATCGTCTCCGGAGAACCAAATCCACTCGCTCCATGCGAAGAAGATCGCAGCCCCCAGAACCGTTCGACCCCGAACTCGCAAAACACCAGGCTACCGCCGCCGCTTCTCGAGCCATGCGTCGCTCCACCGAGAGATCTTCGACAGAATCCAGACGCTCGTATGATCGTCTCGGAGGCCCTGGCAGTCTTGCTGTTCCGCAGAGACGGAGAAATGCGAATAATATCTCCTATAACGAGGACGGCTCGGTTGTCAACACTTCATCTCCCCGTCCGTCAAGCATTGGCTATGGCGACGACCACTCCTCCGCTGCTTTGCCACCCATCAGCGAGTTTGGAGGACTCGACGGTCGAGATTCTTCGTTGCCATCGTCTTATCGCCGGCTTCGAAAGGCTAAGTCGATGTTCTCGACGAGACAGCGTACGCATATTGGTCCGGGTATATCTTCCGACTCATATGGCAGTCCGGCTCTTGATAAAAGCGCTGTTGCGACACCACGTGCGTATGGCACTTTGAGACGCTCCATGTCCTTTCTTCGAGGAAATCAACCTTCGAAAAGTGTTCGACGTGCTGAAAGCCAGGAGGCTATTCAACTAGCACGTAGCCAGTTTCTCCGGAGTCCAAAAAGCCCTGGACAGGAAACGCCGTCTCCTCTCTACAATTCCAAAACCAGAAGGCAGCAAAAGCCGCTTAGAAAGACATTTCGTACCGCCAGCGAGACTGGGTTCGATTTGTCAGGCAGTCCATCCGTGGAAGATCAGCCCCGGAGTGCAGGTCGCCATGGGAAAGCTCGATCGATCTCATCGTCCATCAAGAAAGGAATCAAGCGCGTTTTAGGGCTATCGAGGTCCGTCCAAGAGCAGCCCGAAGCCCAAGAGATGTCTCGGCCTGATCACAGCTATTCCTCGACCGAATCTGGCACCGACGTTGATTATACGCCGGATGGCAGCTATGCTCGGAATTTTGCAGATTTCGCAGATCCTAGTAGGACACACACGATTCGAAATGTTCGAAGTTCTGAAAGCCTTGCCACCTCGCACTCTCGTGTTACGAGCTGGGCTGATTCAACGGCGGCAAATACTATTGCAGGCCGAAGAGCAGGCGAACGCATCCCATTATCGATCATCCAAGAGCATGGAAGCCAGGATGAACAAGCCATTGGCAATTCTACTAGACAAGGCCCACTAAGACCAGATGGATCTGTTGATAGTCAGCGCCTGTACTCCGCATTGATGAAGCACATGCAAAATCCAGATGAAGAAGACTTCTCCATTGGCCATGTCAGAGAGCATCATCCGGTCCCAGAACGTGCATCTTCGCTTTACTCTCACCGGACCCGCCAATCAGTCCGTCATATTCCCAGTAATGACTCTATGGCCTCCCCCGGATCTTTTGCAACCGCTATCGGTGGCACATTGTCGCCTCAGAAACAGTCGCAACGGCTATCCAAGAACATGTGCCATATACAAGAACCTAGGTACTTACAAGACCAAGGGAATGGCAAGCCTGAATATTCCATTCCACATGGATATGCCACCAACTCGCCGTATGCCAAAGACTCGGATGACTCTGGTAGCGTGATTGTTTCCAAATCAGGAGATGTTGCGCCAAACTCTCCGAGCATATATTCACGAACGACAAGTGGCAACTCGCCGATCAAGAAAGCGCAGACAGGGGTTCAAGACGCATTCGATTCGGAAGAGGAGCCTGGAGTGGTCACCATATTCGCAAGCCACAGAACCGCGTATAGCTCTCCAAAAAGAATAGCTCGTTCTTCCTCTACTCGGGTGCCTTCTCGGTCCGGTGCCGAATGGCAGCAGTGGGTGAATACTGAGATGGCGAGATTCGAGACACAGACTCCCCCAAGAGACCATTACAGGGAGAGCGCCCAAATTCACAACGATGACAATGGCCCTTTGTATCTGCCCACGACTGAGGAGATGTCGAATACCAACAACACCTCTATCGCGCCGTTGGATACACCCTTGGGCTCCAATCAGACCAATGAGTTCTCAAACGGCAAAGCCCCAGTGCAGAACAACTTCTCCCGGCCATTCAGTCGGTCTTCTAGTGTGCGTACCATACAGCCACCACAGAAGGAAAATAGAGGGAATTCAATTCCTTCGTCCGGACCAGTATACCTGTCTGGTGGTGTCAGAAGACCTGATTCTCAGAATATCTCCACGTCCAGCCCAGCTGACGACAGTTTTTCGTTATCACCTATGCAGTCGAGACCCAGCAATATAGTCCGGGCTCCCGAATCTCCCACACCAAAGAGAGAATTTGGAGATACCCAGCAGAGAAAGATGGCCGACGGACAGTACCGGCGTTATTCAACCAGGCGTCGTCCTATGTCAGATGCAAGAGCTGCTCAATTCCGATCCATGCGTGGCCGTCGAGATAACAGAAGGCCGACGAACGAAACTATGCGTGCTGGCGAAGAACATATGGATCAGTACAACCGACTCCAGGGCATTCACTCTACCAATTCCAGTAAACGGATGGTGGAGATGTTTCTGGACAGTCGACGCCAGCAGGCAGGCAGCGAAATGTCAGACGAGGTATTCATGTAACAGACAGCAGCGATTCATCGATCGATATCTGTATCAGTCATTCATTCTTTCGTCTTGTTTTGGGTTGGTGTTTTGTTATAGTATATTAGGTACGTAAATGCAGAATATCGAATGTATCCATAAGTGAATCCTCGCATCTAGATGCTTGAAGAGAAACGAAACATGAGGGAATAAAAAGAAAGATGAAGATAGAAAAGAAGGGAAAAAAAACAAAAAAACAAAAAGAAATCTCTCCCTCGGGGAATCGAACCCCGGTCTCCCGCGCTTATCAGGTTAATGACAAGCGGAAATCATGACCACTAGACCAAGGAAGATGAGATAGTCGAGTTACCGCTCGACCACTTGGTGGTGTTGATGTAAGCCTTTACTCAGATTTGGCTTTATATTACTGACCCATTTCGCTTGCATAATTAACCAGCAAGCAGGAATTATCTACAATCGCATTGAGATATAAAGTTGGCATTAAGATTAAACCTCTATAGTTATAGCTCTCTATCAAGCTTGTCCAAATACAACCATCTCTTTATTTCACTTTATTCCACATAATTAGCCGGAAAGCTCCCCTTGACACCCCGGAGTTGACCCTCCCACCAATCGTCAGTACTGTCTGTCTTCTTCAACACGCGGATCCGATCACCCTCTCGGAAAGCCAGGTCTCCAGCACCCTCGCCGGGGAAATCATACATGGCGGTAACGAACAGGGCGGGGCTGAGAGATGCAGGCTTGGACGGGGGAGGCGGTGGTGGTTTCTTCTTGGTGGCTAGCACTGAGCTTAGTTCTTGGGAGACGGCAGAGCTGACGGATGGTTGGCGGCTGCGGCTGAAGTAGTCTGATCGGGAGGCTGAGGCGAGTGATTCCCCTGGTGATGATGCGGTGGGTGTTTGCGGGGAGCTGAAGGTGCTGCCGGCACCGGGGACTGTTAGGTTGGCGGAGGGGGGAGGGATCTGGTTGATTTGAGGCTTCGATGAGAGCACAGGCACTGGCGGGGCAGGGCTTCGGCTTCGGCCGGGCGAAGGGGGTTGGCTCGATGGGTATGCGCTGCTGGGGCGGCGATAACCCGAATGACTGCTCGGTGGGCGGTGGCTGGATTGACTGTAGTTGGATTGAATGCTTGGGCGACGGTAGCTGCTGGACTGGCTGGATGGCCGGCCAACTGAGAGGCTGCTGCTGTTGTTTCCGGCTTGGTATCCGGCGTCCTGGGACTTTTGACGGCTTTTGGAATTGGCAATGCAACCGAAAGTCTCTACGTCCTGCTGTACGGGTATGGCTTTGAATTCCCATTGCTCAATAATATCCTCCATCGGGGGCGCAGGGAGGGGAAACTGCTCTTCCTGGCAGAAATTGGTCACAGCGGTATAGCAATTCGCTAGCATGGTATTCTGGATTTCGACCTGGGCGGCTAGAAATCGGGGGAAGAGCGAGAATACGGCCTCGATGAGAGGAGGGAGGATGCGTCGAAGATGATCATCTGCTGCATTGTAGTCCTGGCCGGGTCAGAATAAAGTATATCATCAATATAATTGGTTCTCGTACCTGGGTGGCTTTTTCAAGCTCAACCTCGGCCTTTGCAAGGGATGCATTATCGCGGTCTGATCGCTTGGGTTTCTTTTGATAATTATCAAAACGGCTTTGGTAGCGCTCAAAGTCCACCTACAAATAGAACAGTATTAGCTGGCTTAGTCTCTCACTACCTGGAGCGTGTGTATATATCAATTTTTACACACCTTTCGGTCATCTCGCTTCTTGATGGTCTTCTTCATAGGAGCCATGTAATCCTTGGCCTGAGTAGCTGGTTGAATTATGCGATCCTCCACGGCATTGAGCTCCTGCATGAGATCCTTTCGCATCTCTTCATATTCGTCCTTCAACTTGCATGTTCTGGCGTAAGTCTCGGCCGGTGTCTCGACAACTGGCGGGCCAGAGTCATCCGAGGCACCGATAATGGGGGCGTATAATATCTCGAATTTCTGGACCATTTGGGATTGATACGTCAAGATCGAGTCCCAGGCATCACGCCAGGCACTGGCGGATTCGATGATCTACGGGGATGTCTCGGTTAGTATCCGCGGGGAACAGGAGGGGATGATATCAGAGTCAGAACGAGTGGGTTTAAAGAACTTACCCTTCCCAAAAGCTCATTTGCTTCTTCAAAATCTCTGAGTAAAACGGCGACCTGACTTTCATCGGCAGACCTTTTCATTAATTTTCCGAAGCGTCTTTGGACCCTTTGCATGTTGGCGGGTTGAGCGATTCGACCGCGAGGCTGTCAAGTTGGATAGAATTGCGGGGAGGGGTGAACCATTGACTGATAAAAAGGAATAGAAAGCAATCTATGACGAAACCGAGACCCAAGCCAACAACCTCAACAGGATGAAGGAAGAACAAGATGCAGAGGTGAGTGGAGGAAAAAGAAAGGGAAGGGGGAGAGAGAGGCGCAAGGGGAGAGAGAAAGAAAAGAAGAGGACACCACGAGGCTATTCTACCTTTGGGATGACGACGCCCACTTTTTTTTCTCCAGTCGAACAGGAGTCATGGATTAATCCCAGGCGGTTTCAGCCTCGTTCGTTTGCTCTTAGTTCTCATTAATTGCATATGAGCCATAATAACGGCCCCCGCCACAAGAGTCAAACCGACACAGAACCACCGACAAGACCCTCCGCTCTATTTTTGGCTGGGAAGGAGTTGTGTAGATCGTTGCATCACCGTCACTGTCGGACAGATACGAGGTCCAGTTTTCCGTGTGAATATCTTCAACTGTTCGTCTATTGATCGAGAGGAGAATTCAAATCAAAGAATCTATCTCAACTGCGACCCGTGGTTGACTGACAGCGGCAGGGCTGGTTCGCCATCGGAACCAACAATCTGTCTGATGCGATCATCATGTCCTGTCGTCCCTGCCAAGGATTGCAGTTGTAATATGCGGTAAAGGAGGGCAAAAGATGGAGAAAGATGGCTCATGCGATGTTGGTGAAGAGGGGCTCGCAGAAGATGGGGATGATCAGTCAAGGCAGCAGTTGATGAAGCAATAGGCAGTAATTATGCTTCCAGCTGCTGATAGGGAAATATCTGATAATTAAATGCAGGAAATAATAGCCAAAGCCGCTGGGATTATATGCAATTAAATGCAATTAAATTAATATCGCTTTCTGTCGGAATTATTGAACGCGTCCAGAACACGGGGTTGTGGCCTCAGGCCCTATAAGGCATACCCGCTTTTCTCGTTCTGCTCCATCTTGAACCCAAGCCATCCTTCTCCATTGCACTGTCCAACGACCAGATGGTACACTTCCAGGGCGTCGCCATCCTCTGGCATCCCCTCCGACCATGTCGACGCCTTCAGCCTCTGCTGCACCGCGTGGCACGCCCGGTTTGACCGTCCCCTCGTCCCAGAACACCGCGCCCGTCATCAAATTCCGATGTCTCTACACCCACGATCTTCGACGAAAAGCAAAACGCTGGCAGGATGGCTACCTCCGATATCACAAATTTAATAAGAGGGCTATGGTTTTTGATACCTCGGGGAATTTCATAGGCGACCTCCATTGGCGGAAGGACGAGGATATTCAAGATGGTGATGAGATGGAACTGGATAAAGGCGTGCTGATCGAGGTTGGCGAATGCATGGGGAGTACAGAGACAGACATCTCGTCCTTGTTCGAAAAGAAGAGATCCAGTCAAGGATCCCCATCACAGCAGAAACCATCACCAGCTGCCCGTCCTTCATCTACCCCAGTACGCTCTGCCATGTCGTCGCAGCCGTCGCGATCTTTGAATGACCTTTTGGGAATCAAACGAACACCCATCGGACGATTGGTCTCGCCTTACGAAGAACGACACTCACAAGTCCAAACTGGGAATAGTCAGCAATCGCCTGGGCCGGCGGCAAAGCGCCAGAAAACCGTTTCTTCAGAAAGACCTCGCGAACAGCGCCCGAACCCGCCCCCGCCATCTCGTGCACAACCTGTTGTCGTTGACCTGGACGGACCTGCTGCCCCAAAACTGCGAAATGGAAATGAGAAAGAGAAAACAATCCCAACGCCATTGGGACCGGAGGAGAGACCCCGCGAAAGGAACTTAAATCCACGACCTGCTGTCATTGAAAGGCCTGCTGTTGGGACAATAGGAAAGGAGAAGGAGCAAACATCAATCCCAAAGCCACCGGAACCTTTAACGAGGCCGAGGATAGATCCACAGCCCAGTCGAGCAACACCGAATGCTCCGACACCATCGAGTGCACCCAAGGAAACAAGGCCCAGGCCAGTCGAGAACACTCGACCTTCCAATAATCTGTCGCGATCGTTTGGGTCTATCAGCACGAATGCAGACCCTCCAGTCAATACCCTTCGAATGTCGACTGATCGACCGCGCAAAAAGTTGATGTACAGCGAATTATTGCGCAGCCAGTCATCGAAATCATCATCAGACGCAGCACCACGGCCACAAAGACCAAGTCCTCAATTAGGGCCAGAGCGAGCTAAATCGCAGTCAGTATGTGCCCAATTATGTCTCTGGATGTTTAGACTAACTGACTCCAGAAGAGTTGAGCGTGAGCACGAGCATGTTGTACCGGATCCTATACCTACCAATATGGATTTTGTGCCATCGGAATCGACACAATTTGTTCTTGACCAACTGACAGATGACCCAATTTCTGAACAACCTGCTCCAGCTCCACAGGCATCATTTCCACCTAACCACAAACTAGAACCGCCAACCACGAATCCCTCGCATCTAGCGCCCAGGAATCGAATATCGAACCCCGAGCCCCGATTGATCAGCAGCCCTTTTATTAAACCGGAGCACATACCGCCCCATCAAACCCAAACTCGGCCTGCACAGCCAGGACCAACACAGCCACCTCCAATTCCAGCAGTGATGAACCTACGCCCTCAAAATCTCACAGCAAGGGCTTCTCATACCAGACTCCAAAAGTCGTATTCAGATCCCACTGCTTTACTCAACGCCACCGGCGTTACGTCGCGACGGGCACCTCCTAAGAGCCCGCTAGGCATGCCCGTCAACAATGGGCCTGAGAAAGGTCCCTGGACTGCAGAAGCATTGGACCTGTTTGATTTTTGGCCACCGGGACGGCCGAAGCCTAGTTGACGCTTCGAGGTTGTCTACCTATGATCTTTCTTAGAATGAGCTGAATAGATGGAATATGTTTTATTAGAGGTATGATTTTTCGGAGGTTTATGATAATGATGATACCCAGTTGATCTTGTCTGTATAATTCTACAAATGCATAATATCACTCATGTGGTTTATAAAAAGTTATAAACAGGATACGTAGAACAATAGAGCTATCTAGACATAATCGTAATCAATTCGTTGAGACAAGAGCTTCAACAACACAGCCCTCACCCTCATGTACTCTTCTTCACCAACGTCCCCGCGATATACGGCATACACGTCCGACCAAAGTACCTGTCCAACTCCACCGACTCCCACCCCCCATCCTTCTCCGCCACCTTTCGCAACACCGCCTCCGTATCCCGATCCATACAACAATCACCCATGAAGAATCTCCATCCCAACATCTCATACAAACCCTGCATCACCCGTGCACCCACAGACCCCTTCGCCGTCCGCCACGGATTCACCACATGCTCCGTGATAAGCAGCTGTCCACCCGGCCGAAGCAACCCGTACAACTCGCCCACCGTCTTCTCCATATCCGGCACAGAACACAACACGCGCACACAGACGATCGTGTCAAAGATACCCTGACTCGCCACAGGCATGAGATCCTGCTTCTGTAACTCCGGCACAAGGTCCGCCGCTACAACGCTACAAGGGAGAATGTGGTACTTGTCAGACAACCCCTCTGCTTGTGCGCGTGCGCGCAGCTCCTTGTGTAATCCGACACATGGCTCAGCGCCGTAGATGGCTTTGATGGCTGGGGAAAGGAGGAGGGGCATCTGGGTGCCTGTTCCTGGACCGACGTCTAGTACGATGCCGAATGCTTTGGCTAGGATTGGGGGGATTAGGTCGGATGACATTAGGGCCCTGGGAGGGGCAGACTGGGGTTCATTATTGTTGGGTGTTGGTGGTTCGCTATTTTTGAGGGCTTGTTCGCGATTTGCTGGGTTTTCTTGTTTAGCTTGGTGGATTGTGCAGTGTTATCTGAGGATTGACTTACAGGTAAATTTAACCCAGAACCGCGCAAAAGATTCATCTCGAAGCTTGTCTGTCTTGAATAGTGGCGCGAGTACCTGGCCGCGCTGGAAGACTGCTTCAAAGCTGACTCGTACATAGTCTATCATCTGTTAGTTATTCGAATGGAGAATAGTCAAGAGAACATGTCATCATGATAATCGGAGATGAATGAGTCAATTTAGTAGCTGACGTGCTTGTCACATTTACAATAGATGATGCAAGCAAGTAGATATACAATGACAAGGAGACATCAAGTTCTTCCAAATAGTTTATTAACTTACTTGACATGGCAGCAGCCAGCAATTGGCCTGGTTCCAGCAGCGCGCGGATCCATTCGCCGGTGGTAAGTTCATCGGCAGAGGCCATCTTGGTGTGTGTCGGATTTCTGGATGCTATTAGGTATTAGATGGCCTTAAGATGAAATATTCAGAATTCGACTGGCTGAAGTCGAGATAATCAAGAGGGAGAAAGAGGAAGGAGAAATCCAGATAACTAAACAGATGGCGTGACTAATACAATCGCCGAATCAAACGCCGAGACGATATACATCTTTGTATCTACATTTCAGAGTAGAAGTTTAGGAAATCTAACAGTAATTGAATCTACTATTAATAAAATATATATCGTAGCTTAATAGATCTGTCTGAAGCTGTTTTATTATGGTAAACAGACTTCCATAAACAGATCATAGATGTATAGCTTGACGTCATGACTCGATAACTTCAATTTCGCCTCTAATCTTCAAACTCCGAAAGAATCCAGGAAATCAATCATCCAGATAGAATCAATATGGGTGGTGGTCCTCAGTTCCCGGGCTATCGCAAGGCAACACCGACCAGAAAAGTACAACCAAAGCAGTCAGAAGACAAACAGCTACACGCTGTTGTTGACCTCGGCAGGTATAGTCCCTCAGCACGTATAAACGTATCAACGGTATTAACAACACAGCAATGGCATTCGATGCTCAATATCAGACCTTTCCCCTCCTACGACACGTATCATGCCGACCATCCATGCTCGGCGATTCAACATATCCCTATACGACGCCCAGTTCGACTCCGAAACAGGCCAGCGCAGACCAATTCCCCAGCATGTCATTGATAATGTCGTAAGCGTCATTGTTCGCTTTCAAATTGTCTGTGTGGATTCGGATGTGCCATCGAGTCATATTCGTATCGTTGCAACCGAGGCGACTCGCACTGCGATTAACTGTCAACAATTCGTCCAGGCCATTGAACATGCGACTGATCTTCGCGTGGAGACCCTCCCCAAAGAGCGTGAGGGAACCATCGGAGCTTGGGGCATCGCCAGTGGGTTCTCGGATATCGAAGGCCTTGCGCTGGATCTAGGTGGGGGCAGTATGCAGATGACCTGGATCGTATCGCATGCTGGAAACGTACATATCAGTCCCCGAGGCGCTGTGAGCTTTCCATACGGGGCTGCTGCTCTGACACAAAAGCTGGAAGATATGAAGCGGGGAAAAAGCAAAGAAGAGGCACGACAGGCCAAGGAGGAATTTCGACGAGAAATGGAGGATAACTTTCGCAAAGCCTGGGAACATCTGGAGATCCCAGATCATCTTGCCCAAAAGGCCAAACGAGAAGGTGGTTTCCAGCTATATCTCTCTGGAGGAGGCTTCCGAGGCTGGGGATATCTGCTTCTCTATCTCCATCAGGTCCGTGGCGAGTACTACCCCATATCCATCATCAATGGGTACACAGCCCGCAAGGAGGACTTTGAAAACACCGAAGCTCTCAAAAGAGAAGCCAAAACAGCGCACAAGATCTTCCGGATCTCCGATCGACGACGCAAACAAGTCCCATCCGTGGCATTCCTCGTGAATGCCCTAGCAGAGGCCGTCCCATACGGCGTCAAAGCAGCACATTTCTGCCAAGGAGGCGTGCGCGAGGGTTTGCTCTTCCAGCAGTTAGTCCCAGTCGTCCGTCAGCAGAATCCCATCGAGGTAGCCACCGTCCGCTTTGCACGCCCATCAGCTCAGACCATCGCGTACTTAATCCTCGGTGCCATCCCACGACCAGATAAGGAGAAACGGTTCCCCAGCTCGATCAGCTCGCATGTCATCCAGGCATTCGCCAATGCCCTCTACATCCACGCAGCCATGTCAAAGGAGCTTTCCTCAACAGCTGCCCTGTACAGCACCAGCGCCGGTGTCTTGTCCTCGGCATCTGGTATCCCCCATAACGATCGGGCCCGGTTGGCGTTGATGCTGCAGGAGCGATATGGAGGTGAACTCCCGCCCCGCGAGCATGATTTCAAGAAGCGTTTGCAGGACCTTCTCACTCCGGAGCAAGTGTGGTGGACACGGTATTTGGGGAAACTGGGACTAGTCCTTTCTCGGCTCTATTCCACTGGAACTGTTGATCCAGCGCGTCCTCGAGTGGTTCCATCTGCCCGGTGGGCAACGGACCTGGGGAAGAATAAGAATAAACCTGGTATTGAACTGAAGGTGTTAGTCCAGAAGGTGCCATTCGATCCAACCAGGCTCAAGGAAGAGCTGAAGCAGGATATGAAGAAGATTCAAAAGGTGGGCAAGAGGAAGAATTGGATTGGGGGGAGAGATGGCTGGGGGATGAAAGTGGAAGTCAAGTTGGTCGAAGATGATATGATATAGATAGGTGTAGGCCACCTTGGAAATATTATCTATATGCCATTTTCAAGGCATGAATATCCCACTCATGCTTTTCTGGATAGTAGAGATGTTCAAGGGGTCGAAGCAAAAAGAGGAAGAAAAAGAAGAGCAGATAAACAGCACCCATGACTAATTCAATCACCGAATCAAACTCCGAAGTCCGAAATAGCTTCATATTTCAACAAAATATCGCATGCATACATATTACATCTACACCCCAGTTACCAAGTTACCACTAAAAAGCCATGTCTCCTGAAATAATTGATTATCTTAGTCTGTAAAAATGACTAGACCAATTCTCGCTGCCTTGCAAGCGTAAAGAGTAAACAAACAGACAACCAACTTGGGATCAACCACACTAATCAATCGATCAATCTCGCTGTCATTACAGATTCAAGAAACTCAATATCAAGGTCGGAGAGAAAAAAAAGTACAAGATGCTGGTTGACTTGCGCAAAATATCCGCACAGAATGTTTTAACATAAGAGGAGAATTAATGGGAAAGATAAAAAAAAAAAAAAAAAGGGCCAAACCAAAACGAACGAGAATGACCAGGCTCAAAAGCGTATGCCAGACTGACAAACGAGTATGTATCAACATAGGAAATGAATAAAATTCAATGGTTCATGTAGCGATGCTTTCGCAAAAGAGGGACAGAAAGATAGACCAGCACCAAAGGAGTGGGGAGACGGTCGGATAAAAAGAGGCCTTTAAAGGCTAAGTAGGATTAAAAGGTATAAATGAATAATGATAGCGGTTGTAGAGGAGAGTGTTCCCAGGGTTGCAAAGTCCGAAACAAAGCAAGAATTCGGCAAAAATGAAGCCCGTAGGCAAACTCAGATGCTAATGACGCGCTCATGAAATTTGCAATGCATCAGATGAAAGGTGGTGACGGGAGCAATGCACAGGTGAATAATGCACAAAAAGGAGACTCGTTGGTATGGATAACAGAGCAGGCTTAGTCACGAACTCAATGGAAAGGCAATACAGGGTTGGAGGTTTCGCGGAGAATCCGCTGGGGTATTCCTCTAGTGGTGAGAGTGAATTCGATTGACCCTCGGGCTGTAGCGACTTGTTCTTGATAGCGAGCTGACGTCGTGCCGACCATCGCAGCAAGCGCGGACGTTTTCAAGGCGATCATTATCCAGGTCCAACGTATGAGCATGAGAATGCGAAGATAGGTTGTCTACACTTCCGTGGTCATGAATGCTTCCGTCATGAAGGCTGGACTCGGCATATCCGTGTCTTCCTTTCCGACCAAATGATCCTTTGATAGTTGTGTTGAGGATCGTGCTAAGGCGGGAGGAAGAAACTTGTCTAGGCTGCTGCTCTGGAATCTGGAGAGATGAATCCTGCGCAGGAGCGCTCAAGGCCGGGGAAACCCGCCCAGGAGTTGCAGTTTGACGAACAGACATGGCAGAGCCAGCACGCTGTTTGGGAAGATTGCGGAGGGTGCGGCTCTGGGAAGACGAGAATGACATACGTGCGTTCTGGCGGGAGCTTGAGCGGAACCCAGGGTTGAATTCATCAATATCTTCGAGTGTGATGTTGTTCTCTTGCTCTTCCTCGTCATTTTCTGAGTTGCGAAGCAGGAGGTACGATAGAGCATTGAACCAAGTCTCATGTCTCTGGCTTGTCGTAGCAGTAAATCTCACGCGACGACCAGGGCTGACAACTTCCAAGCTCCGGCAATGCAAGCCCGGTGGGTAAGGGTTGTCATCAGCAACGACTCGCACAGCTTCAATCGGGACACTCTTGGTTCTGAGCTCAGTCTTTCCAGCGCTTTGCGGGTCTGTTGCACTCCAGTACAATGTGCGTGTGTACGGGTGAACCCAGAAATATCGTCGGTGGCGGGTACTGGACATGTCTCCAGAAACAGTCTTGCGCGTGTATTTCCAGAGGAATTCACCGATCATTGTTTGGGTGATGGCTTGAATCATGCGAGGGTCTGTACCGGGAGCATAGCCTTGAGGCGTGGGACCCGCACTGGGGTGCATGTTGAACCGTTCTTCAATCTCAGAAGCAAACGACGAAACGGAGGACCTTCGGGAAACCTGGCTCTCGCGTCTCATCTTGGCCCGCGAAGATGTTGTTCTGGCAGATCCAGCCTGGGTAGCTTGATCGTTTGGTGTGCGTGGGCGTGGTGGGCCATTCACCCTGTATGCAGAAGCAGGGGCAAGAGGAGGTCCCATAACACTGGGAGAAGCGGGACGGTGGTCGATGGACCGCTTCTCTGCCGCAATAATGGCCTCTCGGTGGTCAGCAGGCAATGGTGGGTGGCTGTAAACACTGGAGACAACGCTAGTTGCACTGCCTGGCCGTTTGTGGTTGGACGGGAGAGAGGAGGGGGTTGAAGATTGCGGAGTAGGACGAGGTCTGGCCTTAGGTGTCGCAAAGGGAGAAGCTCCCAATTCCTTCGCCTTATCGCTGTCAGGGGGAGACAGCGGGCGAGTGGAAGCACGGTCCATCAGAATTTGATCAATCTGCTTAGATGAGAGGATTGTTTGGGCGCCTTGGTCTGCCTGTGTTGAGGTCGACTGCTGTTTTGTGCTACGGGGGACGGCATTGCCAGAAACTGCACCCAGGGGCAAGGGAGCATCGGCCTGCTCATCGCTGGTAAGATCCCGGTCATTATCACTTGTGCTGTCCTCCGCGACAACAACAGCAGGAGATTCCGAGACTGATTTTCTGTGCACGTTGTTGAGTTCTCGGGGTGATTCATCCTCGTCGGACACTTGAAGTGTAGGGATAATTGCCCTTGGCAGAGATTCAACGGGGAGTGTCTCCACGGAGCGGATTGTAGAGAATGAACATTCAGGCACTGAGGGGGCCACGACTTCCGGAAGCTTGGGAATGATAGGCTCAGTGGATTCAGTGTTGATAGCCGAGACAGCCAATTCAGGAAGCTCGGGCTCGGGGATCACCACTGGCTCCGGTAGCTTGGGAGAGACAGGTTCCGTAGATTCGGCGTTGATAACCGACATGCTTAATTCAGGAAGCTCGGGCTCGGGTGCCATTGGCTCGGGAATAACAACGGGCACCGGCGTGGGCTCGGGCATCTTGGCCACGACAGGCTCAGTCTGCTCGAAGAAGATTGACGACACATCCAGCTCTTGGAGGTCCGTGCTTGTGCCCTGCTCCACCATGGGAATGACAGGCTCAGGCTCAGGGAGCGTTGCCACGATGGGTTGAGTGTTCTCCGAGAAGATCGATGAAACAGCCAACTCAGGAAGGACAACAGGCTCAGGCTCGGGCAATGTAGCGATCACGGGCTCCGTGTGTTGAGTGTAGTGCGACGACATAGTCATCTCTGGCGACACAAGTGCGGGGCCCTCGACTGGTTCGGTTATGCCTCCCACAACGTACGATGAAGTCAGTTCAGGGAGCTTAGGAGCCACCGGCACAGTCTCCTGGCTGGAGACAGATGAGATGTCCAATTGCGGTGGCTCAGGAACAGCGGGGGCTGTCTCTTCTTGTCCTGCTTCCCGGGAGTGCTCATCCCACGCCATTTTAGGCGGCGTTTGCACACTGGATACTTGCTCGTCGACAGCCTTCATAGGTGTCTGCTGAGTACCAGAGCTGACCATCTCAGGTGCTTCGGGGGTCTCCGAAGCAGAGATTGCGCCTAGATTCATAGAGTTAACTGCAGGTGTTGGTTCCCAAGGATCGGTCATAACACCGGAGTCAACCATAGCAGGCTTGGGGGGCATATCCAACATAGCTTCGGATGGTCTCCTCGAATCGGTTTCGGGAAGCATGCGGGGAGTCGACACCTGGGAAACTGCGCCGTAGTCTCCTTCTTCTTCAGTACCATCCAGTTCTGCGAGCTCAGCAAAGAGACTCTGGCCTTCTGAGGCTCCTGCATCCTGCGTAAAGCTTGTGGCTGGGGAGTTTCGAGAGCTGGATGGCCGACTACCGGATGCCATGGGGGCCTCGCCGGATGGACGGATTCTCCTCATCATGCTTCTTCTCGTCTTGAGTCGTTGACGAGGACCGCTGATTTGACTAGGCGAGGGGAATCCACCATCGCTAGATTCATCTTCATCGGCAGAAGTGGAAGCTGTGCTGTGGTACGAGTTTCGGTCACCCCTCTTGGCCATCACCAATGGCGACACTCTTTGCTGGCGAGGCGTCCTTTGAATGCTGTCCTCGGTCTCGGTGAGTTGATCGGTGTCAGAGCTGTCATCAGCCATGCTCTCAATGCCGGTCTGGAATGCGTCGCTTTCTGTGGCGGTCTCCCGCTCGTTTGCAGTCTCGAAGGCGTCGTCAGCCTCGGTAGCGGTCTGGTATGCATCACTAGGTTCATCGGAAGACTGTCCGCCAGAAACATTTCTGGGAGACTTTGCCATAGTTGAACGAGAGGAGGGGCTCCCGTCCACAGTATTGTCTTCCCAGTCGGTGTCGTGGACCTCGACTTCGGTCTTCTTGCGCCCTGCACCAAGCAGGTCCGGTCGAGGAGCTTTCCTTGCGGGTTCAGCCTTTGTCTTCTGGCGCTTGCTACCCAGACCACCCGGTCCGTTAGCTTCACGGCGACGTGTCTCGACCTCATCGCGGGCATCTTGAAGCATGCGCTTAAGCTCGATCTTCTCGGTTTTCTCGCGATGAATGGTGCTCTTGAGGTTCTGAATCATACGGTGAGCATGACCAAGCGAACTCCGCAACGTCTCTGTCTCCAGATGGTTGTGTCGCGGAGTGAACTTGTTGGGAGACGGGGGAGGGGAGTTTTCGGGTGTCGAATTGTCTCGCTCGTCAGAATCATTGTCTTGGGGAGAGTCGCGAGCAGAATCCGCTTCGTGCTGTCGAAGGCGCATCGCCACTACTCTTGCGAGCTCTTCATTCTGCGAGTTCAATTCCTCAAGCTTCTGCTGGAGAGCAAGCTTTTCGGCATCTCCTGCATGCAAGTTCCTACGCAAGAGATGGACTTCGGAGTCGTTGGCCTTCTGGGCAGCCATCTGGTCTTCGAGGATCTTGGCATTGACTTGTTTCAGGTCCTCCAATTCACGTTCAACGGAGTTCTTTTCGACAGTGACGCTACTCAGGCTGCTGTTGAGTCTAGCTTCGCGATCTGCAGCTTCTCTCGCATCGGCCATCAATTCGTGGGTCTGTGTTTCGAGAGCCCAGTTTTCATCCTTGTATCGTTGCTCACTCTCGTCGAGAGCTCGGATGCGCTGGGCGTAACCCTCGGCCTCGAGTTCGAGTCGCGATTTCTCCAGGTTAACGATCTTGAGAGCATCCTCGCGCTCGGCAAGCAGCGCTTGCAATTGACGAACTTGAGCCAAAAGGGATGTGGAGATCTCGGTAGCGAATTCGATATCGTGGACACGGCTTGACGGCTGGTTTCGCTGCTTGCGCGACGGAACACTCACCTTGCTGGGAGAGTTGGTGGCCTGGCTGGCAAACAGGGCTGGGCTGATTGGCGACTACACCTCAGAATATTAGTTCATCTGTCATTTGACTCATAGTAAAGCGGGATAGCAGATGGATGTACCTTTTGGTCAAAGGAAGGGGTCCCCAGGTGACCATCATCCGCACCCGCAGGCCGTTTGGGGCCAAGAAAGGCTCGCGCAGTCTCCCGACCGATTTCATTGTACTCTTTCTCCAGGTCGACTAGCTTTCGACGCAGATCCGGTCCGACCTCGCCCTCATCCTGCTGGCGTTCCACCTCCTTCAGCTTGTCCTCCAGCTCCCTCTGCTGTTCAATGAGCGCCGTCCCCAACTTGGACGCCTCCTCCAGTCTGCGCTCCGTCTCCGCCAGATGAGCCTCGAGGGCTCGCTTGGCCTGTGCTGGTGAAGACGCATTGAGACTGAACAGCTGCGTATCAAAAGATGAATACCTATGCGATTCGCGGCAAACAGAACCGTCCTGCGAATTAGAAACAAAAGGGTCCTCGATGGTGGACATGACAGCGTCACTTCCCTCTCGTCTTTCGTCCGCAGTACCGTTCCCTGCCAAATCGGGCGATAAGGTGGTCATCTCAGGATAACTGGTCCGCAGGCGGTCCGTAATCCCCTGGGGTGAGGATACAGCCGCCGGTAGGATCCCACTCTCGTCGCCTCGTTCCTCGATCCTTGTTGTTTCCACGATTTCAACCCAAAATCATCATCCGACCTGTCACTCAGTTTCTGCGATGGATCTCCCGTCGGGTATCTAACCCCTTCTACGTTGCCGATAAGCCGACCAGCGACCACTAAACTTTGATATTCTGATAGTTGAACTGAATGCGACGGCGGAAAAGGAATGCGCACCGTCGGTCGGAGGTGGTGATTCAGCTGAGGGGCGAAGAGCTCGGCACGGGAAGCGAAAGCCTTGTTGCCGAAAAGGGCGACGATCGAGTCAAGCGATTGTAGATGAACAGAGACGATGAAACTCGTCCCTTTTGAGTCAACAGAAGAAAGATGGGATTGACGGGAAGATGGAAAGAGACCCCGGTCCGGCGAGATTCAGGACAGCAAACGCGTTTGTGGGCTTTACGTCGGTTGTGCGTGCAGCGAAGATGTTGTTGTTGTTCGTTGGCCAACCACAACAGAAACTGCCAGCCGTTCGGGTAGTAGACGCCGCGGTGGTGATTTGGCGGCCAAAAACAGGGCTTCGAAACGTGGTTTTTTAATAGAGGTGATATATCACCTATACCGTACAGATCATTAAATTAAGTGTTAAAAAAAAAAAGCAAAATTAAAGAGACAAAAAAGACAAAAGAAATTGACAAAAAAAAGTGGTAGGAGAAAATGAAAAGGAAAGGAAGGGGAAAAAAGGACAGGAAATTGATAGTGATGGAGGGGAGGGGGTGGGCAAAAAGAGAGGAAGCGAGGTCGAAATGCACTGCCAGTTGGACAACACGACCAGTGCGACTCGGTTGAGTGGGGGGAAGAAAGAAACAAAAGAGAAGGAGAGAAAGTTTCCAGAGAAGAACAAAAAAGAAAAAAGAAGAGCGATTCCAGCGAAGTCAGTCAGAAGTCCCCGGAATGAGGGAAAAAAGGCCTGTGAGAAGGAGTGAGAGTCCGTTTGCTTCACTTTCGCGTAGGGGCCGTGCGGGCAATAATGTGGGCAGTGTTGGCCGATAGTCGATGGATACGTAATTAATAAATAAGAAATCGATCTTGCAGTCTACTAGTGACTATGCGTGCAGCTACAGATGTGTCCCTGGGCTTCTACAGAAAGGAGTCCAGTCAATTACAGCCTGCTAAATTGAAGATATCCCCAGCTTCTGCCGAAGAATGACTTGTCAATTCACAACAAAGCAGCAACGCGTTCCAAAAGGGATTGTTTGCCCTGTTTGTCCCTCCCGTCACATGCGTGATTTGTCAGCTGTCACGTGCTGTACTCTATCTGAAGAGCTCCCCGCAAAGATCGAGGTCGCCACATCTCCATTCTGTCACATCTCTCTCAGCAGCCATGACGGAAGAAGCACCGGCCGCAGATGCGGTCCCTCAATTCTCGTTTAAGAAACGCTCCGCCAAAGCCAAAGCCAACTTCCGGAAGAAACCAGACACGCCACCGCCAGCTTCAGACTCGGATTCCGGTTTCACCTCTTCCGATGATGACGAAGGTCGCAGGATCAAGAGACGACGTAAGAATGCAGCAGTCACCGCATCCTCGGCGTCCAATGCGGCTCGGAAGGATGCTGCGAAGGAGGAACCAGCTGCCAGTGCTGCAGCACCGTTGACTTCAACCAACGACGCAACCAAACAGTCCAACTGGTATGATGAAGATCTGAGCGAAAAGAATCTTCTGGGAACAACAAGAGCTCGACCCGAGTCAAACACCCCCTCTGGCCCAGATGGAATATACAAAGGTGCCGCCAACTACTCGTCTTTTATTCAGAAGAACCCCAACGCCCCTAGCAAGCAATTCGGTCCGATCAAAGCCCCTACCAACGTGCGAACAATCACAGTCATGGATTTCGCCCCCGATGTCTGTAAGGACTGGAAGCAGACGGGATTCTGTGGGTTCGGCGACTCATGTAAATTCTTGCATGCTCGTGAAGACTACAAGCAGGGCTGGGAACTGGATAGAGACTGGGAAATCGGTACCAAGGGCAAACAAGTCAACGGAAAGGTCTTGTCGCATCGGAAGGGTGGTGGAAATGCGGCCGAAGACGAGGAGGAAGATGACGAGGATGAACTACTCGAGAATATTCCGTTCGCGTGTATCATCTGCAAGAAGCCGTACCAGAACCCCATCATCACCAAATGTGGGCACTACTTTTGCGAATCGTGCGCTCTACAACGCTACAGAAAGAGTCCGTCATGCGCCGCATGTGGAGCCGGCACTGGTGGTGTATTCAACGTCGCGAAGAAACTAGGTCACTTGCTGGACAAGAAGAGAGAACGAGCACGGAAACTACGGGAGCAGGCCATTGCAGATGGCGAGGAAGTCAGCAGTGAAGAGGAGGGAGAGAACGAAGAGGAGGATTAACTGGGCAGTGATACTTGGAATATCAGATTACTGCACATAATAATGGATAATGACTGCAATCAGGGTACGTTAGCTGCAGCCGGTCTGCACAATCATACCGAGGTGTTGGTCAGAGTGTATACTACATCGTTCACTTTCAAGAATGTTGCATTAGTTCTTGGATGAATCAAACACCGGATTATTGGAAAATGCTCTATATACTCCGTGCATTTCATATCATCGATCGCTCTATACCTTACCTACTGTTCTAGGCTTCTTCCCCTGAATGATGTTCAACATTTATTAATCTGGCATACTTGAGTCCCTTGCATGTTGTATAAATCCCCGATAGGGGCACACTGATCGATCGATCTCAATCAATACGGGGTACAGCTACCCTATGATCGATCACAACTCTTCCATCCATTTTCATTGTTATATTCCAAATCCAAATCGGCCTCATCCCAACCGAATCACACGCTCTGCATCAAATGTACTCTGCGGAAACAACTTATAACCCTTCTGATTCGCCATCACAATCTTCCCATCCGAATCCGTATACTGGCAATTATAATGCGTATGCCCAAACGCCCACAGCTTCACACTCGACGACCTCCAACACTCCTCCCCCGACAAATCCGAAACAAACGCACACGTCACATCGCTATGCTTATGTCGAGGATTCATACACCGGGGATCAGTGGACGGGCCATGATGTGTGAAAATCACAATCCGTCTTTCCGGTTCCTCCCTAGCTATCGTACTTACTTGCTCATTTAGCCACTTCACATCACACTCATGCGCAAGCGTATGATCATCCACCGTCCACCGCAGTATATCCCTGAAATCAACAAGACGGGTCTCAACCGCAAACTCCTGTTCAAGGGGGATGTTGGTGAAAAGCGTACACCCCAGCACTGTGATATCATCCGAGATATCGTACCGCGTCTGATTCAGAAACACAAACCTCCCCACCGTTGACTGACGAAGTCGCCGCCGCTCGGTTTTGGCTTCAAACTCGCGCATCTTCCTCTTTGCCGTCTGCATCGACATATGCCATGGCTCGTGGTTTCCGAAGAGGAAGAAGACGATCAGGTACCGTTGGATTTGGTGTTCGAGGAATGTGAAGAGTTGGTCGTCTGCGACGTGGCCGATGTCGCCGAGGAGGGCGAGGTGTTGGGCTGTTTGGGTGAATTGGAAATCTGAGTAGGAGGAGTGTGTTTCGAGATGGAGGTCGGACATTATTTGGAAGGATGCCATGTTGGATGATGTGTTTGGGATGTTCTTTGTTGTTGGATGATAGAGGACGACATCATTGTTCGCTTTGGCATGTGTTCTAGTTGTAACCATGGATTGCCTCTGATAGTCCCAGGAAAATCATTATTGAAGAATTATCCAATCAAATAAATCTTTGTATAAACCCAGCGTCTATCGATTTTGTTGGTATTTCCAGTCTATGGATGTTTCCTATGCTCCGTACTACCCCGCACATAGCATGGAGATATATTAATCATCCACATCCATTATAATAATAGGTAGAAGAGTTATATCAATACACCAATATAAACTATTAAGACAGTTTAGAATACTCAAAATATGTAATATCCTACAATAGTCCCTTATATTCAATCAGTTGATGGCTGACAGGGTATACTGCACTGCCATCCCACTCCAACTTTATTGAGGAGAAGCATTTATTTTCCATCTGAGTCAGATTCTTTTCTATTCTGAATAATCTTACTATAAATACAAGATAACCAGAAGATAGGCAATACAAGATTCCAGGTTGGATGTTCCCACTGCTGCACCTTGATACGAGCTGCGCCACTCTTGCATATTAAAAGCGCATGGACAACTTATCTACCTAATGACGTGCAGAATTCTGCGGCATTTTTGCTGCATCCATGTTGTCAAAGATGTCAATCCAAATAATTCGAAATTCAAAATAGAATGAATAGAATGGAAATGACCGTCGAATCCTTCCACCTTCCATAGTTCGAACTCCTGAATGATCATCCCCACGGGAGAATTAGAGTGGTGTCATATTGTAGATCAAGAGTTTCAACCACCATCCATCATCGTCATAGCCACAATTACAGCCTACAGGCTACAGTAAAAGATAACAGGAATGCATGATTAAAACTCATAAATTAATACCCGTAGATAATAATATTCCCGATTGTAATTCGCCAAATCCACAATGACAGCTTGTTACTCGTTCTGCAGTACGTCATGTCCCACTCCATTAGACTCTCCAGCCAAGTCCGCCGCTTAAGCATGTGAGTATTTGCTCTCTTTTGGATGGCCACTTCATACGAATGCCAAGTTCTTTAAGGCTCTAAATGAACAAGACTCTGCCTATCTTGACAGAACCTGATATTAATATAAATAGAAGACTTTACCTCATGCCTCAATGTCATCATTGATATGCAGTAAATACAGCTGTAATGACGTGACACTAGCGCCTGTGCTGAAAGCCAAGCTTCCCCCGCTGGACCCACACAGTCATGGGTAGAAGAGTCTAAAGTTTGGCAGTTCCGTGGTTGCAATGCCTCGCATGCCCCCTAATGGCCCCCAAATGGGATGGTCAGAGGCTAACTCGATTAACGCGTGGCGGGCTAGTGGGGAATCTTCAAACCTTGGAATAGGCATTGGACCAATGATGAGACAGACTCCCCTTTGTGTAATATTGGTACGGTATGGTAATATTAGATGTTTCTGACTTCTGGCTTTCCTGCTTTTTCTTTAGCTTCACAGATCGACTTTTTCGCCTTCGTTTGACGGTTGCTCTTCGCCCTTTTCCACGGTCGCTCCTTATTATTTCTGCGTTTCGCTGTCTGTCCTTACTCTCTCTGCTTTCTTCGCGTCTTCTTTGAAATCTCTCCTTCCTTCAACCCCACAACTTCCTCCACTTTCTCCTTCTCCTTCCACTCCTTCTGACCCTTCTATCCTCCCCTCGGCTCTCTATTTATCTCTCTCCTTTGCTTCTTCCCAGCCAATGTTCTCTCCTATCTTATAATACTCCGGTCTATTCTCCTAGACTGTACATATTTATTGCTTCATCCCTTCTCCCCCACTTGAAACCCCCCTTTACCCCTTCCGTCTGTCGATCCCTCGAACCGGACAGACCCTTTGATGCACCAGTGGGTGACTCGACCGGCTCTTTGCGTTCGGGAAACCCTCTATCGTGGTTCCCAATAACGTCTCTCCCCTTTCACCATGAGATGTGGATATCGATTGTTAATATGCGCCGCGGTTGTGCTTTTCTTTCCGTTATATCTCTTGAAATCCCATCTTCAGGATCTCGGCAATCAGTATAGCGCTGGCGCATACTTGGCCGACTGGTTCAACGGCAAGCAGCCGCAGCATGGCAGTGTTGCATCTCACCATGGAAAACCGGGGGATAAAGTGATTATCATGGCGAAACTGGAGGAGGAGCATACCGAGTGGGTTGAGGAGGAGCTGCCAGAGTAGGTGACCTCCATTCGCACAGAGGTTCCCCCGCTAATGCAAGCTTCTTGTAGATGGCAGCGTGCGATTTATATCGTCAACCCTTCGCCGGCGTCCTACGCGGACGAGAATGTTCTGAAAACACCCTACAACAAGGGCCATGAGGCCATGGCTTACCTGACCTACGTGATTGACTTCTACAACAAACTCCCCGCCACTCTCGCTTTCCTCCATTCTCATCGCTCCGGTTTTCTGATGGCATGGCACGTCGATGCGCCCCTCCACGACAATGCAGCGGCCATGCGATCACTTCAGACAGATTTTGTCCAGCAGAACGGTTACGTCAATTTACGATGCAATTGGAACCCGGGGTGCAAGGATGCTCATCGCAAGAATAGCCATGTGACAGAGGAGGTTTGGACACAAATGTTTGAGGGAACCAGCACACCGCCATTGAACTCCTCTGTCTCCATGAGCGAGGCCGCGTCAATGTCCGTTGAGCAAAACCAAAAGTTTCTCCGCATGCCCGAACGAGTCGGAACCGCGTGCTGTGCACAATTTGCCGTCTCGCGAGATCAGGTCCTAAAGCGCCCCCGTGATGACTACATCAAGTTCCGGCAATGGCTTATCGACACGGGGAAAAATGACGCCAGCAGTGGGCGGGTCATGGAGTTTATGTGGCATGTCATTTTTGGCATGGAATCAGTATAGTGAGTTATCTGGGTCCTATGGAGTACTCCGTGCTTAGCATGATCTTTTTCTAACAACCATTCTAGCTGTCCCGACGAGGAAGTTTGCTATTGCCAAGTTTACGGTAAATGCTGAGCATTAGTCCCGAAGCATGCCTCCGAGCTACCCCCTACAAGACCCTAATTTCCATCTCACGGCTGTATAATCCCATTGCTACGACTTCGAACTTTTGATAAGTTTTTTATTTGCGTCCAAGTCCAATATTAGACTTCGGAGAGGCGTTTTAGAAGGGGTTATTTAGATTTAAGATATTGGTGTATATTCACCGACTACGCTATGCAAGCAAGCCGGGCCATTCTGTTTGCATCGACGGAATACCACCGCATTTACTTGATGCAGTCACCTTACTGGGGTAATATTAATATCCTGTACACTACTGGAAGCATTTGTACAGTTGAAATAAAACCATGAATGTGTCCATGGGCAAGGTATCTTGGTCAACTTCATGATTCATGAAAATATTTCACCCATCAACAACTTTCATCGTCGGGTTGCGATGTGCCAACGACAGAAAGCGGCAGCACGGATGTTATGTTGTACATTGAGGTGATCGGCCAGATCATAGCATTTATTTATTATTAAACGGCTTATTTTCGCTCCAAAAACTCCTCAATTCGCTCAACGATGTCCGCTTTCTTGCCGGCAGTGGAGCGGCCATGAGAGGTGAGGAATTCTTTCAGGACTGGGAGCGTAAGCTGTAGTCTGTTAGTATCTTTCCCTCCTTCTCTTCCGTTATTCTATAGAGTCAATATACATACCTTAGATAGATTTCCCTTCTCGTAATGTTTCCGGACTTCATCTCCGGCTGCACTGGGGTTATTCTCGACCTTAACTTTCTTGGTCTGATGGCCTGCGTCCTGGGTTTGGTCCTTTGCGCCTCGCTTCACGAGGGTAGTCTGGGGACCCTTGGCGTCGATTTTGGCGGACTGGGCGTCGAGTTCTTCAGACCAGGATAGGACGTAGTCGCCGGCACGCTTGTCGATTTGGCGATATTTGGGTTTTGTCTTGTCCTCTGGTCTTTCGGGGAGGTCTTCGTCCAGTGCGAGGGCTTGGAGGATGCGATAGTGCCATTGGAGCGCTGAGGGATAAGTTATTCAGTCAGGGATGGTTGGGTTGAATTGGAAGACAGTGACGTGACTTACATGGGTTTGGGTATTTCTGGGGTTCGTAAACTGCCTTTGGGAGTTGCAGTTGCTGGATGACCATCCGCAGTTGGTCGATCAACGATTCTGGGGCTACCTGGAGGGTTATTTCGGGATTTTGTCGGACGTCATCTGCGAATGGAAGGGGTATGATCCACATCCCCGGAGGAAATTTCTGGACGCCGTTCTCGTCGAGTTTCTCTTTGCCTGCTATCATTGCTCCGACCACAGGTGCTGAGTTCTTGCGCGGGATGAACCAGACAAGTGCTGCCTTTTGGTCTCGCAGAAGCTTCTGGTGTAGGGCGGAGAATACCCTTGTCGAACCCACGTAGTCTGTCTCTGAGGGATAGATGAATGATGGATGCTTGACATTAGCCCAGAATGGAATGGAGGAAATGGGCTTGAATCCAATGATACGGATCACAGGGTCACCGAAATTCCTCAAAGCCTTTTGCTCGTCAGGAGAGAAGGAAATTTGGTCTCCGCCAAACTTGTACGCCTTTCTGATTTCCCATTTTTCCAACACGCGTCCTGAATCTTCCGCAACCTGAGCAAGGGAACCCTTTGCAATCTCAGGCTTCTCGCCCCCGAGCCATACGTAAGAGCTCCTGGCGGGCTGTTGGCGTTTAAACAAAAGATACCCTGTAACGGAAATCTTGAAATCCGGCCCAATCTCCAATGGCATATTCGAGAACATTGCACGACGGGGAACAGATCGAGAATTGATACTGGACAAAAGGGTGTTTAATAAAGTAATTCCATCCCCGCTGGCTGTAGAAGTCTTTGTGTCGGTTTGTAAGTATGCAGGAGCTTCTGCATCAGCAGGTGAGTTTTTATAAATAATGTCCTAAGTAGTGTGAGTGTATATCCACAAGACAGAAAGGCGTAACTTACGTCATAGAATTTGGAATCATCAAACTCATGGTCTGCTCGAGAAATTGGGAATAGCTCAATTGTAACACCAAGATCATAAAGATCCTTGGCACGAACAGTTGAAGCAGAGCGCAGGCTCTTGTTGTCACCATGAGGGTTGTCATTGTCTGTCACGATGAACAATCGTCTCGACAAGAAGTTCGGAGCTTTGGAAGTAAATATCTGGTTCGCACAGAACAACACATTGGCCATAGATACCCGCTCCTCGGATGGTACCAGTACCTCTCTAGCCTCCTCCTCATCTTCTGCGAGTGCCCTCAGGTCTTTAACCTCCCGCGCTGATGGTACGTCCAGATCGGTGAAAAGGTAGCAATGCGGGTATGAAAGGTCACCACGGCTATTCTCATCCTCATCATAGAACTTGGACGCCTGCGTCCCATACAACAAAACTCCTATCATGTCACGAGGGTTGAAGATGATGCGCTGCTGCATCAAGTGGTATGCACATTTCAACGCAGCTGTCGCAGGCGATTCTGTCACGGGTTTCTTGGGATCCGACGATGGACGAGGAGTGAGCATGGAGTCTGTGATTTCGATGGCGAAGAGAATTGCATCTTTAACTGATTTGTAGCCCTGGTTTCAACCTGTCAGTAAATAACCTTATCGCAGCCCGATAATGCAATGTCCTGCGTACAGACTCATCGATCTCCTCTTCCTCCTCAAATGTCTCATCTTCCCGGTTAATATTTTCGTCAGCCATTTTGAAATTGTGATTGAAATGAAGAAAACAACAGCATGGGAATGGGAATAAAAGAGACGAAAAAAAGTCTGATCTGTCTCTGGCCTCTGCTGCCTATCTCCAGGCTCCCATCGCGTCACTCGCGATCGTCTCCAAAACGCTGACGCGGGGAAACACGAACATCATGTGACTGCGCCAAGCCTGATGACCTCAGATCCCGTCTGATTGGTTCTGGCTGATCCGTTCGATCCTCCGTCGGCTCCGTCATGAATTCCGTTCTGGACGCTTGTTCTCGGCCAGATTCCCTTGCTTACTTTAACACGCTGTTCACCCTCGCTACGGAGTCGGTTGGATTTTATTAACCATATATTCTCTTCAATCTGGAACATTTCTGAATATCTGCTGTCTTTCAATTGAGTTCTGAAAAAAGTTGGGCGACACACCTGGCTCACCATGGCTCTCCGCCGTCCCTTCATCCTTCCCCAACAAGTATTGAGAGGGGCTTCTTCTGGTATCCGACCGGTCGCTCGCAGCTTTTTGGGATATTATAGAGATCAAACACGGGGTCTTGCGACTGTCGTTCCCCCAGTCACTCAAGATGCCACGGGGTCTAAGGGCCCTACTGCGATGGTCTTCTTAAACATGGGAGGACCATCGACGACTGATGAAGTCCAGGACTTTCTTAGCAGACTATTTGTATGTATACCCATCTTTCGTCGTAATACTTTCCAGTCCACTGACTGATCCTTCTTTTTATTAAAGGCTGATGGCGATTTAATTCCGCTGGGACGACTACAATCATACATTGGCCCGCTCATTGCCAAGAGAAGAACGCCCAAAATCCAGAAACAATACGCTGATATTGGTGGTGGTTCGCCGATCAGAAAATGGTCCGAATACCAATGCGAAGAGATGTGCAAGGTTTTGGACAAGGTTTCTCCGGAGACTGCACCTCATAAGCCTTATGTTGCCTTTCGATATGCGGCACCGCTGACGGAGGATATGTACACAAGGCTGTTGGAAGATGGGTTTGGAAACGGAAAAGGGGGTCGCGCAGTCGCGTTCACCCAGTATCCACAGTACTCTTGCTCGACAACGGGTAGCTCGCTCAACGAGTTGTGGAAATGGAGGAACCGATTGGAGGGCAAACGTGCGAACGGCAGCTTGGATGCTCCAGGCACAGTGCAGTGGAGTGTCATCGACCGGTGGCCGACACACCCTGGTCTAGTCGATGCTTTCGCGAAGAACATTGAGGATCAACTCAAGACATATCCCGAAGAAAAGAGAAGCGGAGTGGTGCTGCTTTTCTCGGCCCACAGCCTGCCCATGAGCGTTGTGAATCGAGGTAAGATCCGAAAGCATCAGGTTTGCCGCAATATCATAACTAAATATCTTCCAGGTGACCCTTACCCAGCTGAGGTCGCTGCAACTGTCCACGCAGTGATGCAGAAATTGAACTTCAGCAACCCCTACCGGCTGTGCTGGCAATCCCAGGTTGGCCCCTCCGCCTGGCTCGGAGCCCAAACGAGTGATACGGTTCAGGAGTATGTCAAGCGTGGACAGACCGACATCGTTCTTGTGCCCATTGCGTTCACCAGCGACCACATTGAGACCCTCTATGAGCTTGATCTCGAAGTGATGGAGGAAGCAAACAGCCCTGGCGTCAAGCGGGCAGAAAGTTTGAACGGAAACCCAATCTTTATCGAAGCTCTTGCCGACATTGCAAAGCAACATTTGCAAAAGGGGGATAAATGCTCGTTGCAGATGACGTTGCGCTGTCAAGGTTGCAAGAGCGAGAGATGTTTGGAACAAAAGAAGTTCTTCGCGGGTGAACAGGCCTCCTCTCTGGTGGTCTAAGAGTGCCTACTCAATAACTCTACTTTGCATTTTCTTTGTTTTAGATCTGGGCTTCGGCTGGGCGTTCACCATATATGTACTATTAACACGATTTATGTACTTGATCATTTCAGGAACCAAACCCATGAAAAGAATATGTATTGGATGGGCAAGGGACAATAATAACCATGTAAATAAATCTTAACTAGGGAATGAGTCGACATAATCATATTTTGATGCTGATAAAAGCACGGCAGCAAGCATGGAGTAGTTACTCGAAACACAGACGATACCGGCTACTTTCCTATACCTCGGCTTATTTTTATTTCGTTACTTCTTTTCTAGTCTTTCAAATTGTGTGCACAGAGCATCGGGGAATTTTCTAGCGTTACTTTTATTCTCAAAGTCCCTCGCATCTTCATTCTTCAACGCTAAATATCTGCACGCAACGCCAGGAACGGCTGAGCTAGTGCCTGAGGCATCAAACGAGGAATCTCAGCTGCCGATCAGCTCAGCTCAGCTGAACGATAAGAAAGCATTATCAAGATGCCGTGAAAGCCTCGGCGATCACACCAACCTTTATTAAAGCACGTCTCGATTATTAACGCTTATCATCAATAACTGAAGGATATCCGCGCCTTCCGAGCCTTGCTTCGAGGCTGTCTCATTCTGTACCCCAATGGCGGTGGAAGTGCAGAATCTCCCTGTTGCGGGGGATACGAACATGAATTCCCAGTTGCGCGACAGGCAGAACGCTTCTAGCCTGGATGGTACCAGTGTCCCTGGCCATATCAATGAGGGTTCATATTTACTTGAAGGTGCCGATAACGAAAGATCGGACTTTGAAGCCTTTGGAAATGACCCTGCAGATGGGGTTGATACAGGCAAGGGCTGGAGGAAACCAAGTGTGAGCACAAGTTCATCTCTCCGATCAGTTTTCATGCTTATATCCATCAGATTTTTTGGATCTTACCGATTCTTTTCCTTTACATGCTCAGTTTTGGTGGCACAATTGTCCCCCGAATCAACCTCATGTTGAACCTTATTTGTAGGGATTTTCTTGCTGAAAAGGCTGCCAAAGATCCCACTTTTACACCAGCTCCGGTCATTTTCGATGGAGAGAACCCCCAATGCCAGGTTGCGGAGGTTCAGGCCCGTATGGCACGGTTCGAGCTCTATCTCAGCTTGACAGCAGGGACCGTGTCAGCTCTGGTCAGTCCCCAGATGGGCCGTCTCTCTGACCGTTATGGCAGAACGAAGATTATCGCCTGGGCCGCGATTGCATCTACCTTTGGCGAGGCAATGACTGTTCTTGTAGCATCCGTGCCAGAGAAGATGCCCTTGGCCCTGATGCTGCTCGGGGCCCTGTTTGACGGCTTAGGGGGTTCCTACACAATTGTGCTCGCCTTGGTCACCTCCTATGTCTCTGACTGTACACTGCCTGAGAAGCGTGTGGTAGCGTTTGGGTTTACGCATGGGTTCCTATTTACTGGGATTGCAGCTGGGCCAGGTCTTTCGGCCCTTCTCATCAAAGCGACAGGCCGCCCCTTAGACGTATTTGTCATTGGCCTGGTGTTATACATCATTGTTCTTGCCATGGTCCTTCTGGTGGTCCCAGAATCTTTGTCGGAAGAACATCAGCTAATTGCCCGAGAGAAACATCGGACGAGAGAAACTATCCCGGATGGCACTACCTGGACGAGCCGCTTGAACCCTTTGAATCTCATCAAGCCCCTCTCCATTCTAATGCCGCCTGCTGGACGTCCAAGTGCGCTGTTTCCAAATAGACAGGGTGCCAGTCCTGCTCTGCGAAGAAACATCATGCTTCTCTCAGCCATGGATACCATTGTGTTTGGTGTAGGAATGGGCACATCTCAAATCCTCATCATCTATGCTGAATACATGTTTGGTTGGGGTAATGTCGAGTCCAGTGTTTTTGTTTTCGAGGTCAATGTTGTTCGAATGATCACCCTTTTTGTGCTCCTGCCTATTGTGAGTCGAATTTTCCGCGAGCCACCAAGCGAGAAACGCGCCATCACTGGATCCAGCACGCTTGACGTGTACCTCATACGGCTCTCGATTCTGCTCAACTTATTTGGCTACATCGGCTATTCTTTGTCAAAGCATGGCTCAGTCTTTACTTTTTCTGGTATTATTACGGCCTTAGGTGGAATGGGATCGGTGACATTACAATCATCGCTCACGAAACATGTAACTCGCGAACGAACTGGGCAGATCCTCGGTGCCCTAGGCTTATTACACGCCATCTGTCGAATCACCGCTCCAACAATCTTGAGTCTCCTCTATAGCGCAACTGTAGGGAAGGCAACTCAGGCGGCGTTCATCACTCTGGCAGCTGTCTTTGGGGGTGCCCTCTTGTGTAGTTGTTTTGTCAGACCACATGGTTAGTGTTCCTCCTCTTAAAATCTTGAAAGTCATTTCTAACCATTCAATTAGTCTCTCTTGACGACGTTTCTCCCAGCAACAGCCATACCGAGGGAAATTACCATGACGATACGGATTACCACGATGATGCAGCGGATGCGCTTTTACAAACCTGAAAAGGTCTTTGGGATATACGCATGGACGCTATATATCTATCAGTACATAGAGGATAGAGGATTTATCATCTTGTTCACTTGGTAGCGTCTTATGCTTTGATGTTTGGTTTATCTGGCTGTGTTCTCGCTTCTCATCCTGCCGGCATGATGGTAATTTTGCCATCTATTTTTTTCCGTCTAGTTCGATCAGTAAACAGGTGCTCTATATTTTGTGCTTATAGTCAAGAAATAAAATACTAAAAATTTTCTGGTATGCGTTCCCCGGAGTCGAATCAGGGTATACATACACCGGAAAAAGGATAAGCCACGCTACGGTGGGCGACAGAACCGCTTAGCGCACCCAATCACCGCAAACTTTCCGCGACGGAGAAAATTGTCTACTCCGACCATCATTATCAAGGCTCAATTGCAGGGCATTCGCTCTTTCAGAAGCCTCAATTCCTATCTGCACTACTCCGCCATATTTCCTATACCCTGATGCTTTCTACGTGATATCAAGTCCGCTGCCTGCGGCGCAATCTTAGCTCTCATCATGGTAGTCAACACGACCAACGGCCCCCCGGCCGTCCCCTCTCGAAATGCCTTACGGGTCCTCCGGAAACTGGCTCTTGCAGGATCAACAGTGGGCAGTTTCTGTACTGTTGCAGCTATCACATATGACGTACACCGAAGAGTTCGTGTCGCAGAGAGCATAATCGAAAACAAACGGGCCCTTCAGACCTCCGCCCCCAACTACGATGCGACATATGCCGCCAGGAGAATGTCCCGGATGATGAAGGCTGCGGAGGATGGTGAATTTATGGGCTTGGAGTCATTCAAGGAACAAGATCGGAAATCGCGGAACTCCCAAAATCCACAGCAGGAGGACCAGATAGGGGTGTCTGAGAAGGAAACGGACTCATCTGCTGTGGTTGATGTCTCAGCGAGTTTGGAACGGGCAGAGTCATTCTTGGAGTCAGCACGCTCACAACTAATTGGTACACTTGATCCAAGACGACACCCATCGCAAGCTTCAGGGCGAAGCAGTTTTCTTCCCCCTGAACCTATGCGGACCCCCAACCCCCTCAAGCGGTCAAAGACCCGCTTTGGACAATCTGATGCGGACACGAAGCCCGAGAATTCAACAACATCTCCGGACCCAGAAATCCAGGAGCAGAGCTCCGTGCTAAGACAGATGCAGGAATTGCTTGAGAATGACCGGCCTATCGAGGCTGCGCAGCTATTCTTGGAGTCCCATCCTGCTTCGTTAGAACGAATTCCTTCCGATAGAAAGGAACTTGCGGTACAAATATTTTACATGAATTGCAGGCAAGGCAACGTGTTTATTGCTAGAAATATCTTCGAGCGACTAGAAGAAGTGGATAGCATAGATACAAAGATGTGGGAGTCGCTGATGTTTTCATTGGCAAAGAAAGGGAGTATCGAATCTGTTGCTACAATCTACACACGATATATGCGCAAGTTTTCGGTTTCTGACGACATGGTGGATGTTGTGCTCCGTTCTCTTCTGGAATCACACCGACTTACGACGGCCAAGTGGTTTCTACTTCGAAATCTGCGAGTTGATCGGAATTCTGGTTTGAGTGGTGCATATCTGACGGGACTTTGGAAGAAAACAAGAAGCATCGAGCTCTTGAACGGGCAACTGAAAAAACTATTGAGAGTCCACCGAGCCATGGGGAAGGAGTTTAGCGAGAAACTATTCAATCCAGTGGTGAAAGCCTACGTTGAGTTTGGCAGAGTTGCTGATGCCGAAGCTTTAGTGGAGGATATGAAAACTAACTTCAACATTCCGCCCCGATGCCGTACAAAAGGACTGTTGTTGTATGGCAAAGCTCTAGCCTGCGATTGGGAAGAAGTCGAGCTCGGACTCCAGGAGATGTATGACTTGGGAATGACTCAACGACGGCGTGATTTCACGCCAATTTTTGACCGCATATTCTTGGAGTATTGGGTATCTCACTCAGGAACTCAGATTCGGGACTTTGTCTTCAAATGTATCGACAAGTTCAATATCGTTCCTGATCGTGTCTTGTACAAGCACATCCTGGAGGCTTTTGTGGAGAAGGGCGATAGAGATATGATTTTTGAACTCACCGACATGGCTCGGGAACGATCATGGAAAATCCCTATCAAGGAAGAGGAATTCCTGGAGACTTTGCGGCGCCGGCGCCATGCACTGGAAGGGGCGCCTGTTGGTTTCTGGCATATGCTGCAGGCAGCGCGTATCAAACACGGACAGGCTGCTACTTCACAGCGTATCCTAGGTTACGACCAACAGTCATTCCCCATAGACGAGGTGAATAAAATGCCGTTTACACAAAGCACTTTGCCATGGCACCAACGGACACTGCAAGAAGGGAGTTCTTCGAAACCAGTTGACCAGTACCAAATGCTACACAAACGAATGTCGCACTTCATGCACGTTGGCAAGATGACGGAAGCACTGAAGTGCTACCAGCATGCGAAAAACGCCAAGTTCCAAATGAAGCAGCACCATGTTGAATTGGGTGTAATCGCAACGTTATTGGAACATGGTCTCGAAGCCGCTCGAGCTCTTATCGACGCTGAGTGGCGGTATCTTCGTGATTCCGTTCGATTCTTCCCTATATTCTTTCGCCAACTCACGGAGATGAGCTCGACATCTGAAGAGGAAGCGATTAAACTGGCTGTTCTTCGATTCTACGAGCTTTGCTCAACAAACAAGAAGTTGACTGTCAAGCATCATATGACAGTCGCAACCACCCGGCGCTTGATTGCTACGCAAAAACCACAAATGGCGATTGACCTTCTGTCAGCTGTCTACATGTCCCGCTACCGAAATTCGGCGGATTTCGATGGTGTCTGCATGAAGATGTTTGTACGAGCTTTTGCAGAGATGGAGAACCTCCGAGGAATTCGGTGGTGTGCTTTGACCGGCCTCTCGCATAGTGATGCTTCCGGTCGGGACTTTGTTGTCGAAGTCCGTCGGGTTGTCGGTGTACTAAGCCGGAGATTAGGCGCATCAGTCTCATCGTCCCCCAAGGATGCGGCCAACACGACCGAACAGTTGGAGTATCTTGATCTCATCGCCGAGCTTCTCGAGAAAAAGAGCCAAGGAGACCCGCTCATGTGGGAATTGCGACCCGATCCGATCAAGAAGCGATTATCTCGACGGAAGCTAAAGCAGCCCGTTGATGAGAAGTATTTGTTTAGGCAGTCGAACATCCGGGAGACGATTGAGGGATGGGATGAGGAGTACGAATTGGAGGCAGTCCTTGGGCGATTGGACAACATCACTGCCCCCGTTACTGTCGAGTAGAATGAATCGCAGATCTTGGGCGATAAATGGCTGAAAGGAGATTCTTCTGCCTGGTTCTGTTTATAATATTCTGGGATAGCCATTCCCTTCTTACTGTATATCAATGACCGTCGTTCTGTACTATATATAGCATTTGCATTCAACCATGAGGATTACAAGCATATGCCACTCGTCAATCTTACGATTAATACCCAGATAACAAACAGCCAATTATAGAAATAATAAATACACTTCCGAATTGCCCGGCATTGTCTCATAGGCCCATCGATCATACGTTCCTGAGCTCCCTGACTAGTGGCGGGAAAACTTTCACATGTCACGCCACGCTTTTTCATCAACAACTTTTCTTTTCCCCCTTTCTATCCCCTCCCCTCCACCAACAGCAACAATTGCTCTCGCCTTTCTCATTCCCATATTTGCGTACTGGGTTTGATTGATTGAAATATGCTCCACGACTCTCGCCACCATCCTCGATCCTGTTGACCTTCCTTCATTCGTTCGAACACCATGTCCCTTAACGGCCATATCTTCAAGCCCTCCGATGCGGCGGAACAACGACGACTACTTCACCACGAGGCCGACGTATTGATCGTGGGCGCAGGAATCTTGGGCTCTGCTCTTGCGGTTGCATTGGGGAAACAAGGACGGAGCGTGATACTGCTGGAGAGCTCGTTGAAGGAACCCGACCGGATCGTGGGCGAGCTGCTGCAGCCCGGTGGTGTCCAGGCCCTCGAGCAGCTGGGCTTACGGGATTGCCTCGAGGGCATTGACTCGATCAGCACACAAGGATACTATGTTTCATATTTTGGGGAACCGGTTATCATTCCTTATCCAAAGGGGGATTCATCATCAATACCCGAAGGTCGCTCGTTCCACCATGGCCGTTTCGTGATGAAGCTGCGCGAGGCCGCCATGGCTTGCCCCAACGTCACTGTTGTCGAGACCAAGGCTACAGGCCTTGTCACTTGCTCGCATACCAAGCAGGTTCTTGGTGCCGAATGTGCGACCAAGGAGGCCAAGGACTGTTACTTTGCCCATTTGACTGTCGTTGCAGATGGCTACGCTTCCAAGTTCCGCAAAGAACACCATTCTTATACTCCAAAGGTCCGGTCCAGGTTCTGGGGCTTGGAGTTGATCGATGCGAAGCTTCCCAAGCCAAACTACGGACACGTGCTCGTGAGCGATAACCCACCCGTTCTTATGTACCAGATCGGAACCCACGAGACTCGAATCCTTATCGACATCCCCGAGAACCTACCATCTGCGTCTGTCAAGAATGGTGGTGTTAAAAGCCACCTCCGGAACGTGGTCCTACCTTCTCTCCCCGAGAGCGTTCAACCGTCGTTTCTCGATGCATTGGAGAATGGCTCTCTGCGATCCATGCCAAACTCCTTCCTACCAGCCTCGTCGAACAAGACCGCGGGATTGATGATCCTAGGCGATGCCCTCAATATGCGCCATCCATTGACAGGCGGTGGAATGACAGTGGCTTTCAACGACGTGCTGACCGTGCGCGACCTGCTGAGTCCCGAGAACGTCCCTAACCTGGGAAACACCGATCAGGTTCTCAGCCAACTATCTGTTTTCCATTGGCGGAGGAAGAACTCATCTTCGGTCATCAACATTCTGGCGCAGGCCCTTTACAGCCTATTCGCTGCTAGTGGTGCGTTGCACAAGATACCCCTCACTCTATTCCCCCCTTGTTCTCTGACGTGTCCAAAACACTAACATCCGTGCCTTGCAGACGAAAACCTCAAAGCTCTCCAGCGAGGCTGCTTCCGCTATTTCCAACTGGGCATGGTAGACGGCCCTGTGGGCCTGCTCGGCGGACTAATCAAGAGACCCTTTGTCCTCTTCAGCCACTTCTTCGCCGTCGCATTCCTCTCCCTCTGGGTCCTCATCGCCGAAGCCCCCATCTACAAACTCCCCGTGGTCCTATTCCAATGTATAATGGTGTTCTGGACAGCATGCGTCGTCATTTTCCCATACATGTTGATCGAAGCCTTCAGTTGAGACGATTTTCTTTTACTTCTTTTCTTTTCTTTTCTTTTCTTTTCTTTTCTTTTTCTGGTGAAACGCCCCACAATAGAATTAATCCCTGCCCGCCTGTCCCCTTCTCCACCCCTGGGCCTTTATTTTATCTTATTTATTTATTTGCTTCTTCTTCTTCGGGACTGATTGATGCTTTGATTTGCTCATTTCGATCATGATCTTTGCTTCAGAGCGGACTTTTTTGGGGGTCTTCACTTACCTAGCCTATCAGCACAGATCCTACCAGGCCATTCCTACCCCCCTTTTGGTTCCAAGTCTATATTTTTTTATACTTGACCCCCGTCTGTATGTTCTGTCTGTTTGATAAGATGGATGGACGGGCTTGGACATGTCTCTGTTACTATTATTATTCCCCTTCAAATCTCCCCCTGCCCTTATCCTTTTTTCTTAATAAGTTGCAGTTTATTTCTGTATTTGTGTAACTAGAACGTATGTTTTTTCTTCTTCTTCTAACTTACCTATTTACGATATCCTCAAAAGTTAATCTAGTCATTACATGAATCTTTTTTCGTGTGTTCGCGCGATTTAGAGCTGTATTACCAATTTGACTGCCTATTCAAACATGTTTAGTACAAATATAGAGATGTAAGCTACAAAACAGAGAAACCAGTTGCGTATCTTTCAATCTTTATGTAAATTCAATCCAACTTCTACATCGCGATCATTGACAATCCTGACTGGCATGATATGTAACAAAGGCAAAAACATATTCTTTGAACACAGGAAAAGAAAAGAAAATGCAGTAGAAAAAAAAAAAAAAAAAAAAAACAGAAAAAGGAAGAAAAATCACATCAACCCACTCGCCTGGCTCCCTGCTATGATGGTATATTTGATATGATGATAATGATGATGATGCCGATTAAAAAATGATCATAAGAACCAAGGCCAGAAAAAGAAGTCAATCCATGAACAATAAAGAAGGGGGTAACCAGACCACTCTGCCCTTCTCTTCGGTGAGAATAGTGACTCGATCAGTCCACACTCCCTGTTCTTTTTCTTTCCTCACGGTCTGTTTCCTTGGCGATGCTCTCTCTTCTTTTGATCGGTCTTGTTTTTTCTGCATGCATTGAGCACGTCGAGACGCAAAAGTAACGCGTTTCAAGAGCATTGCGGACCGTCGAGGAAAGACACAGCCCTAATATGGACCGAACCGACACAACAACATGGCAAACGAGTTTGAGATGCAACAGCAAATCCAGGGGGATGTCAGAAATCTCCAAAGAATCCATATAAGGACAAAACAAAAAACAACAGATATCGCAGCGCTAGAAGACGAGGGCACAGATTTTTCATGCAAGTAACCCGCAGACCGTTTGCCAACCAGCCGGACCCCTTGACTGCCAATTTCCGTGATCCGACCTCTGCAAAACGCCAATGTTCGAGGGAAAAGAAAAATGAAAATGACATACATAAAAACATGGAAAGAGAAAAGTCGTATACCTTCCGTGAAAAGAACAAAACAAGGAAAAAGTAAAGGCTGCGCCGAAATTCTCCCCAAATAGAGAACATTGCTTGCCTCCTTTATACAATACCAAGGGACTCCCAAAAAATGATGAAAAAAGGAAAAAAAAGGTCGAGGGCTCCTCTAGTAAATTTGTCTGTCAAATTCGGAGCAACTCAGACATCGCAAACTTTTGTTGGCACAAACTATACAAGTGCCATTGACGTTGTAGGCATTCCAAAGCGACCTGGAAGGGAAATGGCCGGAAAGAAAGTGACACTTCGCAGTCCACTTGGCCATTTTTGAGATAGGCCGGGATCAAATGTTGCTGATTGGACTTTGCCGCAATCGCAACAGCCTGCAACGTAAATGGGATATTTATTTATTTTTTCTTTTCTCTTTGATTTCAAATCAACAGCGAGTATGGAGAACGTGTACCACTCATTCTCTTCTTTCAGCCGCCCTTTCTCAGGGATTCATCCGCAGGAAGTGGTTCGGCGCCACCATGGACACCCTGTCGTTCTGCTGACGACTTCGCATTCTTCTTCTGCTTCTTTTTCGTTGTCTGCCAGCCACTGCTTGTGTGCGTGGGACCAGAGTCATGGTTCGTGGAGCCAGCGCCATTTGATTTTCGTGAAGGGTGACTGGTGTGTCGGTCCTTGTTATCACCTGGCCCTGTAGACGAGTTGTGCGACGCGTCATGTCGGCCCTTTGGCTTTGGCTTGTGATTGGTCCCGTTGACCTTTTCAGAAGCATCAACACCGTTTGTTCGACGTTTGCCATGCGATGAAGGGGCATGCGATTCTGCTGCCTGCGGCGATCCCGAGGCCGCCGGACCTTTCTCTGCCGTTGATGTAAACTGCCTAGGACGAGAGGGCTCTTTGTCTGTTGGGCCATGGGAATGAACGGTCTTCGGCTTCTCCGGTCCTGATTTCGATGGAGTCTCGGCCAACTTCTCGGCATTCGATAAATGGAGGTTTTGCAACCGGCTTGAAAGCAGACTAGATCTCCCGTTGTGTCCATTTACAAAAGGCTCGGTTGGATTTCCAGATTTGTGAGCATCGATGGGCTGCCGAGCAAAGGGAGAATGGTCAATCTCAACTGAGCTGTTATCCTGGAAATCCTGAGAAAACGAATCGGAGACGCTAGCAGGAGTATCCGTGTTGAGGTCGTCGGAATTCGAGGTACAATGGCTCATCGTGGCATAATGATCGATGGTTTCTGTCGGAAGGGCGGTGCGTTGTTCGCTCAAAGGCACAGACCCATCCACAATCAAAGGCCCGCGATCTCCAGGCGGCACTGGTCGGGAAGCAGGTCGCTGTTGTGAAGAGCTGCTCCTTGTAGCTGATGCAGAACTTTGGTCTGATTGAGCATACAAGTCATTTGATGACAACGCCGACAAATACTCTTGCGGATTCCCAACAAATGGCAAGATCCCACCGTTCTGCAGCGCGAGTCCGACCGGAGCAGACATTGGCGACATCATAGCACTTTGGTGATAGGCTTGCAATTGCTGGGTAGTCGCGAGATAGTACCCCATGTACTCAGCAGTTCGGTTCTCGTCCATGAACGTAGAGCGAGATGCATTGGGCAGACTGCTGGGCGTAAAAGGATTTTCCTCTTCATTTTGCGCGCCCTCTGGAGAGCCGGCAGTCTGGTGCTTAGAAGCATGTGATCCGTCAACGGGTTGAGAAACGGAGTAGAGTGGGGCAAAGCTCTGAAGATTTGGAGAGTTCATCGGCCGCGCAGGCTGCGAGTGCGCTCTGAGAGATCCCGGAGACCCATTTGCACCGGAAGAGCGACGAGGATTCCGTCGCAGATCAGGCGCAGCAGCTGTTGCCGATGGTGACGGAGGATTTGTGCTGGTTCCTTGCACACCAGGAACGGCGACTGGAAGGTAGGCAGGGTTGTAGTAAACTTGTTGGCGGAACGACGAGCCGGAAGGCTGATTTACTGTCCCAGATCTCGACCGAGAATTCTCTTCACTAGCGGACTCCTGCTGTGGTACCGGGAACTGTATGAACGGCTGGCGAATGAGGACCGGGGGAGATCTTCCCGTTAATAAGGCCTGGTTCTGAAGTTGGAGTCGCAACTCCTGTTCTTGGGCTTGCAGGATCTGGATCTGCTGATAGAGATGATCATGTAATAGATATTGCGCCTGTTGCGCCTGCAAAGAAAGTTCAGAAGCACTCATGCCATTGTTGGAGTGACGGAAATTGTTCGACTTGTTCGGCGTATTCGACGCCCGGCGACTACCGGAATGCCCACCGCGCGTATACTGGTTTGACCCTCGGCCACCACGGCCACCCCCACGGCCTCCTCGGGCAGAATGCGACGGAACTGCGGTAATGATGGGTCGCGGTTGGGGCGGGGGTCTCTCCCAGGTTCGCTCTTCCTCCGGTGGGAACTCGTATTGTTCACAACAGTCCGTGAGATCGCCTTGGGAAACCGCCTTGAACGCCCTGCGCAATTCCATGTGAACGCCTCTAAACGAAGTATCGTCGGCCGTGTTGCCCAGGTTCCGAGATGTGTTGAAAGGTTCCTCCACGCAGAGGCGATTATTTTGCAACAAATGCCAGCCTTTTCCTTCCTTGGAAACCAATCTTCCTTCTCGAACGGAAATGACATTCTTTTCATAGTTGAGGTCGTGACCATAGTATTTGAAGAATTGAAAAAGCAGCTCACCCACAGTCTGCTTGTTTTTTCGTCCATACCCGGACAATGCATTAAGGTCGTCATCGAAGGAGCAAACCAAACCATCATTGGTCAACCGTTTTTTGTGAGGGCGGGCCTGGAGACTCGGTAATATCGGAGGACTTCTCGTCTGTAGGAAATTGATGATCAGGCAGATCCACGTATAAGAGCTTAATGTGCCTCCCAAGCCTATGATCGACTGTCAATACCGATGACTTGCAATGCGAACCAGCTCCTTGACCCTAAACTTACCAGCGTCATTGAGTATCCTCCGTTTTGTCCAGTGCTTTATAATCATAGCCAAAGGCCGCATGCGTTCGTCGATTTCGACATATGTCCGGATCATGCGGGTATTCTCGAGCGCCAGGGTGTTGTTGACATTCATGTCGCACGCCAGGCGTAGCTCGGGATCCCAGATCTTCACAATGGGAACCTTCGCATGGGAAACACAAACGACCCGTTCCATACCATCTGCCCCAAGACATGTCAGCGACTGGTTATCGGGAGGATCAAGGGAGAACCGTACGCCTTGCAAGAACATCGGCCAATATACACACATGCTCCAACTCCTTATATGTCGTAGTTATACAGATATCCACTATTTCCGTTAGTTGACATGTCCCAGGCGTGGACCACAATTGTGAAACACATACCGTCCGAATCACTTGAACAGAGCTTGTTCCCCGAAGACCCAAAAACGTGAACCTTTATATTATGGCCTGGCCATTGGTCGTTGAAGAGCTTTTCGAGTTTGCAAATGAGTTGGCGTCGTCGATCATCGCTCTCCGCCGATGGCAATAACCGATCATATACCTCCATCATGTCTGCCGTCAGCCTCTTCTCCTCTTCTGGCTCCAACTGCTCTTTGAGCCCCTCCTTCTCCTCGGGTAGCAGGTCTGTTCCGAGACTATACGGTATCCGTCGCCGAAAAAAGGCCATGGCAGTTTCATATTTACAGACGCCGAACGGTTTACGTGACGGGGGGAGATGCGTCGTCTCGGAGTGGGTGGACCGAGGGGAAGTATTGCCGTGCGGGGGAGAGGGGGATCGGGAGTGGAAGGAGAGGTTGCGCGCATGCTGGTACGGCGTCGAAGGGAGAGAGTTGGATTGATGCGAGGTCAATGGAGGTCGATTCGGAGCCTCTGCAGGTGCATCGGAGGGTGGATTCCACGTCATGGTGGAAGGCTTTTCCGACACTATCGGTGAGACTTCACCTGAAAAGGGGGATGGTTTAGCATTCCCATGGGTGTCTGAGATCATATAGCAACTCCAACGCTGTCAGACAACGTTGGCCTCTGGGTGGAGTAGATTGGGATAACCCTGTGTGTGTTCAATGTGAATGTCTTGCGTAGACGACCACCCACAACCCCAATCTGAATTTTCCAATGTTCGAGGGAGACGCAGCGCCTGTAGAAGCGAGAGATCCAAGAATAAGAATTGCAGAAACAGTCGCGTTTAACGGCCGAATCGGACGGTGGGAGGTGAGGCGAAAACCGTGAGAGGGGCGCTGTAGGAGAGTCAACGCAGAAACCGGCCGGCGATGTGGTTCAGCAGCAAAATCGGATCTGGGTCGGGGTCGGAAAGGAAGCGGCGTGCACTAGAGATGAAAGTGATTCTTTCTAGAACAGGAGATGAATGGGGTTCTGACGAATCCACCAGTGGATGTGAATGAGGTGCTGGTCCTCTGTGGTGAGGTGGGAAAGTCGGGTTCTGGTGAACGCCTGTCGATCCTTTTAACGGATAGACGCAGCTTTTTAAGGGGAGAGAGTGATAGACTCTGAACGTGGAACAGCACCTCTGAAAGACCACCACAGGAAACAAAAATTCTGAGAGACAGGAATAACAGAGGAGACCAGCTTTTTGTCGACAAAAAGGACCAGCCCGGAATTTTTGAGGGTGATTGGGATTGGATATACAGTAGCAGCACGGGGGGGTGGTTTTGGCAGAGGGACACTAGGAAAAGACAGTCGCGCGGAGGGGGGGAACTTCAGGCGATCTGCTTGGAGGGAAGTGGTGAGCCTGAACCAAGGGGGGCGGCCTCAGGCAGGAGTTCGGCAGAGCCACTCGCCGACAAGATGGAGAAACGAGGTTTCAGGAGTGGGTTAATGGAGAGAGAAGAGAGAATTGGAAAACGGGGAAGCAAAGGGAAAATAGAATAAAATAAAGAAAGAAAGAAAGAAAGATGGCTGAGAGAAGAAAAAGAGGTCAATCAATGTCAATAGTCGGGAGTTATTGTTGGAAAATAGGGATGGGGAAGTGATCTGTTTGAATGGAAGCACAAAAAGCGTACGGAGGAGAGATTTTCCACTGGCTGCTATACGAGATGGTCTATTCTGGAAAGCTGAAAGTAATATTCGACGCTGTTAAGATTGTTGTTGTCTTAATCTTCTCCTGCTCCTGCAATAATACAACACGGAGTAGTCGCGAACAAAGACAACTACGCCGATAAATGCGGCAAGAGTTGTGCCTGAGGCAGCTGGATGGAATATTGGAAGCGTCTTCCATCAGAAAGAAGAGAAAGAAAAAAAAAAAAAAAAAGGCCAAACTAACGATCGAGTCAAGCCGAGTTTAATCTGCTTCTTAATATTCATGATACACATGGTGTCCTATTTGGGACTGACCAGTGTCATATATGAGCAGGTTCCACTAACTATTAGGACATTACTATGCAAATTCTACGAAGCCATAAGAACATCACTCTTGAATTGGAATTGAATAGTCCATCAAATCGGTCAGTCATCAAGTCATCAAATCTAGAGATCGAGAATAAAGAAATCGTGTCCTGCCCCGCGTTCTCCTTGTTGAACGAGATGGGGTGCCTTGCTTGCCAGTGTTGCACCTACACGTGCTCAACGCCGGCCAAGCCGCCTGTTCTTTAGGCCAAGAGGTAAATTCACTGAACAATTGAGCCTTCGCCTCGATACGGAGCATTATTGTTATGTCTCATATGATCCAAATCTAAAATAAGAACTATTGCTTTTTTTGTTCATCTTCGACGTCGTGGATTTCCCGAGTATGATATCCGTTTGTGACATTCCAGATAAGACGGAGCCCCTGAGCTCCTCCTATTCTTATCGTCTTTGTAACCCCATATTGCAACAAAGAACCCTGTGCAAATCAATATTGTGGACGTCTCTGGTGGAATTGAATGGTTGTTTCGTATAGGCGGAGTTATCATGTAGCATCTGTTTCTTTGTCTTGTCGCTTCTGTCAGTCTTACTTTGAATCCATGTAATATGCTGTAGACAGAGTCACAGAATGTATTAGTTGACTAAGGATCTTGTACAGTGCCTCATAGTTAGCATGTGAGGTTGCCACTGGCCCATGCATGATGACATGGGATGGAGCCTTGCAGCCACATTGGTCTCAATGAGTCTGACTCCAAGACGTTCTGTACATTAGTCTGCTGTCGGTACGGAGTCGACTGGAATGCGTCATGGATGGTTATTCGTCTTGGTCTGTTGGGGTTTACCAGCTGAATACCACCATATGCAGACATCAAGGCCATCCAAATATACAGCACACAAGGACCTTCGAGGGCCAAAGTTTATTTCTGACTGTATATAAATATGCAGTGTGAATAGCACTGCATTGGATTCAATATCGTGTATTACCACCTCGCTTAGGTATTGAATAGATGAACTGTGCACCTTTAGCATCATAGTCACTGTACTCTGTAATCACTATCATTCATCAGCATAGAGTCAGTACAAGTGACTACAATCCAGTCAAGTAGAAGCTGGATTCATTAAGAACCGGCAGGGGGCCCGAGTGTTGAGGATGCGCCCCACTTCATCCTCCTGAACTTGACCGGAAGAATTGGATGTCTTTGACAGTCGCATACGCCGCATAACTGACGGTGAAGATGTATGCACATAAGGGGCTGAAAAAAAGGAGAAAATACATCCCATTGACTACGTGACAGCCATCAGTCCACTGGAATTGGGATGAGTGGGATTTTATTATTTATTATTACTGCAACAATGCACCTGTTGAATTAATGAGATGCGGCCCGCCAGGAGAACAACGGCAAGCGTAAAAATCCCCACGAGGTCCACGGCTCGAGTCCGTTTATTTTTATGTTATTACCATACAGTACCGTATGGGTGTACCAGTGGAATTACGGTATTATTGGCCATATCAGACTCAGAATTAGATAGATTCGTTTCTACACAATGCGTGTGATTATATCTATCGTGTAAGTAGAATGCATGTATGATATAATGACTATCATGATTGAATTGACTGTCTAAGCACACTCAGCTGCGTAATGCGAGTATGACTGTAGCTGCCACAGAGTACCGTACTACCACAACATATTAGTAGAACTGATAAAGCATGATCTTATCCTCTATCGGTCTATCCTCTGACTCTCTGTTCAACTGAGGTGGGACAAGAGCACTGCAAATGGGTTGGTGACCCGACGCTAAGAGGCATACAGTCCATGTCCAGTGCTTCAAATTTCCGGTTTCCGGTCTGAAAGTCAGCAAGAAGAATGCATCATAATACATCTACTGAGGTCTATTATTAATTGGATTTATTATCATCTTACCTACTATCACCGGACTATACTATCTTAATAATTAAGGTGTCTAATGAGGTGGTATCAGTTAGGATATATTATCCTGGTTGATACACAGACTGTATTCTGAATACATGATACCAGTATAATACAGGTAATAATACCACCACTATTTCTTCCAATGTCTCTGTCAAAAGCAGCAACCTGGAGTACATATTCTGGATTAATAGATAATTCAGATAATAAAAAGACAAAACTAATTAATAGATATCAATTTCCTACATTCATTATGAACTACAGCGTGGAGGATCGGGGTTTAAAAAAAAAGCCCACGGACCGGCAGGAAGCGATAAAATACGGCGAAACTTCATCGCCAATCCAATTGATCCGATGCCCACTCTTTTTTCTCTTGTGTGCTTCGTCTTTACAGCGTCTCTTTTTCCTCTTCTCCTCCCTCGTTCTCGACTATCCCCGGTCAGAAAACGACGCTTCTTTTCCCTTCTCTTCCCCCTCCCTCCTACTCCTCCTCCTCATCCCCCCCTCACCCCCGTCGTCTAGGTTGCACTTCTTGCTTCCTGTTTCTCTTCTTCTCTTCCTTTCGTCCTCCCCTTTTGTCTTCTTTTTTACTCCCCTCTTTTTTTCTTTTTTTTTTTGTCTGGCACCCGTGTCAGACATTTTTGGTCGGTCGTACCTCAAGGTTAAAAGTCGTTTGATCGATTCGTGTTCTGCCTCGTTTACTCGTGGTTGAATCGCCCTGAATTTTTTTTTTCTTAAGGGCATCACTCCTTTTCCCGTAAGTCATTTACCGCAACTACACCACCATCATGCCCTCCCCCCCAAACATCACGGTCCTCGATATCCCTCAGGCAAATAAATTCATTCCGGTCGTCCCGTTGGTCTGCACTTTTGTCTTCGGATCGAAGCCTGGTCGGTTATCGCCAATAAAATCGTCTTGCCCGCGGCCGATCATTGCGAGAGACGGAAATCAATCAAATCTCTCTGATACGTGAAGGGAACAATTCGGGCTATCAACTCCCAAGGATAATTCCGGTCGATGTCATCGCTTGTCGCCATCCGCCTCTTGGACACCTGGCACTTTGATTTGATTCTCCGTGCTCCGTTATCGATCCGCTTGATTGCATTGTCATAATTGTTTTTGTTGCTTCGGTCCGATGCTTACAACTTTTTTTTCCCCCTTCAGACCGGTTAGATTTCCGCCTCCATCCACGCGGAATAAACGTCGTCGTATCGACCTTCCGTGCCGTCAAAGACCTTTCGTCAGTCCGTCGCGGTCTCCATCGATGATCATGGCCTACTACGAGCCTCAGGGTTGGCAAGCGCCTGCCGCACGCCAGGTGTCGTGGGAGCAACCTGCTCCTCCATCGCGGTCAGGTATGGGCTCAACATAATTTTGGTGGCTGGATATTGTTGGGTTTATCATGAGGCTCATTATATTCTTTCCTTAGGATCAAGCTCTGTTTCGCAGCGCGAGGAAATGCCGGCGTTTTCGTCTCAGTTTGACGGTATGGATATCAATATTCTTTTTCCGATTCGAGTCCTGGCAGTCGTCTAAATTTCTGTGGTTGACGACAACAAGCTGGCATATATTGCCGGCCGTTATTTTCTACCTGGACTTGCTGGGCGACTTGCGTTTTCGATTCCTGGATATAGCCCAGAAAGCTTGCTGACTTGTTCTCAAAGAAATCGACCGTGCCATTGACAACCTCGTCAAGAGTGGAAAGCTGTGGAACGCTCCCCGAAGAGATTCCATGCCCGTCCCCATGGGCCGCCCCTACCCCGACTACGGTATGATACTCCCGCATAGGACATCCGCCGGTCTCAAAATTCTAAACAACAACTACAGATCCTCGCGCATCGGGGCCAATGGCCCAGCGTCACCACTCCATCAGCGAGTTTGACAACACCCGGGCACACCCTAGCCCCAATCTCCAGGGTTTCTACGCTTCCCAGCGATTCCAGGGTCGTCCGAATGAAGTGGAACAGATGATGCAGGCAAAGCGTCGGATGGCGGCACAGCGTGAGAGGGAGCTCCGCAACTATCACCAGGAGCAGCAGTACAACCGAAGTACGTGGTAGCATTCGTCTTTGGAGCCTTTTCTTTTTTCGTTTTTTCCTTATATTCCCCGTGATCTTTTCTCCATTTTCTCACTCTTATGTATCCGTTGCCTTGTATAATACATTGTGACTTCATTTCTTTTCTGAACATGGGTTTTAATTTCTTTCTTTTTTCAAAGGCCTGCTTGCCGAAATGTCTGGGAACAAGTCCGACCGCTCCAGCAGCCCGGCCGCCATGAGCGAAGACAGCCGCCGTGACCTTTTGGCCCGCCAGCACAGAGCTTTGTACGGCAACGAAAGCCCCGCCTTCTTCCCTCCCGGCAGTTTCGCGGATGAGAACTCGCGCCCCAGCAGCCAAGCAGGTGGCACACCGACATCTGCCACTGCTGTTCGTGGACCGTCCCCTCGCAGCGTTGATCCGTTCGGCCTCACTCAGACCCCAGCAAGCACCGATGGCATTACTTCCACTAGCGCATCTGCTCTCCAGTCTCCGTCGCGCGCCAACAGCACGTCCTCCCCTAGCTCTGGCATTAACCCAGTGTTCGGAAAGTACGATGCTGCTGACCAGCCTGTCACTTCGACCTCTTCCCCTGGTCGAGCCGATTCGCCCTCTAGACAGGCTGCTTCCAAGCCTCTTGCAGGTCCTATTGGTTCTGTGGGCCCCATTGGCTCTCGCCCGGTTCAGCAGATGGGCCCTGCTCAGGTTGCCAACCCGGCCCTGAACAAGCGTTCTACCACCCCCTTGCCATCTCCGCTTGGCTTCGGCTTCACATCTAGCGATGCTACTGCTCCTGGGGCTCTCAACGAGCGTTCAGGCTCTTCCGCATCTAACCCGCCCAACGTTTCCGCTGGAGCTCCTGGTGTCAAGGATCCCTCTGGCCTCGGATGGGGTAACGGAACTGGTGTTTGGGGTTCTAAGACCGGTCTTGGTGTTCAGGCGTCCGTCTGGGGTTAAATCTTTCAACAGTACCACCAGTTGGGTCTTCATTACTGCATTCTTTCGACATTTTGCTCGCTTTATCGTGGCGTTATGAGAATGGGTTCCATTTTTTATCATCAAATATTGGGAAAGAGCATGGTACATATTACGACAGGGGACAGGGGGGTTTGTTCTGTCTAACGTTCAATTTGGTTTGATCCATACGTGGAGAGTTAGGTAATTGGTACAATGGTTTGGTTCACTGACTAGGGGACTTGGTTGGTTTCTGGAGTCGGTATTCCCCTTTTTTGTGCTTGAGTGCATTTTCTGTTTTTGTTTACTCATTTCAACATATCGTTAATCTCGTGTGTTTATGTGTGTGTGCTGGTTTTGGATCGCTTTCTTTTCATTATGTTGCGCGTTGTGTTTTAATTGTTTACTAGGAGCCTGTCGCCGGTTGGGATTGTATTTCTGTGCTTGCGAGTGTATCTCTCGGGCTCTTGTTTCCGGCTCAATCTGGGGGTATTTCCGGTGTTTCTGTTCGGGGTCAGGTTGCGAGTCTTTGGCCGAAGCAAGCTTTTTAATTTAGCAACGGGATTGGGCACCAAAAGGGATCGTTTTCATTTCATATCTGGTTTCTGAGTTTTGGGGGCATCGGCTAAGGAACACAGGGGAGCAGCAGGCAAAAACTTGTCAAAAAGAGTTATGGGAGTCTGAATATTCTGAAACTGATGTTTCTAGCATTTCTGTCATGTTATCTGGTTTTTGTTTCTTGTCTATTTTTCATCTCATTTCATTTCATCATTTCTTTTCTTTTTCTTTTTCTCAATTCATCTTCTCCCTTTACATATTCCCTACATCAGGACCTTTTGAATTTGCGGTCTCATTTTGGCATATCGCGAATGCTACGATGTCACGTCTCTGCTATCTATCATTTGATATCCTGTTGGATGCTTCTGTCCAGTGTAAATTCTTAGGGATACTGATTATACCTGTTCTCGGCTGGAGTGGGTAGTACAAGAATCAATTATATCACTGTCTGTACTCCGGACTTGGATACACTGCAAATTAGCTGTTTCACAAGGAGCTATGTTTACAGCTTTCTAGTCTAGATAAAGGATTCGCGTGAACGTCGTGTCATTGCATGAATTATATCAACCACTTCTTTCCCTCGGATAAATTATTCTATATATTATACTCTCCCTAAACTATCTAACTAAACTGCATTCGAATGTCTCTCGTCGGAGTTACTATCTACTCCGGACGCGGTAGCAGCAGCAGTATCTGCAGGAGCGTCAGGGGTGGTATCGATTTTTCTCTTCGCGGTGAAGAGACCCGAGACACCGCGTTCCTGGTTCCGACCGAGCCACGGCTTCCTTGCTTCGCCGAGGACACGACGGCCGAGGTAGTAGATGAGCTGGCCGATGATGATGAGGACAAAAGCGATGGGGTACATCCAGTGAATGGTGTAGTGGAAGACCTCGATACCGATGATGACGCCCCAGAAGTTCATGGTGAGGAGGGAGATGTTGAAGAAGGCGGCGGAGGAGAGACGGAACATGAGCGGGGCCATGCAGTAGAAGAAAGTGAGGAGGAGGGTGTAGCCGGTGAGGTAGCCGCCTACTGTTGAGTTCCAGTGAGCGGTGCGGAAGGAGGCGCGGTCGAAGATGCCAGCTTGGGCGCCGTTGATGATCATGGCGAAGAAGGACATTTGGCCGAGGACTTCGTAGACGGGGCGGGTGCTGACGAAGTATTCCTCGGCTGTGTTGGTGAGGCCGTAGAAGGTTGCGCCGAGGAGGGCGAAGAGGTCGCCTTTCAGTTGGTTGCCGTTGCTGATGTCGCCGCCGTTGGTGCCGGTGATGTGGTCCGATGCGATGAGGAGGCCCATGCCGCCGATGCAGATGAGGATACCGAGGACTTGGGTGATGTGGTATCGGACTTTGAGGAAGAGGAAGGAGACGACGACGACGATGACGATGGCCCAGAAGTTGATTAGTTGGGCGCTGAGGATCGTTGTGTAACGGTAGGCCAGGACGATAAAGTAGTTGCCTTCTACATCGCAGAAGGCGAGAATTATATCTATAGACACTGTCAGATATCGCGATCCAGCTATCCTGAGGGATGCTTACATTTCCAGCCGTCATGAAGGACCAAGCGAAGCCAGCGCTTGAAGCCATATTTGTAAATCGTGTAAGGCGTGAAGATGAGGTTCAACAAAACATAATTGAAGAAGGTCTGGAAGGCTGGGATCGAGGTATCCTCGTTTCCTAGAAGAGTGGTGATAGTGCTGGTACCGGTGTTGGCGATTGCCAGGATTTGTCTGCCATTGACCGTCATTAGTAGGTGAGAGTGATATATACTTTCTAATTGCAACCACTCACCCAAGCAGCAGAGTGATATAGAACTCCTTGGTCGTAAAGTATGCCCAGAACCCCTTCTTCTTATCCACCTGGTCTGCAGCGACTTCTGATCCAGGCGTCTCTTCTGGCGCGTTAGTCGTAACGGCCACCGAAGGGCCCTGCTTGGAATCAGACGAAACAGGTCGACCGCTAGGCTCTGCGGGCGATGCCTGAACAGTGATTTGATCTTTCGTATCAGCCATTGCGGAGGCGATTGACGATGATCTTTCAAATCAAATGCGGGGGTTTGAGAACTGTCAAAGTAGTCAGGGCTGAATGACTGCAGTATGATATGATCCCAGTGGTGGGCATGTCGTCAAGTGGGAGCTTTATGACCCAAACGAGCGCAAAACTCCCGAAGTCGCTCGTCTTTGGTCTTGAACGTATGGCGCTCCGAAGAGAAGAAGACGACAAAGCGAAGATGGAAAAAGAAAAAAGAAAAAACGAAGTCGAGTTCAAAAGCTGCCATGGAAAAGCATTAAAGGAAAAAAAAAAAAAAAGCGGGCGCAACTCGAGACCAAGACGCGCTTTTCCTGATCGGGTGATGTCCGATAATCGATAAGAAGCCGAGGCCTCGTGGGTCTGACTGGCCAATCAGACTGCGAGAAACAGGGATTGAGATGGTTATGTAAGCCATCTGCCGTGAACCCACCGAGCGGAAACGCCCGACTGCCAATCAGAGAGCAGCAAAGCCGGCATCAATTCGTGTTTGAAGATGGAGAATCAACGACGGACGCGACGGCGACGACGGTCAGACCCGATGATCTTTTCGTTTAGATGAGAAGAGTCTGGGAGTAGGAGATGCAGGAGAGCGAGCTAGAGTGATGATCGGGAAATGTTAAGAGGGGGTTATGCAAGGGAGGTCAACCCTGTTCTGCAATTGTGTTCACCTGATGGTGTTGTTTCAAGTAAAGCTTGATTATGATGGTGAAGACTGAAGATTTATGAAAATGAATGAATCCGCAATGAATCTGCCATGAATCAACTAGAGCAGATGATCAGCTGTTGTCATGTTGATAACTAGTGAGATCGATGTTTCATTGTTGTTGAGATCCCCGCATTGATCACATGTATGAGTGCTGCCTCAGGCCACCAGATTAGATTCCGTGAAGTCAAAATGCCGATGACCTCATCGAACTGTAAAGGCTTCTCGAAGACACGATAGAACGCTTCGGGATGTTTTTTGCTGGAAAGGGGTATTCTGGAAGTCTTCCTGGAATGCTGCTTCATGACAGAGCAAGAACTGCAATGGCACTGTTCATAATAGTTGGCATGACACATGGTATAAAGCCATCCTGTAAGATCTGGTTTCGAAATATGTACGTGTAGATTGCATAATGAGATGGTCAAGAAGAGGTAACTTATGATTTGGCATTCTTATTGACAAAGACTGTCATTGGCGATGGCTGTCTAATGAATGCCCGACAGGTATCAGCCTTGTGACTCATGACACTGATACTACACTTACTACCCTTAGTATGCTCACTCTAATAGACTAACTAATACATCGATAGTCTTATTATAAGCATAAAGAATAAGGATAAGAACAAGGGCAGCACAGACGTTCCACGGGTGACTCCGCGGGGCAAACCCAGTTTTGAGTGCTAAAGATAGCGACCCCCGGCAAGGCCCAGAAGCCTAAAACGAACCCCCCGGAGTGGCCGCCGTTTAGGCGCCGGAACCCCTGAAACCGCCTATTTTTACAGGGGCTCTTTTAACTACGGGCGCACGCCAGAACTTACCGCTATTATTCCCGGTTCCCTTTCGCCCCTACATCCCGCTGGTGCAGATCCTGCGTCAGAATCCTTCTCGAAAAGAAGGATGCAGAAGTTATACTATTTCTGACTATTGAGAAGGATCGAACAACTCAGACAGTCGGATTCCCAGACTGTGAATCTTGCTGCTGTAACCCCCTTGGGTCGCGTGTGGACGACGGCTTGCGACACTCACGGAGTAAAAAAAGAAGGGAAAAAAAATAGTTTGGCCAGCGCCGACCGCTGCCGAGGCCGTCAGGTGGCCCGACCCAACTCAGGATCATCAATCATCATCCGCAACAAGCATCATCATCAACCCATCACCACCACCACCATCTCTCCCACCCCCCGTCTTCATCTCATCGTCGCCTATTCCTAATCCGCCATCTCCTGCCCGTCATCCTACCGTGTTTATTTATCGCCTCCCCTTTCGCATTTCCCCCCCTCCCGCCCGCTGTGGATTAAGGCAGCGGCCGACTCTGCCTCTCCGCTAGTTTTCGTGGCTCTCCGCGCGCCGGTTCACTCGTTCCTGAGCTGTCCCGGAGTGACGAGGCGCCACCTTTCCTTTCTACCCGGATCATGGCGCTGGAGGTGCAGCCGCCCAGAGATCGCAAGCGGGTCAAGGTCTACGAGCTGAGGGATAATGACTGGTTTGACAGGGGAACGGGCTTTTGTACTGGACAGATTCTCGATGTAAGAGCCATCCTGGTCGCATTGAGGCCCGGCGCGACATGGTCGGGCGCGAATGTCGCGCCATCTAGGAGAATCGCTTGAAGTGACTAACAAACCACTTTCTTTCTGTCACAGGATGAACCCCGAATATTCGTGGAGTCGGAGGAGGAGCCCAATCGGATGCTCCTGGAGTCGAAAATTACCAAGGATGATGGGTATCAGAAGCAGCAAGGTGCCGTCACCTCCCGTCACTTCGCATCGTTGAGGATGAAAGGGCTTTACTGACGCATTTGCGACGCATCCAGAGACATTGATCGTGTGGACGGAGCCTGAAGGGCCGGACATGGCATTGAGTTTTCAAGAGGCAGAAGGCTGCGCGGTCATTTGGTAGGCATTCTGGTCTAATGCCGATGTTGGTTGGTGCTGGCGGGCTGACAGAAACGTGTTGAAGGGATTTCGTCCATAGTGTTCAGCAACATCTCCTCAGTCTTGCCGGAGCAGGTTGTAATCCTACCCGTTCCCTGATTTTTGCGTGTTCGTTGCTGACCTGGATTTTCCCTTTCCAGACGATGGCTTGTCGGACGACCTCGATAACTACCAGTCGATTATGCTGCCTCCGCCCGAGCTTGGGAATCTTCCGGATATTGAACAGATTATGCGAGCCGCAAGTATGACGCAGGCTGGTCGCGATGCGCTGTCCAAGTTCGTCATTCGCGATGAGTACATCCCCAAATTGTTGCCGCTCGTCACGGTCGCAGAAGACCTCGAAAGCTTGTCCGACCTGCATCGCCTCTGCAATATCATGAAATCCCTCATTCTCTTGAACGATAACACCATCATCGAGACCGTCGTCACGGATTCTGTCATCATCGGGGTCGTTGGGGCACTGGAGTGTGCGTGGTTTTGCCTTATATCTAATTCATATTCGAGCTGTCGCTAATGGGATTGCAGATGATCCCGACTTCCCTACCCACAAAGCCAACCATCGACAGTATCTTTCCGACCAATCTCGTTACAAGGAAGTCGTTCCCATCAAAGATCCCATCATTCGTAGGAAGATCCGATGCACCTGGCGTTTACAATACCTGAAGGATGTGGTTTTGGCTCGGATTTTGGACGACCCGACCTTCTCAGTTCTCAACTCCCTGATTTTCTTCAACCAAGTCGAGATTGTGAACCACATTCAAACGAACGCCCCTTTCTTGAAGGAACTCTTTTCAGTTTTCGACCCGAGGAACACGGACATGAAACGCAAGGATGATGCAGTGCAATTTCTCCACCAATGCGCTGCGATTGCGAAGAATTTGCAGGCACCCGCGCGTGCCAACCTCTTTGCGAACTTCATCGCCCATGGGCTCTTTGCAGTGATTGCCTTCGCTGTCAAGCATCCCAAGCCTGCAATGCGCACAACAGGTATCGATATCCTAGTGGGGCTGCTCGACCACGACCCCATTATGATGCGCGGATATATGCTCAAGGCTGTCAACGAAAAGAAAACGCCCCTTACCGACACACTCATCGACTTGCTTCATGCAGAGACCGATCTTGGCGTCAAAAACCAACTTGCAGATGCTATCAAGGTCTTGCTAGACCCCCAAATTCCCCTACAAGACACAATGGGTCGGGCTGGGCCCGACTACTACGCAAAGTTCCGTTCTTCTAATATGATGTCCGATGCGTTTGTTCAAAATTACTTTGATGAGTCTGCGAGAAGGCTTTTTGTGCCATTGACACAGCTCGAAGACCGTGAGAACCGTATGTTTTCTATAAACCACAAAGCTGCCATGGTTAGACTAACCGATAACGTACAGTCAACGACCTGACGTTCCAAGAAGTCGCTCTGCACTCACATCTTGTCGATATCTTGACATTCTTCGTTCGTCAACATCTTTACAGGACTCGAAACGTCATCCATGATAAATCCCTTTCTCCTCGAATCGCCCAGTTGCTCAGAGTCCCACAAAAACATCTCAAACTTAGTAAGTAGTTCCAATATCTACTCTCCATGGAGCGAATCTAACAATTTCTTTCCTTTCCAGCTGCCCTGAAATTCTTCCGCCAATTGGCCAGCCTCCAAGATACCTTCTATCAAGCATTAATGACTCGTAACAACATTTTCGGCTTAATTCTTGACATTGTGTATGAAACAATGCCACGTGACAACCTTCTCAACTCCGCCTGCCTTGAACTTTTTGACTTTGTCAAGCGCGAAAACATCAAGCCTTTCGTCCTTCATGTGGTGGAGAAGTATCGCGAAAAGCTGCAGGCCATCACTTATGTTGATACATTCCAGACTCTGATTCTCCGCTATGACCAGATGCAGGGCTATGGCGCGGATACGGAATCCGCAATATACTCGCAGGAAGAAGGGACGCCAGCACGAATGCAATCCAACGGACAGCGCTGGCAAGGCGTCAAGGAGATGGATCCTGCGGAAGAAGAATACTTCAACACATCCGATGGTGAAGACGAGGTAGGATCTCTGACGGAGAGCTTTATATTCGGAGAGGAAACTAACCCCCCATCTCAGTGGCACCAAGCCAGCGAACTTGATGTAACTGTGGCTGCTGAAACGCAGAATGGTGTGCCTTCTTCCCCGGCCGCTAAACCTTTGGTGGACTACCCCGATGACGACGAAGACGACGATGCTATGGATACAAAACCCGAGTCCGGAGAAGAACAGAAGCAAGAACAAAAAGAACCTTCAGATCGCGAAGCGTCCGATTCATCGACGGAGTCTCCCACAACCCCAGTATCACAAATAGTCCAGGTTCCTCCGGAGCGGTTGTCAGAGAAACGCCGGCGTGAAGAGGAAGACGAGGATGAGCTAGTCAAATTATCATCTGGACCCAAACGAAGAAGCTCCACGAGCAGTAACTCAGGAAGTGGATTCCTAAGGAGGAAGAAGGGCATGTCTATCGGGTCGTTGTCCTCTGACAAGGGAGCCACTCAGGGCAATACCACAACCAGCGCAGCACCCAAAAGAATCGCCATTAATCTCAGCTCAGCCACTGTCAAGTCCTCCGCACCCGACACTGATTCAACCGGTCCTCCCAACGAAAGCAGCGAAAAGGAGAACCGAAACGATAGTCACGGCGGGGGTGGCGATTGATAAAACAATACCCTCCTTTAGAGCTTATACATGTCGGCTTTTATGTGCGCAACCAGTATACCCTTGCGAGTGCCATCCTTCTCGTTCATCAGACTATCGGCAGTTTCTTTTTCCTATTTGTGTTTTATGACTGCTCGCCTTAGATACCAGATGAAGTGATGGTTGATTAGCTTTTCTTCCTTTCATCTTTTTTTCTTTTTCCTGATTTACATGCATTCATCTTGGCATTTCTAGATATCATGTTCTCCAAGGTCTCTGGCCCATTTGCACTGGGATCTGAAAATTTATCATTCTATTCTTCGCTGTTGCTGTCTTGTTGGGCCCGGTGAGCTTTGGCCGGGTGTCTCGATTGAGCAGGGCTTGTGTTTTATCTCATTATTATCTGGAGTTCTCTGGATGCATGCTTTGACATTTTGTTTTATATGCAGCGGTTCATGGTCTGAACTATCATCTACTTTGGCGAAACGGGGGAGGATTCGGAACTGAAAGATGTGATGTAAATGGGACGTGTGAAGCAGCCTGCATGGGTTTGCAGGCATCTTCAAGTGTCCTTTCCCTGTCTAGGCGATTGACTGGACACTGGGGGAAAGTGACTTGTTTTGTGCTTTCTTTTCTGTTTGTGTCTGGGGCATTTTTTTGAGGATCTCTGGTTCACGGAACGGAGTCGGGCTGGATGAAATGGATTGGAAATGAATCACTGTGCATGGATTGAGCAAAACCTTGAAAAAATCTTTCTATCTATTCACTCTTATGTTCCTCGATGGGCGTGGTGGGATATTTAGCCGTCGAGGAAGTTGATATTTGAATTCTTTGAAATATTGACTGTACAGGGTTGTTCGTACAGCGTTTACGTTTTCATTCCAGGTTCGGGATTCTTTAAATTTATACATAAACAAACTTCAATTGAGTACTTGGAGATCGAAGCTATCCATGCAGGCGTTGATCTCGCATAAATGAAGATCTTTTGATCGACATGATCCTTGGCTACTTACATTTTGTACATGCTTGTTATAGCCAGGGATTCGAGGCTTAATCTGGAGTGCCAATAATGCTGCAACGTTGATATTTGATCATTCTTGCAATTCACTATCAGATAATGATCAAATTGCAATTATATCATATGTAATGAAATATAATCGATCAAGCGAAGAGCGTCAAAATGTAATGAATATTTCATGCGTGATCACCTGATTTCGTCTGCTTATCCCAAACCGAGGCTTTATTTACATCTTCACTTTTCACCGCTGTCAACAACCAATTCTTCATAGTTCAGCTCACCAGCCATACTCCTGATAGCTGTGAATCATCACTAACATAGACTGTTTCTCCCATGCGAAGTCAGTAGATGTTCTGACTGTCCCCGATTCCCATCATCATCTTTAGATCGCGATTTCGTCAATTTGACAACATCAACTCATCCCATTCACTACTTTCTCCCTAATCCATAATACACCATCATGTATCTCCAAGAACCCCAAATAACCCCCAACACCTTCTTCCACATCACCCCCGCCTCCCAACCCAATCAGGCCCCCGTCATCATCTACTTTATATCCGGAAACCCCGGCCTCATCTCCTACTACCACCCATTCCTATCTTTTCTTTCCTCAAAACTCAGCTCCTGGGCCGAGAAGCAGCCAAAATCGCAACAGGACACGACGTTCCAAATCTACGGACGGAATCTGGGTGGTTTTGATATCGGCCCTGAGGGCGAGAATGCTGAAAAGGACGCACCGTATTATGGGCTTGAGGAGCAAATTTGCATTGTCCAGGAACGGTTGGAGGAGCTTGTGCATTCAAAGGATCGGGTTGGTGCAAATCTACCTGGTGGTGCTGTGCCCAAGGTGATTCTTATTGGGCATTCGGTGGGGACGTATATCGCCATGGAGATTATGAGGAGACATCGAGAGAGACGGTCTTCCGGGTTTGATATCGTGGGTGGTGTGTTGTTGTTTCCTACGGTGGTTGATATTGCAAAGTCGCCGTCAGGGCAGAAGTTGACGGTAAGTAAGACCTGATAATTGTCAGAAGTCATTATGAGCTAGGATGGTTGGTTAATGAATTCGCAGAAACTACTCTCCTTCATCCCGAAACTCGCCCTTGTCGTTGGAATCTTAGTTAGAATTCTCACCATGTTCTTGCCTGATTTCATCCTACGAGCCTGTATCAACCTCGTTATGAGTTCTCCTCCCAAAGACGCTGTCGACTCAACCCTAGCTTTTATCAAGAGTAAACGTGGCGTGAGACAAGCATTGTATGTGTTTCCAACCCTTTCCTCCCTGGGCTCACCATAGCTAACAAGACATATCAAGACACATGGCCCGCGACGAAATGACAACCATCTCAGCAGACAAATGGACCGATGATATCTGGGGTATATCGACCAGCAAAGAGCCACCCGCTAAGCTCTTCTTCTACTTTGGTCGGAATGACCATTGGGTTGAGGAGAAGACTAGGGATGAGATTATTGAGGTTCGGGGTAAGGTTAAAGGGGGTCCGACGATGTTTGTTTGTGATGATGGACTGCCGCATGCGTTTTGTCTGAGTGAGTCTTTTCCCCTTCTTCTGTTTATGGGCGATGCTGATAGTGGGTGCAGAGCATAGTGAGGTGATGGCTACTAAGGTAGCGGATATGATCAAGGATATTGTGAGTTGATCTTTATATCAGGGCGTGGAGTAGTTGCCGGGGTAGTGTATAGATTCTATGGATATAATTTACCATTCCACGTCTATGAAGACTTGAGTTAGACGAACAATGTCATAATTCGCTCTTGCCTAGAACCACAATGCAAATTCCGTATCATTCATGATCGTCAATTAAAATACCCGTAAGTCAATCCTCGCAGGTTTAATGACTGTACTAGGAGTAGAAGCCATAGGTATCTCAAGCTGTCGACTACGTCACGCCTCATAAATCCGATGAAAAAAAAAAAAAAAAACAAGTCATCCCGATGAAGAAAAATATCTATGGATATCCCTGTCCACCTTGTCCGTATGCTAGACCTGCCCTCCGAAATAGGTCCCCAAGTACATCCTGTTGCGGTTGTGAGTGCGGCGGCGGCTGCGGCATAGGAATACCCATCGGTGGCGGCGGCTGCCGGTATTCACCCGGTCCCATGTTGTGAGCATGAACACTCCATCCATCATCTTGAGCTCGTTGCTGACCAAACAAATCCTTTAGCGAAACCTGACGGCCCATAGGCACGCTCGATTGAACCTCCTCCAAAGGCGCGGCTGTCGTGGTAGCTGCGGCCGCTGCGACATGCAAACCGTTCTGCTGGGCTGCTTCCAGGCGTTCGCGCGCCAGTTTGAGACTGTGTCCTGCATGTGTAGCGCATTCGCGAATCATCTGGGCATTGATAATACGTGTCTCTGCCGTGGAATTGGGTGGTGGCTCCGAATAGATCCACAGACCGTAAATCCGGATACCCTTACTAGTGTCGGCGTTGTTCCCATTGTTATTATAGTTGTTGATGGTGTTTGGGGTTTCGAGTTCCGGGTTATAATCAGTCTTGAGAATCACATATTCCTCTGTGATCTCGACATTCTCGCCATCGGTCAGGGGGATATCGAAATTGTTGAGGCCGCGCCGGTTGAGCACAAAAGCACTGTATCGTTCCTCACCCAGAGGGCCTTGCGCTAGCTGGCAGACAAACAACGTACCCTCGGTCCCACTCTTCTCCCACTGTCGTGTAGACGGACTGAACAAATAGACGACTGCGTATTGGGCCAGCGACAAAATCGAGTTCACGGAGGGGTTATGACGGCGGAGGACGGCGAGGTTAAGCTCCTCGTTGGAGCGTAAGGGTGGAGGGACAGGCAGCTCCTGCTGCTCCTGCTGTTGCCTTTGCTGCTGCTGTGTATCGGAGAGGTAGTTTGGATAGTCTGATTCATAGTCGGAGACGAAGTTCTGGTGGTTATTATTATGGCGGTGGTTGTTGTTCGGTCGACGAGGTTTCCGGGACGCCATTCTTGTAGAAAATGCCTCAGCTGAGTGAGTGAAAACCGGATACACGAGATGTAATAAAGCACGGGTAGTTTTCGAAGGCGTAGCAGGAGAAAATAAGGAAGCTGAGCTGGAAGAGTGTGGGATGGAGATGTGCAGAAGATGAGGTGCGGCGATGATTTGGAGCTCCGGCAAGAACGTCAGGAAAGCCCAAGCCCCGCGGACTCGTCACAGTCGATTCCTCCATCTCCCGTTCACTGCCGGCTCAGAAACAACCACTTCGACGAGTGAATATATCCTCTTTGCATTTTTTTCCCAAGTCATCTCCAATTGATCTTCTGCTTGGAATCTAGCATACCTAGCGAGAAATCCCGTCTGCCGCTTCCAATTGTCTCCCTCCCTGTCGTCATCCACCAACGCCATCACTGCCAACCCCATCCCAGACGACCAGACCTTTATACGAACCCCGCTTGTTTGCCCCGTGATGCAGGTACTGGCACCTAGTCGTTGAAACCCTCAGCCGTGCTCATCCTTGATCAGCTCGTGATGATTTTGATCGACAGTCGCGCCTGACACCCTGTGCCTCCAGTCCGTTCTGTTGTCTCACACGCAGTTTGAGCGTGGGACACGGCGTTATATATTTAGTGCAGGCTATCATCTAGGAACGATTGACGTCCCCATCATTGATCTGAGAGCACCTTTTCATTATGAATCCCTCAGAGCAGCACGATTCGCAATCGCCGCATATCTCCGGTGAATTTCCTACGGATGAGACTAATGTGCCGCCTGCCCTCGATGCCACATCGCTATCCCTAGCTATTAAGACGAGAAAAGCAGAATACACCCGTCAGAGGTCGATTAGAATCAAGGTCGGAACATGGAATGTTGCTGCCCTTCATGGCACTGAGGAGGACATTGGGAAATGGTTCGTACATCGGGAAGGGATGTGCGAACAGCTTTCTGGGCTCCAGGTTGAGGAAATTCGAGAACAATCTAGAGAGGAAGGGAATATAAAGGTCGAAGAGCCAAAGGCAGTCCAACATGGCCAAGACGGCCCGAGGAAAAGTGAAGATTGTATTCCTCCCAACTTTGAGTCGGAGGAGGTTGGACTCTATGCTCTTGGGCTACAAGAAATCGTGGATGTCTCTTCGCCTGCCGAGGCATTGAGACCCTACGTTGATCCAACACCCTCGAAGCGATGGAAAGCAGCCGTCGAAAATGCTCTGCCTACGGGCTACCAGCTGGTTGCAGATACTCAGCTGGTAGGGCTTCTGCTCTTAATATATGCCGCTCCATCCGTTGCTGAAAGCATATCATCGGTCAGCAGCACCAACGTCGGCACGGGTATGCTTGGGTACATGGGCAACAAAGGAGCCGTGGCAACACGTCTCATTCTCGGTGAGACCACATCCCTGGTCTTTGTCAACTGCCATCTCGCTGCCGGATCGGATAAAACCAGCCTGGAGCGGCGCAATTGGGATGCCTCTCAGATCTTTGGACGGACTAAGTTCGATCCCATCGACCTAGAAAAGGGACTTCGGGATGACCCAACAGAAAATATTGGGCAGGGCGATTTTATCTTCTGGTTTGGTGACCTCAATTACCGGCTCGATGATATACCGGGTGACAGTGTGCGACAAGTTCTTGCTCGTCATACAGAAAACGAGTACGACAAAACACACAAATTAACACGCAAAGACAGTGATGCTTCATTGTCGTCCTCGTCCTCATCCTCGGCGTCGTCCACCAAACGAAAACATAGACACTCTTTGCACCGGCGCCGTAAGTCACAACGGGCTAGTAAGAGTTTTCCTACGGTTTCAGATGAGGATGTAGATCCTCATAATGACCCAGCTTCTCTTCAAACTACCATCTCTTCTTTACTGCCGCACGATCAACTTCGAATGCAGCAGGGAAAAGGGAAAGCTTTCCACGAAGGCTGGCGGGAAGGCGACATCTCATTTTTGCCGACGTACAAGTATGATGTAGGGAGTGTAGCTCGTTTTGACTCGAGCGAGAAGAACCGAGGACCCAGTTGGTGTGACCGGATTCTTTACCGGACACGCCAGGACAAATTGAAACATGAGATACTAGAGAAGGAAGCCGCGGAAGCCAGAAAGAAAGACGAGGAAATGCAAGCACGTGGCTTGGATAAGGCTGTTGCTGATGACAGTGTACTGTTTGATTACGACCCAGAAGTTGATGGCGCGGACAGCGTAGAGGAATATGATCCTGATAAGGATCAACCGAGCGATAAAGCCTCGTCGATTTCACCGCTCGATGTCGATGATCCCGTCCAGCTGGAGTATTATGTGTCGCACCAGGGCATTCTCTCTTCTGATCACAAACCTTTGGATGCAGGGTTCACTTTGACTTTTGACTCTGTGATTCCGCAATTGAAAGCGAAGGTGTATCAAGAGGTTGTTCGGGAATTAGACAAGGCTGAGAATGAGTCCCGGCCGGGCTTGACTGTGGTGGTGGACACTGCGCCTGGCCACCACCATGGCAAAGCAGGAGAAGATCCAAATGCTGTGGATTTCGGTGATGTGCCCTTTGACGTACCTCTTCGTCGATCTTTGACGATTGCGAATACAAGCGGCGTACCTGCAACTTTCGCTATCGAGAAGCCCAACCCAGAAGATAGGTTGGCCCTTGGCACACCATCCTGGATTAACTACGAAATTGACCAACATATTGGTCAAGTAATTGAGAACAAGAAAGACAAGGCATCTTCCCAGGAAATCACTCTGTACCCCGGGGAGCTTGCCAACGTCGTGATCACAGTACATGTTCATGATATCGATCATGTTCGTCGATTCAACTCGGGCGAAGACAAGCCGGAAGAAATCCTGTTACTGCGTGTAACGAGTGGCCGAGATCATTTTATTCCTGTCTCTGGAAGATGGTTGCCCACCTGCTTTGGTCGCAGCGTGGATGACCTTACCCGTATGCCTGAAGCAGGTGCGCGCAGCTTAGCTGCTACGGACACGTCGGGTCCTCCTAAGAGCGACACGGGTGTTCGCATATCTGCTCCGCGAGAGCTGTTTAGGTTGACGGAAGCGATTTCGGAGCTGTCTGAACGTGCTGTTGCAGAATGGAGCATGACAAAAGCCGGGTCTGAGGAAGACGCTTCGCCTCCATGGGTAACAGAGCCCCATGGGATTGAGTGGCCTTTTAAACCGGAAACATGGACTCTGAAAGAACAGGAGGAGCGCTCGCCTTTGCTGGCGTCTGTCCGTGAGGCTTTGGACACCAATGCATCATTGAATTCTATATTCCCACCCGAAGTGCCCTCATTGCATCGTTTGGAGATACTATCTGAGACCCTGCTGGAGTTTCTCCGCTACTTGAGTGACGGTATAGTCACGGCTCCTGTCTGGGAAGGCCTGGACCAGCAGCTCCTCGCGCGGGAAAAGGCCAAAGCACCACCCCTTTCTTGGGAAGAAACCCAAGCCTGGGTATTGGAGAGTCTTGCGTACTCGCCTGCCCATAGCGTTTCGTTTACCTTTGTTACCTTCATGCTTGCTCGCATTGTCAACGAGATAGCTCCTGCATCATCAGCAAGACCACCACAGTCCTCAAGAAAATCCATTGAAGAACCAGCCCCTCTCACTCCCCAACAAACCAACGAAAACCTCCCATCTACACCTCCAACACCGACATCTCGTATCTCCGGAAGCAGCTTGCGACGTCGAGCGCGCACGCTCACCTCGTCCTCGTCTAGCACGCCAGAAATCCCTCAGCCTAACCCTGCTGTGGCCCGGCGGCAAGCAGTGGAAACCGCATTAGCTGGAGTGTTTTCTAAGATTCTCATCTTCAACGGTCCCGGGCCAACCAAGGAGAAAGAGAAACGAGCTCTGGATGAGAGAAAACGGAGCGTCATTGAACCATTCCTGAAAACCTTCGGTGTGGATAGCAATGGGCCTTCTGGTGGAGCTCTATAAATCGACTTTCCCCCTTCTTCTCTGCATCATCATAGACTTGGACACGATTTGTACATCTATCTGATTTCTTCCCTTTCTCATACGCTCCCCTTTTCTCCAAAGATGGTTACCGATTATATATTACTTGTTATGTGCAGGGTTCTTGTTGTCCTCCATCCCTCCAGATTAAACTCCCCGATAGATAATTTGTTGCCTTGATTCTTTATATGCTATAAACGAGCCTATACTGAATGGTTACTTAATCCTGCAATGACTCTGGCTATGCATGTCAGAGACGCAAAAGAATATATTTCAAAATATGATATCTGCACACGGTTCATTTAAGACACTTTTTGGCTATAGTGCTCAATGACCCTTTTCTTGTCCAGATAGAGGAAAGGGTAAAGTCCAGTCCCAACATCCTATTACATACTATACTATGCCATGGTGCAATGACATGCTATACCAATCCGATATCCGAATCCCGGAGCCGAAAACCAAAATGATCCGAAACAAAGAAAGAAAATGACCCAGATGTGCAGTCAATAGAACAATGAAAAGAACAATAGTAAATGCTGAATATCGAATTTGACCCATTCACAATCCCACGGGGATGTTGAATATTCCCCCTTGAAGAAGCAACAAAGGCCCTGAAGCTTTTCGCCAGCCCATCCTTAAATTAATTAATGCCCATCTTCGCTAAATTTGACACAGATGAAAAGAAACGCTACACGTTTTTTAATTACTATATTCCCGAGTCGGTCTTCTGAGGTCTGCAGGGACTTTCTGCACCCGTCGTGATGACTGCGGGTTCCGGGATTGAGATGATTTGCCTTTGCTAGGCTTCATTTCAGATGGTGTATGAAACAACATGCCCTTGAAATAATTCAAAAACCGGGAGGCTGTTCGAACCGGAAAAATTGCCAGAGAAATGAGAATTTGCGTGGGGACCATGAGGAGAGCATAAACCCAGTCCAGCAATATGAATGAAAACCCGCGGCTTCGTTGTGTGCTGGAGCGCTGTGCCGCGGCAGCCAGGGAAATGGCATCTCGCAGTTGAATCTCCAGGTCACGGAGTCTGGAATCTGTTTGGTAGGTGGTGATGGCTGTGCACTTCTCATATCGCCTAACTGCGCGGTTCAAGGCTTCAATCTCAGGGTGTATACTTTTTCGAACTTCGGCGCTCGTTTGAGAGACCAGATTGTCCTGTTCTTGTGATGACTGATTTTGGGTTGATGATTCGGATGAGAACCGCGCTGCGGCAGTTTCGGCGACATGCGCCTCAAGCTCTTCGAGTCGTTTGGTGAGATCGAGTACCTTGCTGGAATCTATCTTGTCGTCTTCGTCAGAAGAAGATGCGACTATCCGTTGCAGATGGAGCGTTCGCGCTTGCACCATTTTAAGGAGATGGGAGAAAGGTCGGATTTCCGATGCCAGCAGAAAAATGGTCAAGTTGTAGTTTGAGACTAGACCTTCTGATGGGCGAGATAAATTGGACCTGACAGCATGCAGGAGCCATGTTCCGATGATGGGGAAAATGAAGCAAGACGCAAGAGCAACCAATTCGTGTATATACAGTTCTTCGCTGGCTGCGCTGGCTGCAGCAGAAACTCGCGGGTGTTCTTTCTTGTCTTCGGTGGACGGGTTGGAATCATCCAGGTTCTCTTGGTTATCACTGTTGCCCAACCCCGACGGGTTGTCGGTTGTGTCACAATACTTGTCTTGCCTGATTTCCTGGGCAGAGCGATACCAATCCCTAACAATGTCAGCTCCATCCAATCTAAAATACAAGGGGCTGTTTTTAACAAAGAGTACTACTACATACCAAGGTAACCTGACAGACCAATTCAAGAAGATGGCCGCTAAGATCAGCAGGGTGATGTCGGTAATGACTGCGCTTCCATTCTTGAAGAAGACACCCGCAATAGCGGGCAACAGAGCAAGGCCGAGGGGTGTTGATTGCCAATATGACTCGTCCTCTGGTAGATCAGCATCGTTACGCTTGACTACACGTGGTAGAAACAAGTCGTCGGTGGAGGACCGAAGTGAATGACGGGCGTCAGACACCGAGTCGGACAAGGTGGAGTTGCGACGCAGATTCTCTATGTTTGACCCTTCTGCAAGAGTCGCGGCACGAGCCGGACCACGATGGCGGAGACTTGCAGGGCTGGAAGGATTGCTAGGGACGTGCGCTTGAGGTGAAACCGAGAGCCGGGATTGTTCTGACATGATAAAGGTATGCTACAAAGGATTCAGGGAGAAGACGGAGTTAAGAAAGGGGCGGCCTGTCAGTTGCTGTCAGAGATGGCAGCAAGAAGAAAGAAGCAGCGCGAACAACACCATGCGAGCTCAGCTGAAAACTTAGTAATCTCGACCTGACGAACACCCGATCAATCGCTAATCGTCAAGGGCCAGATTGAGTTGCGTCGTCGATTAAGGGAGATTAGTGATTGGCGTGGAATGCGGAGGAAATAGTAATGCCAACACAGCGGGGAGAGTATGACGACATGGGCGCGCGGAGATGTCGCGGAAGGCTGTGATCTTCCAAGAATTCTAGCAACGTCATTGCAACGTTGGAAGGAACTCAGGTCCGGTAGAATTGAAAGCCTGTGGCTGTGATGGATGGCTTTTTTCCGTTCATGGCGTACAAGCATGGCTGATGTTGGGTGTCTTCTGCCTGGTGTCTGCGTCCTCGTCATCCCATCCGCGGCCATGCTGATTTCGACGAGCCCTGGTTTCACGAGCAGCTAACATTAGATCGTATCGAGGAAACCATTCGTTGACTGGATTTCTTTTTCGAGTGTCATCTTTGAAATGGAATGTTTATCTGCGTCCACGACACATTGTCAGCGCCAGTCATTGTGCAACTCAACAGACAAGGTGCACTCACAGCCGGACAACTATTTTTGCTTCAAGTTTTAAGCCAAGTGCAAGACGGTTGAATTAATCATAATTTGCTCTAGATCTCTTTGGAAACCATCCATATTGAGGTCATCCAGCCTATCACAAACCGGAAGATGATTCGACAAAGCAAACCAAACTTCTGCGATCATGAGGGACTTTAAACGTCCCGTGGAACAGCCGGAGGTTTCACAAAGAACCCAGCCAGTGGGGAAGAGTAAGGACAGTAGCAGAGAAAGAAAGATGATGCAGACGACGGAGGAGGCAGAGGGGGGTCAATCGGTTGCGTTGGCGATGCGGACGGAGAGGCCTATTGACACCCCAAAGCGGTTTGGCCTGCCGAGTGAAGACTGCCTCAACCCCCGCGACTGACGAAAATCCTTCTATTCTCATCTCTTCCGTCTGCGCCTTGTCTCTTCACCGTCTCTTTATTCAGGATTGTCTACCCGTCAATGGGCAGGTTCTGGGTCTATGGCCCGTGTGGATCTATCGGAAACATGCCCTCCATGCAGGAGTATACTTAGCGAGTACTGTTCCCATGGAATATCCTGCTTCGATGCTTCTCGATCCCTTCAGGTTGCCGATTTATTGACTTTTCTTTTCTTATTATGAAAGCCCAAAGAGCCTCTGGAAATGAGTGTCTCAATTGAATTCAAGTGAAGGGCTCGTCTCTTCCGACTCAGGGCTGTTGATTCTCAATTGATATTCTCTCCCAATAGGACACCACGACAGTGTCTGTTTCTCTTCCCCTTGGGTGTCTATCAATATTCATGTCTCCTGATCCTCTCTTCTTCTCTTCTTAAAGAGTGATGTTGATTCATTGCTCCTGGCTTCTTCAACATTTCGTTCGTGATATCCACTGGCGGCAAAGAAACAACATCTCTTACTCTATACTATCATACTCTTAACACCTCTCTCATGACAAACTACTCTGGATATATGGATATGGATCCAACGAAACAACACTATCCGCTGGCGGTGGCTGTACCGTTTCTGGCCATCCTATCCATCCTTATTAGCATCACTCCGTTGGTCTTGCACGTTAAAAACCGCAACTTCCCTTCAGCCTACCTCGTGTGCTGGTTTATGATGCTCAACATCTTCAATGCCACCAATGCTTTCATCTGGCCAACCGACGATGTTGACTCGTGGTGGGACGGCGTGGGCCTGTGCGATATTGAAGTCAAGCTCATGATTGCTAGCTACATCGCTGTGCCTGGGGCTTTGGTGTGTATCTTCCGCAGCTTGGCATACGTGCTAGACACCAGGCGAGCAATGCTGGTTCCAAGCAAGTCGCAGCGCTGGCGCGGTCGTCTCATGGATTTTCTCTTCTGTGTGTTCGTCCCGAGTATCGCAATGATCACGCATATCGTCTATCAAAAGAGTCGATACTATATCTTCGCCATCTCCGGCTGTGTGAACAACTTTGACGAAAGCTGGGTGAGCTTAGTACTATCGTTCATCTGGCCTCCCGTTATTTGTTTGATAGCTGCCTATTACTGCGGTGTGATGCCAAAATTATCCCCTTGTTTAGATTCTGTCACTGACCACAGCCTCCCTAGGTCTCGTACTACTCCGTCTTCACAAATATCGGAGCCAGTTTGGAGACATACTCAGTGCCTCCAGCAGCAACTTGAGCAAGTCCAGGTTCATCCGCCTCTTCCTCGTCTCCTTCGTCATGCTTCTGTGCATCCTTCCGGTTCAGGCCTTCGTTCTCTACCAAAACGTTATGCTTTCGCTTCCCTGGCATCCTTATTCATGGAGCAGCTTTCACGGGCCAGGGTGGGGAACCATAATCAAGGTGCCTACAAAAGGCGATGTCTTCTTTGACCGCTGGGTACCGATAGGCTCGAGCTTCTTGGGCTTCATCTTCTTCGGATTCGGCAGAGATGCTATCAAGATGTACCGTTCAATCTTGTACCATCTGGGCTTTGGCCATTGCTTCCCCAACATTTCCCCTCAGCACACGTCTCCCCCTTCGGCTAGCCCTGCAGGATCTGTTGGAAGCCGGGCCAAGCTTATTCATAGAAGGTTTTCATCCGTGGCTAGGTAATACTTCACTCCCCTTTACACTCCTAAAATGATACACATTATCTAATCTACCACAGAGCCTACCTGGGCAGCAACGACCCAACAAGCTCCAACAGATCAGGCTACGACGACCTCGAAAAAGGCGTGCCCTTTTCACAGAGACACAACAAGCGTCCAGCAAAGACTTCATTCTGGTCATTCCTGCGAAACCCACTTTCTCCTTCCCGTCAAGAAATGATATCCATGCCTCAACTCTCTGCTAATACGAATATCATTTCCGCCAACGCTTGGGCCGGTACGAGCCAGAGCCGCTGCAGTAGTGATTTCACTATTACTTCTGCACCGTCTCCGACAAGCAAGGAGTTCATTCGGGTCAAGCAGGTGATTAGCCAGCAGAGTGAAATGCAAGTATGATTGCGGAATATTTTTTGCAGGATTTGGAATATTAGTATAATATTGGGCTTCTTTTATCTACAGATAGATGAGTCCTTGGACTCTCGTCTGATATTGTCAGTCTCAGATATTTTGTTCGTTATAATTTTAATAATATTGAGTCTATTCATGGCCTTATACCTGACAGCTGAACAAACAATCCCAAGCACTATCCACGTAATAGTCTTTATCCAAGCATATAAGTATCGAGCCTGATGACTAGAAAATCGACACCGTGACGCCAAATGCCATTGCCAATGCCCAACAGATCTCTCTTTGCCTTTAGAACGGCCCAATTCCCCCGAAAATAAAATTTAGATAAAAATAATTGAGTGGGAAAATGTATTCAAGGGTATACTTGTACAGTACAATACATGACAAGAAATAGCAGGGTGATAAACAACTCCTTCGAGTCTAACACCAAACAGTCGATATCAATCAAACAACAATCCATTAGTTAACATTATAGTGTTTGTTCCGTCCTTGTTATCTATTGCTCGGAGTTGTTGCCGTCCGGGTTGAAGGGACGCTTGAGGACCTCGATGCTGCCTATAGTTGAAATACCGATTAGCTTCTGGTTGATCCATAATGGGGAAGGAAAGGTAGGTAGGTAGGTAGGTAGCTTACGCTGAACGATGTTCAGAGCCGAGTTCCTCTTGCCGTCTGCATCTTCCCACTGGCGAATGCTAGCGTCACCTTCAAGGTAGACGAGGGTTCTGTGGTGTACATGTTAGCCAGCCCATCATATATGCTGGATATATCCCGAGAATATATAATAAAACATACCCCTTCGGCAAGTTGAGAAGGAAGTCCCGCTGGGCCCCCTCAGGCTGGAAGCTCGCAATGCGGAAAAAGCTAGCCGGCTTGTTATCCCGGCCAGGCTGGGTGGAAGCAACGGAGTATTTGATGATCTCCTGACCGGACGAGGTAGCCTGCAGCTCGGGGTCGTTGGCAAGACGGCCAGTGATGATCATACGGGCGACAGAGCGCGAGGAGGAAGAGCTGAAGGTGCGCGCGGAGAGGCCGGAGGCGGAGGTAGCACGCAGCATAGGGCGGAGGGTGGAGGTGAAGGAGGCCATTTTGATTTAGGTGGGTGGAATTGGTCTTGGGTAGATGATTAGATGGGAGTGTGAGTATTGGGGATAGGAAATGTGTTGAGTTCTGAAGCTATTGCAATGATGGTGGTGGTCGTAGAGACGCGCGGGGATCACATGACTGGCATCACGGGCAGAATAACAATGACGATTTCGGACTTATCGATAACAATGTCATTTGTTCTGTGCAACATAGGATGGTTTTGTTTTAAATGATTTGGTAAAAATATATCTATGATTTAATTTATTCTCGACACTCTACATGGTAAGTTGCAAAAAAAGTTGCCAAAAAAGAAACTGACAAGAGCGAGATTCGAACTCGCGCCCCTTTCGAGACCAGAAGACTCTCTTTGCTATGCAAGAGAAGGGTTGCCTAGTAGGCTTCCTTGAGTCTGGCGCCTTGGACCGCTCGGCCATCTTGCCATTGGATGTTAAACTGCTCATTCTTTTGTTACAGGAATTTGAGCAAGTTGATTTCAAAGATTCATCCTAGATCATGATAGATCCACCATTTTGAATCCAATTCGTCCTTTTATGTTATTTCCTTATTGGATTTAATGAAAATTTATCGCTATTATAGCTAGCTCTGCATAGGCTGACTTTGCTTGGCTTTTCTGCCACCCAAATTCGGTCTCTTTGGCACAGTGAATATCACACCAACACCTTTCTGTCTCCTATTTCCTAGACAGTGACATTTAACTTATCAAATCAGGGCTTGCATAGCGATTCTAGAGAAATAATCCTCCAGGGCTTCCAATGCCTGAGCCAGGTCGACATATCGTCGTATATGTCGAGAGGTTTAGCTAGTGATATTCTAGATCAAACTATGACGCAGTTACCAAGACACTTTGAGCTTCAGTACGACCTCTGGCAATACTTGGTGTCTTCTACTAAGCTATATGAAAATCAATTCTTTTCTTGGAGAGTATCGAGACTCGCGAAAGGAGCCTGACACTATGCTTCAACCCGACAACCAACTGCACCCATCGTGATCGAAAGTGACTGGGACGAGTCGTATCGACGCTTTGAGAACGCCACGAATATGTGGCTTCAAGGGACCACGGATGTCAAAGTTGTGATAATATTGAAATGTAAAAAGGGCTTAAACGCAGGAGTTGAGGGAGTTATCGAGGTCTACACCTGCGACACCCGTGGTCTTCCGGAGAAGCGCCAGACTGCAGTACGTATTTCCTTCCGCGTGTTCTTGTTGTTGATAGCAATAGTTGATGGTAACACTAACCGAACTGCGCAGAGCCGTATTTATAGTACAAGGATACCAACCTCGGGATATAAATATCGCTCATGGAGAACTATTTGGGATTCATTTGCTTCCGGATACCAACCCCAACGATATTTCATCATTGAGTCTGGGTTGCCTTCGTGGAAAAGCCAGAGATTCATTGTCTCTCATGGGCCTTGTCCCTGCCTGGACTGCCAGAAATATTAAATCGCCATTAGATGCACGACGGTCCTCCATATCAAGTGATATGCGATTTTCCTCGCTATACACAAGAGCAGATGAGTCTTTGGGTCTGTTGAAATAGTAAATTCATGGATCTTTTTTTAGTAGGTTTCAACATATTCCGCCATTATATATATATACACCAGCTCTTCATTTGTTTGTAAATGTGGATTAGACCAAATTGGATATCAATTTCATGCCTCCTCCACCGTCATTCTGATTATACAGGTAAGTTTCCTCATTTGGCATACTTTCGTGACATCAGATGGACGCGGACAATAAAATCTGATACAGACTATCATATAAAAAACAACCACCAACGTGATTCCACAGTGTATTATCAAAACTTTAAATGTCCGTAATATCAGTTGAGTACCGGTCTATCCCGTCATACCTCAGGTGGTATCCTCATCAGGAAATCGTATTAACCGAATACTGCCTTTACATATACCGTACCCTCAGGCTTAGCTACCATCAGATAGAGCGTTTTCTGAAGAATAGGCGTGCTGTGCATTTAACATCAGTAATGTACCCCATACAGAGCAGCAAAGTCTAGTTCATACTCAATTGCACCAGGAGGGAAATAGACTGGGCTACATCGACAATGCCCTGTAAGTTGGTTGCATAAAGAAAACCCAGTTCCAAGAAAGCTTAGAGCCGTTCCAAGTTTTCAAACACAGCCACGATCAATTCTGGGTGGTCATCAAGTCCGAACAGCTACGTACATACTCCCTTACAGCATTGATGCAGGTATTCGCTGGCATGGACATATGAATCATCCATGGTTGCGCAACACAATCTATCTGACCAACAATGCTTCGAGCCGCACGACAGAAAGATAAAGGAGAAAAAAATTAAAGCAGAGCAAAAAGTAAATTGGATGACAAGAGCGAGATTCGAACTCGCGCCCCCTGTTGGAGAGTAGAATGGATACTGCTATTGCAGCACAAATGTCGCTTGGATCACTTGAGTCTACCGCCTTAGACCACTCGGCCATCTTGCCGTTAGAATAAATTCGAGTCACTTTTGCCTATATGAAGGAGAATTAAAGCTAATGGATATCTGATGCTGGGATGCAAATATAATCGAATAACCACGACAATATCATTATGATAATGAATGCAGTTCGCAAGGTAGAGTCAAGCAATATCTGGCCAAGGCTCTCGAGAATACTGAAACGATATGATCCGGGCGTGCCATAGCGGCTTTGTACGGAGTAACCACTGCTGCATACTGCACATTGAATTCAATATTTTATCAAGTACACAACACCCATGCATGTACAATCCCATAGACTTTAAATGTTGCATCATTCTGACCAAGGGATGGGGAGCAATTGTTCACTTGGCTGTGGTGCAGCTGCAATGCTGTGTGAGGCATCAAATCCGGACAGCCAGACAGGGGCTGCTAGCCCGCTCTGGCTTCGGGGACTTTACAACTCGCAACTCATTCAACTTTAGCAACACCGCTTCGTTGATATATGACAGAGCACATGTCATCTCCTCCAACACCCCATCTCCCATGCTTTCGACGAAATATCCCATCCAACTATCCGGTTTTCAACTCCCGAAGACTGGCTAACCTCAACACGACAATTACAAAAAGGCCTGGTCAGGGCGAGCACACTAATGGCGGATGACTGATGGATCTGCACTAACAGGTTCATTGGTTCATTAATAGCCTCTGGCCTTGTCCTTCCTCGACTATCGCTCTGGACTCCGTGCTTCCTTGGGTGAGTTTAGCTTTCGAGGCGCTCCTCGAATCTCCAGACCGCTCCGTGATTCTTGAGGGGAAAGACTGACGTCCGCGCGTACGAGATCACTCATGGCATCACTCATGCATCAAAGACGCGTCCAAGCGAGAACCATGTTGTCTTAATGGCATTGTCTGTTCCCACCCCGGTCCTGGAAGGCTGGAAGATTCAGGATGTGCACAATGCGGAGAGAGAGAAAAGAAAACCGACTTATCGTTTTCGACTCTTGAAGTGGCGGACCAGAAACCCGCCCTAATGATGCTCTAGCGGTGTTAGTCTGATCAGCAACCCGACGATCGATAAGTGTTCCTGGCTAGGCTGACTAGGTTCCTCTTAGCTTCAGGGCACGGATTTCAGCGATTTGCCAGGTCTTGCTGCCACGCTTCGTTCGTTCTGGTTCGCCCCTCTTGTGACCAGTCCAAGATGGTTATTTCCGAGCGCTGCGTTATCAACCGCCAATTCCTAATCGTGCTGGCATCCTCGATTGGAGCCAGCCAATAATCATTCGCATCGTGGTGTATTCGGCTATAGATCGATAGGCAGAAGATACGGTCTGGTTTTCAATCCCACCGCACACCTTTTCCAAATATCACATATGCACTTCGTGCGGAGTGCCGTACATGCCGTACATGCTGTACGTGCATGCTAAAATTGGGAAACTGGTCATCGCAATGCTATTGTTTTGTCGCCTACAGCTCTGTCTGCCAACCTCGAGTCGATTAGGGCCATTAACTCACCCCCCTCCGAATTCACCTTTACCCAGCGCATTGGATGGCCTCGAAGCTAAACTCAGTTTCGAATGATTTTCTGCCAAGGTTGGGAAGTGATTTCGGTATCGCTGCCGCGACATTCCAGAGTCGATCGTTGCCAACCAAGTTTCAATCACAAATTCACAATGCATGACGATGGAGCCTTCATTTTGCAACAGATGTACTACTGTACTGAGTGGATCATCATTTCGCACCCGAACGAGTCTATTGATTTCCAATTTCCAATCCTAGTCCTTCGGAATTTGGGAACTTGTAAAGCGGTCCCCATAACGAAAAAGAAAAATGGAAAAAAGACTTTCGCCCTAGTTAAGCAGCGACTCCGTGTGCAGCCATGCAGTCCCTGGCGTTTTTTTGGCTACATGCAATAATTTTTATGTAGCGGGACTTATGGCCACTGGCCCGGCTTTTCCTGCGAAGTCAAACTGAATAATATCTACTGTTACGTTTCTGTTTCTTCCCAAACCCCTCGTATACCTCCAATTTTTCTCAATAGCCGCTGCCTGCCTGCTTCCAATTCTTATACCCGGCTGACTCGGTGCATGATGCGAAATATGTGAATAATTGCAGGAGACTTTGCGCAACATCTCTGGGTTGACTGACATAGCAACAACGCTCCTATCGAGCGTGAAACCCTCATCCTATCTTTCTCTCCCTATCTTGCCTTCCCCCTCTCCCCCTCCCTCTCACCCTCGTCCAAGATGCGGGCATTCCCTCTCCTCGCCCTGCTCGTTTATCTCATTCCTAGCCTGTTCATTCTCGCAGCACCTCTTGATGGGCGAAAGGGAATCGCTACCGTTGTGGTTCTTGAAGGAAGAGATGAACCTACGAGTACCACCACACCAGACAGTTCGTCTGATAGTACAGTGGCAACCGCAACAGGTACCGCGACAACAACGCCATCAACAACAGGGACAGTCAGTGCTACTTCGTCGTCGAATTCAACCACACCGGCTTCGACAACGATAGCATCGCTCAACACGTCCACTGCATCTAAGAGTAAGTGTGCTGTGCTTCTATAGTATCACCGGAAGTTTGCTAAGACTAGAAAGATGGTACGGAAAATGAATCGAAGCACAGAAAGCCGGGCGATCTTCCCCTCCCGCCCAAGATAACGCCTGCACTGGGTGTCGGTGGTTTCGTTTTGATAGCTTTGGGTGCAGTTCTGGCACTGGTAGGCATCAGGAAAATATGGTATGTACCATTGATACTAATGTAATGACTCTTCGACTGACAAAGCAATCAGGGTGCAAGTCTTTCTATCCACGGCCTGCCTAACCAGTTTGGGTGTCACTGTGAGTTCTGTCTCTAATAACAAGTGATTCAAGAGCTAATATATCTTTTCACTTTATAGGTTTTGATTGTTTATGTGATGAACCCTCCTGTCCGAACTGCAGTGCAAGGTGCCTACCTCGTGGCTATAGTCTTCACAGGAATCACATTTGGAGCACTGTCTGTCGTATTCAAAGAACTGACAGAAGGTCTTGGGTGCCTTCTCGGAGGATTTTGCCTTAGCATGTGGCTCCTAAGCTTAAAGCCAGGGGGTCTTCTCACAGGAACCGATGCCAAGAGTGGATTCATCGGTGCTTTATCTGTGGCCTTTTATGCTCTATCTTTCAGTCACTACACTCGTCCTTACGGATTGATTGTAGGCACTGCCATCTCTGGAGGCACGGCGGTCGCATTGGGAATTGACTGTTACAGTCGTGCTGGCCTAAAAGAGTTCTGGCTCTACATTTGGTGTAGGCACCCTCTTCAGTGGACTCTTAGGAATGTTTTCTAACTTCAACAGCTCTGAATGACGACATCTTTCCATTGGGAACAAACACATACCCAGTGACTCGCAACATCCGTGTTGAACTTGCCGTGACGGTCATCGTCGCTCTGCTGGGCATTGTCTCGCAACTCCGCCTGTGGAAGGTAATCCGAGAACGCAGGCGAAATGAGACCAAGAAGCGAGAAGAGGAGCAGAGAAAGAATGATGAAGCCGAAGCCGAAGCCGGAAGGCGCCTGGAAGAAAACAACATCAGAGAACGAGCAGAATGGGAGGCCAAGTTTGGCAATGGAGAAGCCAAGGATATCCCAGAACTCGCAGATGAGTCTAAAAGATACCCAGAGATGGAAGTCGGCGATTTGGAGAAGACTCAAGAGGTGGAAATCGAAAGCGTTGCAACCTCTCAAAGATCCTATCGTTGTTCCGACTGCAGAGAACGAGAAGCGAACGGTGACGCGGCTTCGGATCTGTCTGGAGCTTCTGGAGACACTCAAGCACCACACCACGATGACCAGGATGGAGAGGACGGCGTGGCCCCAGAAAATGTACCAGGTGAGACGCCGCTGCCATTCAAAGTGTTTGATGGTGCAGCTGCAGCCAAGATTAAAAATGACGACGAGTCAGATGCTACGGCCATCGTTGGCTCTGATGTCGGATCAATACGCTCAAAGCGGTTTTCCGGAATGTCGGGTTTGAGAAGGATGTCTGTCCGAAGCGGTTACCACAACAAACTTGCCTCTCAATCCCAAGAAGCACTTGTTGCTTCCAAAGATGGAGATGATAGCTCTTCAACACAAGGTGTTCCGGACGATGATCTTGAGTCGGGATCTAATCGTTCCAGTATGCTGTCGGATGATCAGGCAAAGAGGAATTCCGCAGGCGGAGAAACCGTTGCCAATGGTGGTGATACTAAAGAGCCATCTGCCAAAGATGACGCTCACCAGGAGCAAGATGATCCCAAGCAGAAAGATTCTGGGGAAGAGAAAAATGCCGGCCGGGGAACCGACCAGCTAGGAAGCTTCTTCACAGCGGAAGCAACAGCAAAAGAAAAACAACCTAATAGCAAAAATGGGTCTCAGAAAGACAGAGCTGAATCCCAAAACCAGAAAGACGGGTCTACTCCAACAACAAAGGAGCCGGAATCTAGTCCCTCGCATCCGGAGCAAGAAAACTTACCGGGAGAAGCCGACTCGAAGGAAACTCCAGAAACCACGCAGCATAATTCTGAGGAGCAGACAGGAACTGGTGCTTCAGATACAAAGACAACTGGCCTTGTCGATCAGCGAAAGTCATCTGGATCGAAAACAAAATCCAAAAACAAACAAAAGAAAGAAGAAAAGCCCGTGCTAAACTCAGAAACAGTAAAGCACATACCCGAGAGGACGTCCAGGGTGGTTCAATCCTATCGCACAAACGAATGGGCGAAACATTTGTCTGACGCCGAGTTCATGGATCCGGAGCCCATCCATCCGATAGAAGAAGACCAGCCGGAGGTCCCTGTGGAAACCGAGGAACCTCCTGCACCGGTGAATGTCAAGGAGTTGCTGCAAACGCCGCTGAATGCGCAGCCGCCTCCTGCTGCCATCGAAACCCGCCGTGTCTCGATCGGTAAAGAGCCATTGAGCCCGGGGGCAGATCGTCGAATGTCCAGTACTTCTCAGCTGCCGCAGAATGAGCTCCTCCCGTCGAATTCGATGAAACACCCCAGACCTGGCCTCGTCCGATCCCCTACCCAGCGATCCGGCGCTTCTTCCGCGTCTTCGAACTATCCACGATCTCCACCTCTCGCAGCTCAGTCATCACAAGACCTCATGAATGCGATCCCTAGTGCTTCCAACCCATTCCTACCGGCCACGGCCGAGGCCAACCGGGTTGAGCCTAAATGGAAAGGACCGCCCCCTCTCCTGGCAGTGCGGGAGGACATGATGCGCACTCGAGTATCATCTACCTCGTTGACTATTGACCCCTGGCTTTCGCGCGGTCATCACAGACAGTCAGCCGATGCCACTCCGACCTCACCGACCTTCCCAATTCCAGAGGAGGGTGATAATGTACCACTCTCCCGACGTCGTGCAATGTTACACCGACAGAACAGCCAAAACCCACCGGCACACGTTCCTCAGCCAGCAAGACACAGTCAAGTCCGGACCGCCAGCCCGGTGAACCCCCACGCTGTCATGGCAGCCTGGCGAGAATCTGTGCGGGAAGATCTGACGCAAAAGCAAAACCCGCTGGGTTTGCAGACTCCCACATCACCGATTGAACGAACTCCCTCACCATTCGGACAGGCACAGCGGAACTCGTCGGTCAACATCGGGAACGCGATCGCCGAAGGAATGCAGCGAGGTGACATGACTGACCTGCATCGGGAAGCCATGCGGCGGATGCAAGCCAGCGCCATGCGACGCACCCCACCGCAGGAGGAGTAATATCCTGGGTATTTTGTACTATTTGAGGATTTCGGGTTGAAATGTGATTTTTTGATATGCATGGACGATGGGCGATTCCCCTGAAATCTTGGTTTTGCTTCTATTATTTAGCGGTTAGTTTCAGGGTATCTTGCCCACGAGGATTTGACGAGTTGTTTGGAGCGCATACTTAATATTTATTCTTAATGATAATTGGGAAGACAGCAAAAGTCTGGACTTTTGTAGAAATTGTCTATCCATACAAGGATTCTACTATATGTGAAACAGTGGACTTTTGACTCTATTGGCATGCGAAGAGTAATTTTATTTAGGGCTATAGTCATTGGCTAATATTTCCGGTTTTAACTACGATTTTTTTTTTTTGAAATAATGTGGAGCAATTGAAGCCATGACTCGAAAATTCATCAGAGATTCCTCATGACTTCATCTGAATACTCCATAGAAGAGGATTGATTGCCTGATGTTGGAGTTGGACTGATCCATCAACCTCAGCCACAATGGAGTAGCCAAGAAGGAAGGATTAAAATTAGCATTGATTCTTTAGTTTAGGGGCATCAACTGATTTCTTGAATATTAAGCTGATGCTATTTTGATCGTTACATCGAGTCTTAGACATATGGAGTACGGAGCATTAGGAGTATTAGGGAGACTACAGAGCACGGAGTGATGAACGCCATGATAAACAGAAACCAACAGAGACGGCGATCAACAAACAGAGCATCCCTTGATGTAACTATTGTTATGATCCGTATTATTATTCTGAGTATGGCTGTTGTCAGGTCTATTTTTTTTAGACAATATCGACCCTTGGAACCTTACTTGGGCTATTAAGGACGGTTATCCACCGCGTTATTGATTGCTTGTGGCCTGGTTTTCTTATATTTATGGAGTCGCGCTCTTCAGAATTGCTTCTCTTTTTTGTCTCTTTTTTTTTTCTTTCTTTCGAATCTCTTCATCTTGGTCTTCATTTTGTCTCTCATTATCGTCATTTGTTTCATTCTCGTCCAGATATGCAGGTGTAGATCTTCGACCTCGAGTCTTGATCAACATTGCAGATTCATTCACTCATTCTTTATTTTTCTAATTAATTATCAACTATCAACTATCAGCTTCTGAATATATCAAATACCTTCTTATCACTCACTGTCTTTCTCTATATCATTTCATCATCGATCGTTGAATGTCATCGCGCTCAGACCGGGCGCTGTCCCTTGCCTCGCCCCTTTCTTCTCCTCGGCCAATCACCGCCTTCGCTGCCTTCTCCTCCTCTCCTCCTCATCGCCTCTATCTCCATCGCCATCGCCATCTCCATCGTATTCTCCATCGTCAGTCTTGCTCCCTTTTGCTTGACTGTACCTTGGAGGACCCCACTCCAACCTCGCCCATCTTCACACACCCTCCCCGTTGTCTGTCCACGCTTCAAAAACGGCTTCCTTCTTCCACCATCCGCAGATTCTACCATCGCGCGAGGCTGAAGAGATTTCCCTTTCCGACCTCCCCCCGCGTGGCTTCCAGTCGCGTCGTCCTTGGTTCCAGGCCGATCGTCCGATATCCTTATCCACAGGGACATCTCAGAACTTTTCCTTCTCGTCCTCGAGATCCCACCACCCACAGCGACGCGCACATTCCTTGATATCAGCCTTCTCCAACAACCAGCATAATACCGGGGATCATTCCAGTCTTCGCTCGATTATACGGCCTCCTGCCGTGAGACTCGCCAATCCGATCAACCACGTACCGCGGATTACCCCGGTCGCTTTCCCCCAACAGCTACAGGCTCCGTCGGACGACAATCTACCCCTCGAAGCCCACCGCGACGCCTATCCGTTGTTGACTATCCCCGAACAGCGCCGCAGCCGATTGACCCCGTCCCCGAATAGCTTGCTGGTGGAGCGCAGCCAGGGGGAAACCGAGAGCGGGCGCACCAGCATCGCATTGCCTCCAGGGCACAGGCGCAGTGATATTTTTGATCGCGATCCCCCGCAAGAAATGGCGGAGGCTTTTGGCATTTCGAATAACAATGCTGCTGCAAGGGAGGCCGACAACAACCTACGACCACCTGAGCGGGTACATTTGTCTCAGGAAGATGGCCGTCCCCGCCATACACAGTCGCAAGCTTCGCTCCGATCGCAAGCGGCAATAGCTTCGATTCCATCAAATACAGTACCCCACACTCCCAGAGGGGAGGCCGACGTGGCGGAGGAACTGGCATGGGGTCCGGCTCATCCATGTTATCCTCATATCAACCCTCATGTCCCGATCGGGAGTCACGAATATATGACTACGCGAATCATTCGTATTAAGCGAGATTGGATGGTCAAGGGCGATTTGGCGCCGACGTTTTCGAATCTATACCCAGAGATTCTCGACCCATTACTGCCCGAGCATGAGTTTCGAAATGTCATTGCGACGGTGAATGATGAGCTCGTCAAGGCATTTGATCCGTTTAGTCTCCGCAACTGGATTGATGGCGCTCTGGGGCTGGTAACGGGATGGATCTGGGAAGACATCGGAGCACCCGGCATCAAGAGCCATCTGAAGCAGCTCGAGACTTGGCTGGACAGATGGAACAAAGAGGTCGGTGCAAAGGACGGGGTGCGTATCTGGAGTCTTCGCCGGACCGGATACATGTCGTTGGACATTCAGATTCCTGATCCAAAGGTTGGAATCATCCACAGCGAGGCATCACTGCCTGGTACTCGACCCAACAGTGGTGTTCCGGGATATTAAACCAGCCATCGTTTTCGATCTCGTCTCAACCCCTTTCCTTCGATTTTATCTCCCGGTCCTTAAAAACTTTTCCTATCTCTTCTAATCTTCTCTTACTGGGACCTGACACCATTCATGATACCTAGCGAATTTTGGCTGACTCTTGCTTCACGCGATTTCTTTCTCTTCCTACTTATCTTCACTTCTTTTTTTTGTTCTTATGATATCCATGTTTTGATTTCCGACTGTTGATACCATCTGTTACTCCTTGGGAATTGGCTTATCGCTTATGTGCATAGTCTGCAACGACAAGTACTGTGGATTGGGGTACTTTCTGTCTATATGCAATCCGCGGCTTTTGTTTATATTTTCTTGCCTTGTGAATAAGGCTATTAGTATCAATCGAATAATATTAATTTCTATGGGGTATTTCTAAATAATTAGTAGTTAATATACATTTTGTGAGCCATTTACAATGACCCGAGGACAGACAAAAGCAGGAGATTAAATAAAAGCAGCAGCAATAGCCACCGCAGCGCCGCCAAAGAGAGCCTTGACATCCCCAGTCATCTGCGGCATACCCCCGGTACTCGCGCTCGTCGAGGTAGAGCCACCACTGGCAGAGCTCTCCGTCGACGTGCTCTCCGCAGAAGTAGCAGTCGCAGTAGAAGCAGTAGAAGTAGCATCAGACCCCTCAGCAGCACTAGTAACTGACCCAGCCGTGATAGTAACCGGCACAAGAGGCAGATTCGAGCCGCTGTATGTCGACACATGCTTTTCGCCGGGGTTATTGGCACCGTTTCCCTTGGCTGTCTCGGTGCAGACAGCAGAGGTGGTTCCCCCGACTGAGCAGAGGATGGTGAAGTGGCTGGTGTGAGTTAGTTTACTAGTACTAGCACTATCTAGAAGTAAAAGATAGGTGAACGTACAAATCCTCCTCGTCCTCATCGAGAAAAACCGAAGTCGTCGTCGCCTGAGCCACCATGGTCAGGCCGGGCCCCATTCCGCAGTCGTCGCCTTCCGGGAGGGGAGAGCAGGTTAGGCTGTATGTTGTGGCTGTTGCGTCCTATTCATCATTAACATCGACGTTAACCTAGATGGAGCGTTGGAGAACTTACATTCCCCATAATCGAGGCGACCATGGTAGGCGCGTCAAAGTCGGGAATAACCATGGATGTCACGGTATTCTTGGCCGCGGCCAGAGTGGTGAAGAGAGGGAGGAGGAAGAGTTTTTTGGCCATTGTAGTGGTTAATACTGTCTGTTCGTGTTATTCTGCTTCTGTATCTGTAGTTGTAGGGTTGAATTGAAGAAAAGGAGAAATAAAGGTTTTGGCCCCAATTTGTCTAGCCTGTTTGGGATTTCGTCTATATTGTAGATTCAATGTTGGTATAGAATATAACAGATGCAGTGATCATGATGACATCCACGATAGGTTTATAAGAGTATTCACGCAGTATATCCTTCCAACCCAAACAAAAAAGCAAAATGATGGACTATCTTTACTGCATTTTGTGTGGACTTTTTATCAAAGAAGCAAGTGATTCCAAGTTGGACATATTCCTCGAAGATGCGAACTGGAAAGGATCTTACCATGGCGAGGGCCTATTGTACGTGAAGCCAGACGAACTGGAGAAGAAGTATTTTGTGAGAACTCCTTCTCTCTGGAGGAGTCTCTACCGGCTGAGTATGTCTCCATATAGCCATCATATACTCTATACACTAACAGATAGCCAGTCATATATGACCGCTCAATACAAGGCTACCGCGTCACTGGGATAGGGCAACGCGCAGTTTCGAGTGAACTCGCCCAGCCTCCCCTGGACGAATATCAGGCAGCACTGGGCGCCCCAGAAGGAACAGAGCCCGGACTGGCCCAATACACCGTTTCCAACACGGAGTTTTGGTATGAGAATCTCTCACCCAAGAAGGACTGGAGGGATCTGGCCCTTGCCATTCATACGCGGTGCTGGGACCTGGCAAGATTCCACCACAAGTCGGACATTGAGAATGACATGGGCCTGTTTGTGGCGATGATGCTGCAGCGTGCGTTTCAGGGTAATATGATTAGAGATGGAGTTGAGGAATTCTTTGAGGAACAAGTCGCACAGGGTATGCCTGTCTGTCTGTTCATATGTGTGCGGGTGATGCTTGGAATCTAACGAGATAGATAGATCCATTCCGGCATCCGGAGATTTACCGAGCAGCCCAGAAAGCTCTAAAACGGCGAAATAAGCAGAAGCAAACGCAGCAGAAGCCACTCTGCAATGAAAATGGCACTGCCAGCTTGTTGTCCCTTCCCCTCGACATCGTCTACATCCTGTTCGATCAACTGGAGCACTTTGACCTCTGGAACCTCGTCCAAGCAATCCACTGGCCCATCCCGCACTCGTACTGGGGACACAGAGCAGGCGAGTATCTCAAGTACATGGACGAGATCCTGATGCTAGATCTGGACTGGGCGTATTTGTGTTTGGAGCTGGAAAGACTGGATCGCACGTTGTTTATTTTCCGGACACGTACTAGGGTGCTTCAATCTCTTCGTAATATCAGCAATTCCATGAGTCTAGATCAGATGAGGCGGATTGAGCGAAGGTACAAGCCGGTGCATCCTAGAGATGTGATTAATGGTATCCAATATTCGAGTTGGGATTAGGTGTAGATGATTATCTGCAGGTAGTTGCTAGAATAGTTATTGGAATAATGAAGATATACACCCCAATCCGGTATAGCGCCCCCCTGAACTTTGCTTCCCCACGTCGTTCCGTTCGGAGCTTCGCCGGCGATCCCCAAAATCAACCACTTTCTCCCTCCAACACCAACGAATCCCCGTGATGCACCGTCGCCTCTGAACAATCCCCCATCCTCCCCTCCATCATGCTCTCGGGTATCCTCATCTTCAACCAAAAGGGCGAAAACCTCATCTTTCGCGCCTTCCGCAATGACTGCCGCCCGCGCCTCGCCGACATCTTCCGCATCCAGGTCATCTCCAACCCGCAGGTGCGCTCGCCCATCTTGACCCTGGGATCCACGACCTTTAGCCATGTCAAACATGAGAACATCTACCTGGTGGCTGTGACCAAGAGCAATGCCAATGCGGCTCTGGTGTTTGAGTTCCTGTACCGGCTGGTGATGCTAGGGAAGAGCTACTTTGGCAAGTTTGATGAGGAGGCGGTGAAGAATAATTTTGTTTTGGTTTATGAGTTGTTGGATGGTGAGTATATCAGTCACTTTTTTATTGTTAGGGGGTTTTGTTAACTGGTGACTGGATAGAAATTCTGGATTTCGGATACCCCCAAAACACCGAAACCGATACCCTCAAAATGTACATCACGACCGAAGGTGTCAAATCCGCCATCGCCAATTCCCCTACAGACTCGAGTCGTATCACAATGCAAGCCACGGGCGCTCTGTCGTGGCGTCGCTCCGATGTCAAGTACCGCAAGAACGAGGCCTTTGTGGACGTGATCGAGGACGTTAATCTACTAATGTCTGCGACGGGAACGGTGCTCCGCGCCGATGTCAACGGCCAGATTGTCATGCGGGCATACCTATCCGGCACGCCGGAGTGCAAGTTTGGATTGAACGACCGACTCCTCCTGGACGGGGACGCGGCGGGAAGTTCGACGGGGAACCGGGAAGGAACTATGAAGGCCACGCGCGCAGCGGCAGGATCCGTGACGCTGGAAGACTGTCAGTTTCACCAGTGTGTGAAGCTGGGCCGGTTCGATGCGGATCGGATCATCTCATTTGTGCCGCCGGACGGCGAGTTCGAGCTCATGCGGTACCGCGCTGTGGAGAACGTCAATCTTCCTTTCAAGGTGCATCCTATTGTGCGTGAAGTTGGCACGACCAAGGTCGAGTACAGTGTGGCCATCAAGGCCAACTACAGTAGTAAGCTGTTTGCGACCAACGTCGTTGTGCGTATCCCCACGCCGCTCAACACGGCCAAGACTACAGAGCGGACTAGCCAGGGCCGTGCCAAGTACGAGCCCGAACATAACAATATCGTCTGGAAGATCGCCCGGTTCTCCGGTGGCAGCGAGTACGTCCTCACAGCGGAGGCGACCCTAACCAGCATGACGCACCAAAAGGCCTGGAGCCGGCCGCCGCTGGGTCTGTCGTTCAGCCTGCTCATGTTCACGAGTAGTGGACTGCTGGTGCGGTATCTCAAGGTGTTTGAAAAGGGCAACTACAGCAGTGTCAAGTGGGTGCGATATATGACTAGAGCGGGAAGTTATGAAATTCGGTATGTCTTTTTTCAATTTATTACACAGGACTTTAACTAACAATGCTGCAGATTCTAGTGAATACCCAAGTTGGAAGAATGCACTTCATTGATTTCAGCTCGGCTAGGTTAGGTGTTTGGCGTCTTCGGAATCGATATTTTGTTTATGGAAATCACGGAAAGCATATAATAAACCCAGGACAAGCTATCTTTATTTCATTCATGGCATATGAATAAGATTGTTACATGAACAAGGCAATGCATTGTATAGACACATGAAATTGAACTACGGAATGACCTCAGATCCACTACAAATAAGAAGATATTAATAAAGATGTAGATAGATAAATAAATAGATGATCGGATCTTCCAATCTGGTATCGTTCATAGAGTACAGTACAGGTACATAGATAAGTTCCATAATCACAATCTGTAAAGCAAAGACAGACATGAATCAATCACAAGAAATAATTAGAAGACACAAACCGGTGTGCACAGACATGTAGATAAGTAGTAAGCCAGGATATAAAGAAAAGAAACAGAGGGGTAGTAGTACATGACACGGGACATAAATAGTAGTTAAGAATAAGAAAAATCAGACATGAGAATCAGATCAGATCAAATCAACATGAAGACATAAAAGTACATGACAGAAAGATAAGTAGTGTAGTCAAGGAAAGAAATAATCCGTCAAGGTGTGTATAATGAAAAAAGAAAGAAAGTAAGATGAGATTACATCCAATTCTCATCAAGACGAGCACGGACGACTCGTCGACCACGTCGCAGACCAACATTCCCATCTCCAACGAGAGAATGCCATCTGCGACCAACACTCGCATGGTCTTTACCCATGCGCCGAGCGCAATCGTCCCAATCACGACGGGAGAGTTTGAATTTCTCGAGAACCAGCTCGACCAGACGCTCGTCGTCGTCTGCTGTCCATGAATTAGGGTTTGTGTCTGGTTCGTTTGATTCTTCGATGGACGGGAGAGCGGCGTCGGGGTTGAATGACCGTAATGGTTCTTCGGTTTGAAAATCATGTTGCCGTCTATAGGCTGGCGATGGGGGAGATTGTGTGATGGGTGGAGAGTGGAGGGAGTAGAAGTCTGATTGCGATAGACCCAGAGGGAGGTTATAGGGAGCCTGGCGTTGGCGTTTGGGGGTGGAGAAACGGATCGACGAAGCGCTCAGATCAAATGTGGTATCTTCATCTTGGTCATCGTCTTCAGAATCGCAACGGCGTCTTTTATTGGCACCGCGAGACGGTTGAGGTGTAGGCTTTGGAGTGGATGGTTTTGTGACCTTTCGCGACCGGGCGGAAGGTGTGGAACGAAGGTTGACAGGACTCTGGAGACGTTCTGGCTTTGGCGTGCGACGAGGCGCAGGAGCAGGAGATCCATTGAGGAGCGATTGTAGAGCGCGACATGTTCCCAAGAGGCCGTTGCCGGACGGGAGTTCGTCGTCGGACGGGGGAGGAGTCGAGAAGAGACGGCTGACTGGGAGGCGAGAGCGAGAAGGTTGTTGTCGTAGATCGCACGGAAGAGCTGATGGAAGGAGCATGGTTGCGCGGGGTATTCGGGTCAATTTTATGATAAGAAAAGAGTGTAGATGAGGCTTTTTTGGTGGGTGAAACGAAGGTGTTGGTTGTTGTGCGGGTGTTTTGCGCGCTCAGGCAGCGCTGGTTTTGCGCCGGACTCAGTGTCGACAAATAGGGAAAGGAATGGGATGGTCAAAACAAGGGGACGGTAAAATCTAGAGAATGCGCTTCCAGATGAAGCACTTCCGGGAGATGCGACTCGTGGATGGAAGGCGAGATTGATGGATGCAGCGATGGGCGACGATGCGATGCAGAGGAAAAAGCGCGGGGCGAAAAGGCGATAAAAGAAAAGGAGTTGATGACTCAGGCAGCGAGGCAGCAATACCGGAAACGGAAAGATACCAAAACGGAATTTACGAAGAATGTAGACAAAGAGTGGACGTAGTGGAATAATGTGGCATAGACTAATAAAAGAATGATTGAATAACTGAATGAATGAATGAATGGATCCTCAGTCGAGGCAGTGGATGTTCAACAAGAAAGACTAGAGACGTCCTCTTTCATCTCTGATACTCGGGGCGCAGCCAATTCTTGAAGGAGCTACAAAGACTACATACCCTCGATTGTGGCTATTTTTGATCGCAGTGAGACACGAGGAGAAAAAAGCATCAAGGAGATTAAGGAGTCAAGGACAGTTGAACAGGAGGTGGAGAGATGGAGAGAAGGGGCTGCATATGCAAGGCGAATAGCTTCACCACGAGCGCAACTGAGACTGATGATCAACGCACTTTGTCATTTGAATACAGAATATTCAATGAATATTCATTTTAATGAATAATTAATGGATAATTAATAATGATGCTATACAGATGAAGTCATGCCTGCAATATCAGGCCGTATTCACATGCAGCTGCAGAGCTCGTGTCCATCACTGTTATTATCTTGTCTGTTACACTTGATATCTTCTTTATTCTCTTTCAATTTCAAAGCAGTTTTATCTGTAGACGAAATAAGATTGAATACTAGTATTCCCTTTCTATCCCAATCTATTCTATTTGGTATCTTCAGTCCCTTCTACTCTCCGTGGGATAACCCTATACAGGCACTTGGACTACAGGGCTCGAATTCCTCCCATTTCTTCCCTTCAACCCATCGAAGCCTATATTCAACCCTCTTTAAACGTAGAATATAAAGACTCTTTCCGTCTCCATCTCCATAAACCGTCCCATCACAATATCCTCATCTTGATCATAATTTCAATATAACCTCTTTAGTCCAAACGCGTCACGTCCAATACGCGACACCGCGTCTCGTCGCGTTTTACGCGTCCTCAAATACACGTTCTGATTGGCCGACTCGCCTGTGTCTGAATCTCCTCCTCGACTTCATCGCCACAATTAATTATTCACAATTAATTATTCACAATTAATTATTCAAGTTCCAGTCCAACCGCCTGAAGAAATGGAATCCCCTGGCGAACCCACTTGGCCAAGGCTCGCAAACCGTTGGACGATCCTTGGATCATGCAGGCCCTGTGATAGAAAAATCTCCTATCGGGCATCTTATCAGGGCTATCCGTTGTGACTGTCTCTCTGTTCCTTGCTCCTTCGCCCACGATCTGCATTGTTAGGCGTGATGCAACTTGCAGTAGTGTCATTTGTCATGAGGAGGGGTGCGAGCTAACCTTGACCCCCTTCGACTGTTGTCTCAGAACTAACACTGTACTGATTCAAGTCCATTGAGTTTGCAGTCCGTCAGTCAACCAGCCACCGCTAACCTATTTACAAATGACGCAGTGGGTTCCTCCTTGCTTTACCAAAGCATATCACCACGAGCCTCTCACAAGAACACTCCGTATTGCATTGCATAATCTCGCAGGTTGTCTGCTGGTTATTCTACGAACAACCTGGGGTACAGGAAGATGCATCAACAATCCAACATGAAAATACGAACGTGGGATTCCAATCCTACACCATACTGAGCTCGCAAATATGATGAAACCCCCAAGACAGCCTAATTTCATCTTCGAACCAGTCTTGTAAGGCCGATCAAGGACCAATCCTGGATAAGGGAGGGCAACCCAGGCACGTTGCCCTTGGTGTAACTCAAATCGACTCATCCTCTGCCTTGAAAGAGACATGGTCAGTGGAGGCTGAAAGCCAAGTACTGCTACTGCTACTGTACTACACACCCAAAGCAAGAGGGAGGCCATCCCCAGCCCCTCCGACGGAATCCAACACGCAAGGGATACCCAAGAGGCCACTCAGGTTCAAGCTGCCAAAAGTCAGAACCAGCGAGCACGGGCATGCAATGCACAGAGGGTGACTCGCAGCCCTCGGCGGAGATTGACAGATGCAAGTCATAATGCCGTTCACAGCTCGAAATGCGAGACATTCATTCTATTCTGATTGGCTCCTGGCGAATACAGTTTTATTCTTTCGTCACACAAAGTATACTTGGGCGTGGCTGGTAACTTTGCTCGTCTTTGAACTTACTCCTGCTACCATATGCCCTATCGTCGTCTCCTTGAAGGGTGCTACTAGCTTTGAGCTTCTCATCAGTGGTCACTCCTATTGATGATCTAGGGCTGACTCGTGATAACAGATGGTTCAATAGAACCACCCTTTCCTTTTAGTGGATTTCAAATGTCCTGATCTAATCTTACTCCCTCGATCTTCAGGCCTGTATTGATGCTAAGCCCTATGCACACACGATGCACTGCTACAATCATGCATTGAGATCACCGCAACGTTACATCCAACCCTACCTACCTACGGGGTATACCCTTTGTTCATGCATTATCTGCCCGAATCTACCCACAGAGACCTCTGTCCCCGTACTGTACATCGAGTACAAGTAATCTACGCACAAAGCTGCATGCATACATAGTATGTACAACAGGCACAGCACCTCCAACTCGCCACGACGGTTACACACGGTCGGTCCGGTCCACTCCTTCACCAATCATTACTCCATAGTTATTAAGGGAGTGAAGACTGCTGCCCTATCACCCTCCAAACTAGGGATGCTCATCCCACTTTCACTTAATGACATACTATTCATATTATCAACTAAAGCTGAAGACCAAGGGGTGAGCTCCTGTTTGGTTTTGTGCCTACTTGTAGATCTCTTACTCGAACCTACCCAGTACCGTACCCACGTAGGAGAAGGCTACTCTGATCATAAGTACCTAGTGATGAATTCATCAAGGGCATACATAGCCATATGGGAGAAGTAGTCGACTCTTTGTTTCACTCCTGCCAAGTACGTCCCTTCATCATATGACCACAAGTAGGTACGTACGGAGTACACGCCATCAGCTGAAGACAGATTTGTCAAATCCGCCATCGCTTTACTAAACCTATGAAACAGTGGCGACGTATTCGATTCAGCTCTCAGTTATTTTTACATTTTTAAACGCCTGCCTGTGTAAGATGTTTTACTAATTTATGGTGGCGGATTTTTGTACCACTCACTCGTACACTGCTTTTCTTTGTCTACCTAGTAGTACCTACAGGGTACTGCATGTCGTCTTGTCTTGATTAGCCTCGCAGTGCATAAAAGTCAATCGTGCGGGAAGTCCATGGAACTCTAACTTTCTTATACATACGAGGAATGTAAGATTGGTTTTATGGCGCTTTAGGTGCATTCTTTTGAAGTTAATTTGCTCGAGTTTGTAGCGGTTCTGATCGATATATCTATTTGGACAACATCTACACTCCGTCTGACCACTTTGGTCCCTGAGATAATTCATAATACTCACCACATATTCTGATCTATTCTTTATCTAAAACATACCCGTCCCGTAAATGATATGCTGCCACTGTCCTGTTATGCTGTGGCTAACCTCCTCATAAACTTCATCTCCAAACTCATCATCCCGTGTATCACTTTTGGGGCATTCGCCTCCAGTTCCATGATTTATTGTTCTTTGGTCGAATGATTCGTATTCGGTCGGCCAGAGGTGCTCGCGGTGATGTACGGCTGGGAGTCGAGGTGAGACAGGCTTGGGCTGATCCCCTTGTTCCATTTTCTGTGCCTTTTCGAGACCGGGTTCTACAGTCTTGTTGTCATTTATCCACGCGTCTGTGCTAGATGGGATTTGGTCTTGAGATGATGAATCAGAGGCGTTGGTTTTACCGTCTCGCAGAGACTCTGGTGTGTTTCTCTTTCTATTCTCGACCCTGTGATGTGGAGGAAGTTCTGGGTCTGAAAGCGTGGGCGAAAATCTGGTACGACAGTGAGACATACAGTTTCCAAGTTTGATCGACGACGTGGAAACGGATGATGTACTCGTAGTTAATGATGCCACATCATAAGGCTGGCTCGTTTGCTCAACATCTACTTCGGAAGAATCAAGTCGACGGACCTGCTCATACTGACTCTGCCCACTCTTAGGGCTCTCTGATATCTTTATGAGACTGCTCAGATCAACAACCAGAGGACCCTTGTGTACACGGGGCTTCCAGTCTTTAATTGAACGTTGATAAAGTGCCTCGAACTCGCGTCTGTGAGCTGGGTTCGTAAACCAGGAATGGCGCAAAGCATGCTTGACATCCATACGCTTGGTTTCGTCCAGGACCAAAAGCTTGCGCACAAAGTCTTTTGCACGCTTACCGACTTTGTCCCAGTCCATGTCTGTCTCGAGTTTGTCTAGATCACCCTTTTGGGCGAGTTCAACGGAATAACTGCAAGTCACTGGGTCTTTAAAGGCCGAGTCGCCTGTGAGAAGCACAACGGTAACACAGCCCATGGACCATAGATCGACGGCTTTTGTATAGCCTCGTTTGTCTGACTTGAGGACTTCACTGGCAGATATATTAGTTTATCTTCATAGTAAGCTCGAAATACTTACGGAGCACTGTATTCAAATGTGCCGACCATCGTCGACATCCGTTCAATGGTGGATTTCACAGGTCTGGCACATCCAAAGTCAGTGAGGACCACCCTGCATCCGTCTGCCAAAGATGTCATGAGAATATTGTCTGGCTTCAGATCACGGTGGACAATGTCTCTGTCATGCAGGTAGTCCAATGCCATCAGGACTTGTCGAACTATCACTGCAGACTCGATATCACCGAGCTTTCCGCCCTTGTGCTGGATAAACGAAAACAAGTCTCCTGCAGTCACAAGGTCTTGAAAAAGGTATCTGCTACAATTAGCAAGAGACAAATTAACCGTTTCTCTTCACTTGCATGGTATTGCTCGATTTAATCACCTTCTCTACACTGATGATATTTGGCTATTCACGTTAGACCCATCCCGTTGGATTCCACAGAAAACTCACATGGCTGAGAGTTTCCAAAACCTTAGCTTCCCGATTATATATGCTGAGCTTCTCCTGTATCTTCTTGTTCTTCATTTCACGTATGGCAACAATTTTCGCATTCATAGCCTTCTTGTTGGCTGTAGACCCGCAAGGCTGCATGAAAAACTTCGAGTGCTCTTCCTCTACCTGCTCAACAGCCCTATCTCGTACAGCTCGGAGATCAACGATTTTACACGCAAGCTGCTGTCCAGTCTCCTTGTTGAATGCCATATGGACCTGTCCAAACGCCCCTGAACCTAGCATTCGTTGCGTAACAACGTACTGGTCCATGAATTCCTTGGTTGGTATCAGCTCATGTAGCACGACATATCGCCGGAAAACGTGTTTCCTACCTTCATCTCAATCCTCTGTAACATATCAAAATAGCTTTCTTCTTTATGACGTTTGCACTGAAACTGGAGGTAGACATTCGGTGATAATCTCAGCGTATCGCCATTGCTCAGAAGAAAACTGCCACTCCCTTTACCCATCTGATACCCATTCCACAATGTGCCATTCATCGAAAGGTCTTGAGCGTAGATTAGTGGTGCAACTTCTAGTGGGCTTTCTTGATCGAAGATAACAGTGTAGATGCGAAGGTGTTTGTTGGAGATGAACGGATTCTCGATGATATATTGGCTTGTCGGCCACAGTTGGTCAGTAATGATTTAGATCTATTCGGATGAGAGCCACATACCATCTCCTCCTGTCTCGTCCAATATATATCTCTTCATGGCTATATATGAGTAATGGATTGGTGGTCTGTTCTGTGCGAGGATTCCACTCGGACAAGGTGCCGACGAAGCAACCCGGTGTCGTTGGGAAGGGCTGGCCACAATTGTTGGACATTAGGGTGTCAGTCAATGGCAAATCCATCATGGACGTTTGAAATATTGATTGAGATGCTATGATAAGATGTATAATGAGATGCTGTGAAGGAATGATGATTGCTGAGTTGGTGGGTGATTGCTAAGAGGAGATGACAATGCGGATGAAACCGTCGTTCAACTGTCTTGGGATGTCGAGACACCACCAAACCTGTTAGTTGCCATACTTCTTGAAAAGATATCGATATTACAGCTACTATTCTTTTTAAACCTCAATGCTTGCATCATAGACATCATTCATTTCATAACTGCATATTCGCTTCTCTAGGAAATGCACTTCTAGTCTATATTTATTTCCCCTGCATTCTTTTGATTCGCTCTTCAGCTGCCCTCGCACGTCTTTCTCTTTCCAGCCTCATTCGCATCTCTGGCGTCATTCCACGCATTTCTTCTTCTCTCATATCAGCTGCAGTCTTCTCCATCGCACCCAAAGCGCGACCCGGTTTTCTCGACTGTTGTGACTGAGCCGCTTTTGCGGCATCCTCTTTCTTCAGACGTTCTAGCTCGGCTTGGCGTCTAGTCTTTTCTTCCACTTCTGCAGCTTTTCGCTCCCTCTCTGCTCGGCTATCGGAATCGGCCTTGGATATCGGCGATGGAACCTTGCACGCATCCCAGTCCCACTTCGATTCACCCAATTCGTGACGGGCAATACGGAAGGCATCACGGGTTGCTCGATCACCAGCTAGCTCAAAGGGGTTTTTTCCTTCGTTGTTCGTCATAGTGGGATCGGCGTTGGCTTTAGTGAGAAGAGCCAACACCACGGATGAAGAATTGGAGTTTGCGGCGAGATGGAGAGGGGTTGGGCAGCGGAAATTCTGCTGGGAGTCGGATGGCAGGAATGTAAAGGATGGGGGGATTGAGTTATTAGAGATATAAGATATCAGGGCGGGAATTTTGGAGCGACGGATGAGGGCTTGGATTTGGGTTGAGTGAAGCATGGCGGCTTCATCCTCTTTCGAAATCTTTGGCTTCTGCGGTTGCGGCCGTGGCGTTGAGGGCTTTTTTACCTCTTCGCGCTGCTTGGCCTCTGCCGCAGCGATGGCAGCTTCGTCGATCTGACTGACCTTAACACGGGTGAGTTCCTTGAAGCATCGCATCAACTCGCTTTGAGTTGCCCTACGAGTGCTGAATGGAAACCCTCTCAATCTCGGGTCATTCTGCTTCAGAACCTGGCCATCATACTGGCCAAATAGAATTCTTCGGTTCGTACTGCCTGTAGCTCGGATAAACAGCAACTGCGCATCGTTTATCATCTGTTTCCAATCCGATAGCAATTCCCGGATTTCCTTCTCCAGTGCGGCTTCATTGTACCGTCTCAGACTAGAACCGGCCGAATGCGCAGCGCCTCTAGAGGCGTCACTGGCAGACTGCGATCCGCCTTGCTTTCGTCGTGTCGTGTATCGGTGGAAGGTCTTGTGCGCAATTACATTGGCTTGTCTATCGATAATACCTCCCTGTCGTCGGTGGATTTCTGGGGCCAGCGAAACGAGCATCGCAGCGAAGTGGCCACCGCCTATCATGCACATAAAGACATGAGGGCTAGGGCCGGAAGGAGGGGCGGGATTTTTTGGAACGGAGCTGTTGTTTCGCTGGGGGTATGTAGGTGATAGCTGCTTTTTGCGAATAGACTCCACAAGATGCTTTGGCTCGTCTTGCTCAATGTTTGTGAACAGAGCCCTGTAAATACCCAACGACGTATTCGAAGGTAAGATGGAGCTTGAAAACCAGAAGATAGGATGTTTTCCAGTGTTTCTTCGCGGTGAAGATTCTTCATCATCATCGTTCGCCTCAGCTATTCTTGCCTGCTTCTTCAGCAGAGCCGTGAGTGTCGTGTTTGATCCATCCTCCTCTTGTTCATCTTCTTCCGACGACTCTGATCCAGAAATTGACTCATCCAACTCTCCAACTGCCTTGTTAAATTGGATTTCATCAAACGTTGGGTTGCCTCGTAGCTGCGCCTTGAGGTTATATCTATGGTGATCCGATCGGGCATGACCCCGCTGCTCTTCCACATTCACGAAGGATACTTTACAAAGGTTGCAGGTGGTAGATGATGCAATGGCATGTTCCTGCGATGTCTCGTCTGAGGCTTTGCTAACAGGCTCAGCGACGTCGTTTGCGGTTATGGGTTGGCTTTCGTTCTTTGTGGACAAGGTCGAAAGGAGTCCCTGAGGGAGATCATATACTGATAAAGGTCAGCTATCGCACTTGGTTATTTAAGCTGAGAGGAATCCGCATTCACTTACCATATAGAGGTCTCCTCAACAGATCCTCTGGGTTATTTTCCACCGCCATTATGATTATTATGATTAGAGTAAAAGTTTTTCAAATGTGATTGCCCAAAGACAGAAGATGGAAGGAAACGTAGAATATTTAATAGGCGGCGTCGCAGCAGAGCCCCTCGTAGAGACCCACCGCCTTTGAGACCCGCGGGGCTTAGCTGTGGCTTGACGGTCACTGACATCATTGCACAGCCATAGTTGGGAGTCATTTTTCGATTATGACTCAATTTCTGGTGATACACGAGTATGAACAATATGGATTGAATCCTGAAGGCCTGGCTGTGTCGATGTTGACTGGGGTCATCCCTTCATGGCTTTGTGATAGTCTGCGGTTTACGAAGTAGGACGGATATCTACAAAATGGTCGTTTTGATTGGATTAAACTCTCCGATGCAATATGGGATTATCGATTGTAAAAATTAGATTTGCTAATTAACTGCTGAAGAACTGCTGTTGTTAGGTGTTCGTGTCACCGTATGTACATGAATGTGGCCAACATTGACTGGTGATATATATCGATGAGCCCGGTACTATTATACATGTACCACTGTTATCCAGTGTCTTTTCCAATCAAATACCATATTTAAAAGCTTTAATATATGCCCCCAATTGGAGATAAACATTTCAAATTAATGTCAGATTGCAGGCATGCAGTGTATACCTTGTTCTATGTCGAGCTTTATGAAAACGGCCAAATACATGCAGCATGCAAGCTCAATAAAACAACGAATTTCAAAACAGGGTAATCAGAAAACCACATATGGTACAGCACTCCTAATTCCAATCTCGAGAAAGGCTGAGAGATTTACAACTACTATAGTAGACTGCTGATCATGGACATATTCTAGGATGCCTTAGCCCTTAGATAGTGTAGCAGAAATATCAGTGCACATGACATCACATGACATCACACCATGAAGATCCTTACCAGTATCTTCTCCGCTGTAAACTCCGAAGAAGAGTCCTTGCATTATACAGAAACACTTTGCCTTCCTCTCTCCTCTCGTGAAACATGACTACACACGCCATAAGAACACATCCAAGCTAGCAGGAAATATCCAGCCAACCAGATGAGTCACGCTCGTAAAATACTCGAGTCGACGCGTATTCAAGCTGTCTGGAGATAACTACCGTATCGGGGTAGATAAGAGTCATGTGACACGGGCCCGTTGATCGGCTTTCACGAGGAATGAAGAACAGAAGGCATGAATATATAGTATGGACTACGCGGTATAATCTGTAGATATTCCTCTTTAACAATTAATAATCCACACAATAAGAATACGAGAAAAATTAATCAATTCTATACGGAGTTCTCCGCAGAACGGCGGTAAGCGTTAGGCCCGAGACTCCGACACTAGCAAAGTTGCTTACATGCTTTAGTCAGCACGAGCTGGGAATCGCCCCAGTTTCTTAGCGGTTCTGCCCTTGCCCAGATGACCTTGGGTTCATTTTTTCCCTCTGTGGACAATTCCCTCTCCTTTGTGTCGTGATAAAGGACTAGGGATACGTGATTAGGGGTCGCTCATCCGGAAGAAAATGCTGGATGGCAGTTCCCAGGTGGTCCTAGGGGATTCGTCCCTCCCGGGATCATCGCTTCAATCGAGTCCGCAATCGCTTTTGCAATCTACTCAGCGACAGCCCTTCTGCGGTGATAGCGAGGGTTGGGGTCCGATCAGTCAATTGCGATTTGATTTGACGCCATGTTTTCTGGACCTGGGGGTGGCTTTGGTCGCAGCATTTGGGCTGTTGATGGGATCCGGCGCTATCTGGTTGCTGCTTAAGAAGCGAATTCCTCAGCCGGTATCCAAGAATTGGCATTTCTATGCCAAATTAGTAAGTCGCTTGTCTTTGAATCATTTTTTTAAACATAGACGACGTTTGGTGACTAACTGGATTGATGGACACTAGGTTGTTCTATCCGCTTTGATCCTAACTACTGCTCTTCAGTCCGCTATTCAGGCTGAGGCCTATCCGAACAATGGACTGAGCGACTTTCGCTTCTGGAGCTCGATTATTACGCTTGCATCTCTCGGTGTTATCTTTGGGGTACAATATTTTGAGCACTGGCGTAGCAGGCAGCCGAACGGAGTTGTTCTCTTCTATTGGGTCTTCTTCATTATCGCATATGGAATCAAGTTGCGGTCTCTCATCTCCCGACATGCCTTCAAGAATGATATTCCATACTTTGTCACAATCAATGTGAGCCTAGGGCTGGCAGTGTTGGAATTCGTGCTGGAATACTTGATCCCGAAGAAACAAAGTGATTACGATGCACTAGGTGATGAGGATGAATGTCCTTATGAATACGCAGACATCTTCTCAGTTCTTACTTTCAGCTGGTTGACCCCAATGATGAAATTTGGGTACAGTAACTTCTTGACCCAAGATGACCTGTGGAACTTGCGTCGCCGAGACATGACTCGTGTCACCGGATCTACTTTGCAAGAGAACTGGGACTATGAGTTGGAGAAGAAGAAACCTTCTTTGTGGATAGCAATGTTCAAAACATTTAGTGGTCCGTATCTTGTCGGTGCTCTCATCAAGTGCGGAAGTGATATGCTTGCTTTCGTCCAGCCGCAACTGTTGCGAATTCTGATCAGCTTTATCAATTCGTACACAACCGACACACCTGAACCGGCAATCAGAGGTGTGGCCATTGCCCTCGCCATGTTTCTGGTTTCGGTTTCGCAGACCATGTTCCTTCACCAGTACTTCCAGCGAGCTTTCGATACGGGTATGCGCGTCAAGTCTGCCTTGACTGCCATGATATATGCCAAATCCCTGAAGCTTTCAAATGAAGGTCGTTTATCCAAGACAACTGGCGACATTGTTAACCATATGGCTGTTGATCAGCAACGTCTTTCTGATCTGACTCAATTCGGCACACAGCTCTGGTCCGCTCCATTCCAAATCACACTATGCATGGTATCCCTCTATCAGCTTGTCGGACCGAGCATGTTCGCTGGTATCGGAGTTATGCTACTCATGATCCCATTGAACGGTGCTATCGCTCGGATGATGAAGAAGCTTCAAATCTCGCAGATGAAAAACAAAGATTCGAGAACCAGGCTGATGACGGAGATTCTGAACAATATCAAGAGCATTAAGCTCTATGCTTGGAACACTGCGTTTATGAACAAACTCAACCATATTCGAAATGACTTGGAACTGAACACTCTTCGCAAAATCGGCGCAACGCAGTCGGTTGCGAACTTTACCTGGCAGTCAACGCCATTCTTGGTCTCATGCTCTACGTTTACTGTCTACGTCTTGACGGGCGACCGTCCTCTGACTACTGAGGTGGTGTTCCCCGCTTTGACGCTTTTCAACCTGCTCACTTTCCCACTTTCGATTTTGCCGGTGGTTATCACCTCGACCATCGAAGCGACAGTAGCTGCCAAGCGCTTGACAGACTATTTCACAGCGGAAGAATTGCAAACTAATGCCGTTACCTATGAGGATCCCGTGGTCCACGTTGGAGATGAGTCGGTTCGGATCCGGGACGCCTCTTTCACCTGGAACAGATACCAGGAGGCCCAGGTTTTGGAAAACATTGATTACAGCGCCCGCAAAGGCGAACTCAGCTGTATTGTGGGCCGGGTTGGTGCCGGAAAGTCTTCTTTGCTGCAGTCCCTGCTCGGTGATCTTTGGAAGTCAGACGGCGACGTCACTGTACGGGGTCGCATTGCCTATGTTGCACAATCACCCTGGGTGATGAACGCTTCCGTCCGCGAGAACATTGTTTTTGGACATCGCTGGGACCCTCAGTTTTATGAACTTACCGTCGAAGCTTGTGCCTTGTTGGACGATTTCAAAAACCTACCAGATGGAGACCAGACCGAGGTTGGTGAACGAGGAATTTCGCTATCAGGTGGACAAAAGGCTCGATTGACATTGGCCAGAGCAGTCTACGCTCGCGCCGATATCTACCTTCTTGACGATATCCTATCTGCAGTCGACCAGCATGTTGGCCGTCATATCATAAACCGGGTGCTTGGAAAGAACGGTATACTCAGCGGCAAGACTAGAATTCTCGCGACAAACGCAATTACTGTGCTCAAGGAGGCAGACTTCATTGGCCTGCTACGGAACAAGACAATTATTGAAAAGGGCACTTACGAACAATTGCTGGCCATGAAAGGCGAGATTGCCAACCTTATCCGCACCAACATGAACGACTCGGACGACGAGCAGGGCTCTGCTAGTGGAACTGAAGATAGCCGTGGCCTTGCTAGTCCTGAGAGTTCTGAATCCGCCACTGTAATCGACAACGCAGACTCCGACTTTTCTGATACAGAAGATGCTGAACAAATTGGCTCCCTTGTTCCAATCCGGTCCGGCGGTGGTCGACGCAGACCGAGCACTGTCACTTTGCGACGTGCTAGCACCGTTACCTGGCAAGGTCCCCGACGCAAGCTAGGAGATGAAGAAAACCTGAAGAGCAAGCAAACTCAAGAGACCTCACAGCAGGGCAAGGTGAAGTGGAGCGTCTATGGAGAGTATGCCAAAAACAGTAATGTCGTGGCCGTGTGCTTCTACCTGCTTGCCCTTCTTGGTTCGCAAACAGCACAGGTTCTTGGTAGCTTCTGGTTGAAGAAGTGGTCTGACCCAGGCGATCCGGAAGAAAAGAAGGCCCATGTCGGTAAATTCATTGGTGTTTACCTGGCTTTTGGTTTTGGATCCTCTTTGTTGGTTGTTATCCAGAATCTTATTCTGTGGATTTTCTGCTCGATTGAAGTATGTTGGGATTTCTCGTTTTTTTTATCCATGCTGACAGTTCTAGGCTTCTCGGAAATTGCACGAGCGGATGGCATTCTCAATTTTCCGTTCTCCTATGAGTTTCTTTGAGACTACTCCTTCTGGACGAATTCTCAATCGGTTTTCCAGTGATGTGTACCGCATTGACGAGGTTCTTGCTCGTACCTTTAACATGGTTCGTATAGATATTCTCTTTGTTCATTAAACCTGCTAACACCGAGCTAGTTATTCGGAAACACGGCCAAGGCTTTGTTCACAATGATTGTCATCTCATCTTCGACCCCGGCATTCCTTTTGGTGATTGTTCCTCTGGGTTATGTCTATTTCAGCTACCAGAAGTATTACTTGCGAACCTCGCGAGAGCTGAAGCGATTGGACAGCGTTACCAGAAGTCCGATCTACGCGCACTTCCAAGAATCCCTCGGTGGTATCTCGACCATCCGCGCATACAAACAGGAGAACCGGTTTGCACTTGAGAACGAATGGCGTATGGATGAAAACCTTCGAGCTTACTTTCCGTCCATCTGCGCAAACAGATGGCTGGCCGTCCGTCTTGAATTTATTGGGTCTATGGTCATCTTGGCATCGGCGACGCTTTCTATCCTCTCCGTTACCACCGGCAGCGGTCTCTCCGCAGGTATGGTCGGTCTGGCCATGTCGTATGCTCTTCAAATCACGCAATCCCTGAACTGGATTGTGCGACAGACGGTCGAGGTTGAGACCAACATTGTCTCTGTCGAGCGAGTGCTCGAGTATGCAGCCCTCCCCAGTGAAGCGCCGGAAGTGGTATTCAAAAACCGACCGGGCATTGGCTGGCCGGCGCAGGGTGCAGTCTCGTTCAAGAACTACAGCACACGATACCGCGAAGGACTTGACTTGGTGCTCAAGGATATCAGCCTTGATATCAAGCCCCATGAGAAGATTGGAGTTGTTGGGCGTACGGGCGCAGGCAAGAGCTCCCTGACTCTGGCGCTGTTCCGAATCATTGAGCCAGATGGCGGCAGCATTAGGTGAGAACTAGTGGCCCAACGTTTTTAGTTCCTTTTTCTGGCGGTGTATTTTCTAACGCCTTTCTAGCATTGACGGGTTGAATGTGTCTACGATTGGTCTGTTTGATCTACGGGGACGACTCGCTATCATTCCTCAAGACCCAGCGATGTTCGAGGGCACTCTACGCGACAACCTAGACCCTCGACATGTGCATGGTGATATGGAACTTTGGAGTGTTCTTGGTAAGCTAGGCTGGAGCTACTGCATGAATGAGGAGGGGACTAACTGTTTTTCGCAGAACATGCGAGACTGAAGGAATACGTATCTCAGATGGAGGGCCAGCTGGATGCCCAAATCCAGGAAGGAGGTGAGTTTTAAGATTTAGTCAGAAAAAAGAAGAAAAGAGGAAACTGACAGAAAACGATAGGGTCGAATCTGAGTCAAGGTCAACGCCAACTAGTGTCACTGGCGCGAGCGTTGTTAACGCCCAGCAACATTCTAGTGCTGGATGAAGCAACGGTAAGTCACTTGATCAACAGTTTCAGGAGGGGGCTAGTTATTTTGATTGCTAACGGAGGAAACTAGGCTGCGGTGGACGTGGAAACGGACGCACTACTCCAACGGACCTTGCGTAGCAGCATCTTCCAAGACCGCACTATAATCACGATAGCGCACCGCATCAACACGATCATCGATTCCGATCGAATCGTGGTGCTAGACAAGGGGCGGGTGGCCGAGTTCGACACGCCAGCGGAACTGATCAAGCAGGGCGGCAAATTCTATCAGCTGGTCAAGGAAGCCGGGCTACTGGACAACGACGGACTGGCGCTTCTGCAATAATGGAAATTGAACCCTCTGGACCCTCCGTAGACTTCCCAAGAGCGATAAGTGGTCGGGGGGAAACGGATGAGACCTGTTAACCGTCGGGCCGATCCCCTCTTCGAATCGCTTTTCAGTCAGCAGTTTGGATGCAGCGAGTTATTGCATGCTGGACTGGAGACGCGAGCCCACTGCCCAGTTCTCCTTCCTGTTTTGCGCCCCCGGGCTGGATCTGTATCGAGGGAACTGTCTGTGCGCGATGCATGCAAGAGGGGTCTTCCTGGAAAGAGGCGAGAGAGAGAGGAGAAACACGCACACAAACACACGCACACATTGTGGGTATAGGGTTTGACTTTTGAACCAAAAAAAGAATGTATCGATAAAAAGTTTGCGTTACGAAGTACTGTGCACATAGATGTTTATATTTGATTCACCATTCATATGAAAATCGTCGAGTCCGCTCAGCTCAGCTCAAAATCAGTAATATGTACGCCGTCAGTCGCAATTAGCACAACCGTTGAAACGACCCCCGTCAACAGTAGCGGTGTAGGGAAGCGTCCAGAAGGACAGCGGGAAATGATTCCACCATGCAAGAAGCAAAAGAACGAAACAATCTGCAACTAAAGGAAAGGCCCGTCTCAGCCAGCCATGGAAGAGACAGAAACATCGTTCACGAAAAAAGATAGTTCAGTTCATGAGGAGATATGGAGTCACTAACAGGGAAGAACCATCTACGATAGTCTACTAGCCACCGAGAAAAAACCCTTTAAGACCCCGCAATCGGGACATTTGGAAAGTGGATGGAAAGAAAAAAAAAAAAAAAAAAGATAGAAAAAACGACAGTTCACAACAACTAAGAAGAGACTAAGACCCAGCCACCGATGAAACAGACGATGATTAAGTTCGCTGAATCGATTGGGGAGGAGAACAATACTTGACGATGATGTGCATGAATGGGATTTTCTCCATATAAGTTTAGCTTGCTCGCTAACGTAGCTAGAAGTTAGCAGAAAACGGGATTACAGGACGAGAAGAAACGACAGAAGAAGGAATAGACTTTTCGATGAATCCCTTGCGTTGAGCAGAATACGTTTTGTTTACGCAGGTTTTTTCTTCGCGGAAGCAGATTGCGAGTTGCAGAGTTTATCGATGGGCGATATTTATACATCTATATTGATCGCGTGGCAAAGTGAAAACCATCGTGGCTTGTTCGTCTATCTGGCATCGAGGCGATATTATTTGTCTGTTTCAAGATAAGAGTTTCAGCAGCTGGATGGAATTGGTAAGCGATGATGGAGGAGAGATGGAGCTCTGGCACGGACCGCTTGGATGACCTGGTTTTCGGGTCTGTTTGGGTTTCTTGGTTTACAAAAGTACTATGATTATACAGAGTAAAGATGGAGAAGAGTATGGAGAGAGATTATGATAGTCATACATCCACCATCATATGGAGTATTCATTCATAATATCCATAATACCCATAAGCATGGAAGAAAATTCCACGTCCAACACTCAACTCAACGTACATAGTTAGCCGATGGGGCTGACAGCTGGCAACGGTGGATTTGTCTGTCGGATAATCCGTCTCCAGCCACAACCATCACTAGCAAGGCTATTAGTGAGGATTCATTACTGACGGGATCCTGGTATCCTGCTTGTCGATCGTGGATGAGTTGATTTGCTCCTGACTCGTAGATGCATAAAATGATCAAATGCAGTGCTTGACCGACTGATAACGCCTACATACAGGAGTAATTAAGCATGCACATAGACCGTGGTGAAGTGAAGGATCATTAGGATTAGATAGACTGTGTCCGACGAAGATATCATATTATATATTATACTCTGTATATTATCATGTTGACGTTCATCATGTCATGTTGAGACAATGTCATTATGCAGATCCACTCGCGGCACTACCCTACCCAAAACGGGAATATCTCCGTTCCACCCCTCCCCATGTCGACATACATACATATACTATGTAGCATCCTCCCATCCGGGCTTTCTACAGATCAACTACGCTGCATGAGTCGCTTACGTGCTGCAGGCTGGCGAGGGGAAAACCTGGAAATCAAGGCTGGTGGCTGGTGGGATCAGCGAACGGGTTTGCGGTGTGTTCATCCAGCTGGTGATGATGGATAGGAAGCGCTGTAATTGAGTCCATTAATTAGAAACGAACAGATAATCAGAAATCAGAATACTTGGTAAAGAAGTGGAGGAAGGGGATTGTTCAATGGCCACGCATGTCAAATGAATAACCCCGCTGAATAATACATACACATGGACCATTACTTGCATAATTATATAACATATATAATAATGTTAATATAATATATGCAGAAGAACGATGGAGTAATAATCCAGTTATTATTACTATTACTAGCACTATTACTAGCACTATGACACAGAACATATCCAAAACATTCTGACACACCATACAATCTGCATGGGTTCTGCAGAGGCTCGGCCCGGTCGGGAGATGAACTGTTTATCTTATAGGAGTTATGGAGTCCTGTATAGGATTAGTATGCGTAGTTGAAGTAGTACAACTATTGAGTAATATCAACCACTCCGTACGTCTGTTTAGAATAGATTATCCAGTTACATCCATGAAGTCAATCTCATCGAATACGAAGCGTGAGGAGGAGAAAAAAAAAAGGCAACCGGAAATGTTTCATCATATAGCCTACCATACTAACAACTACTACTAATGCATCCTGTTTATTGATCATCAACGGTAAGATGATGTCAAGTTGTACACATCTCTGCATGAGAACCAATAAACGGGAGGAGTCTAGAATTGCCGCAACGGTCTTTTTGTTTCTTTTCTTTTTTGATGTACACTACTTCCATGTACAGCATACACTATCTATATGTGTATACAGTGTGTGTACTATGTAATTAGATGAAGAAGCAAAAGTACAGCCACATGACTTGGCCTTTCCCATCTACCTGGTTACTTGGCCCGGTTCATTGGTTCCTGACAGATATCCGGGTCGGTTAGATGAGGGGAGAGGACGGATACGGGGTAAAGAACTCAGATAGATTAAAAGGGATCCAGTCGCGACCCAAACGGTACTTATGTAGGGCTGTCCTATCCCATCAATCCCTTTCCCGTTCATCTACAGGATACGACTAGTTACGAGGATAAGATTTCTGACACCCCCGAAAGAAAACTCAAAACGAATCAGGAAAAAAAACTTTGTACTCCAGGATCGGTTCTTGGAAATCGAACTGGAGATGAGATGCAGCCAGCCAATGATCGGGCGTGATCTCATCTACGGCTTCCCTCCCTCCTGCCCTTCCAGGTGCGTATACAACCCCTGCTGGGTATGGATGGTGTTCTGTCAGTGGTCGGCCCGTTCTCCCCGGGCCGCAGCAGCCCCACTCACACCCAAGTTTGGGGCGGGGCGGTTGGGGAGTGATTGGCGGCTAGTCGAGTCTAGACTGGGTCGTTGGTTGGGAAGTGACAGCGGGTAAAGTACGGCGGGGTTGGAGGATAGGAGACTATGGACTTATGGAGAGGTGACGCCATGATCGATTGATCGCTGCAACAAGATTCTGCAGCCTTGCATTGCATTGAAGTCTGTTGTGCATTCTTACTAATTCTTTCTCTAATACAAATGTTATGAGTATCCATACTATGATACTTCAGAGTAAAGTGGAAATGGTACATATGGAGTACAGAGTACATCTGCCTAATCTAATAAAATCAGATAATCAGAAATCAGCACTCCTGAATGTGATGAAATAGGGCACAACCCCAGCTGACAGGTGGGTGTGTCGGGGGACTGATCCAATCGCCAGCCTTAATCCGCCTATCCCACGTTTAATCCCCGCCTGTCACATCCATCTAAGCATTTAGCATGTATAACTATCCTTATAGTCCCCGACTATCCTCTTTGTTGGGTTTCACTTTCTTTCGGCTTGATTCGTTTGTTGGTAGGCCTCCTTAATACTTGCTACTGCGGCAAACGCGGTTTTCTTTCTGCCTAACCTCTCCAGTCCGTTATTGGCAACCTGTCAGTTGCGGCGTGATGTACTCGTACATCACTCGTATTATGCACAACTGCCAGGAAATCAATCCTATATAGCGGTGAGTCCCTGCCACGTTCATCAGCGAACATGTTCAACCAGTCAGCGAAATTTCGGTCTAGACTTTCCCTCTGAAACCCCTCGATCGTCATCAATTAAAGTGACTGTGACAGTCCGGGGTGTGTTTGGGTCATCTGAGACACCAGTAGGGAGTAAACGAGGCCTGATGGGCAGGGGAAAAAAATCAACAGGGATTAAAAGCTGATGGTGTTCACTAAACCTGACCATCTAACACCTTCAGGATGCCCCGAGATTCGAGAAACCCTGTTTGATAAAATGTCATCTTAAGTTATTGGCAACCTGATTGGGGGCGAAGTTAGGGTACTTATGCCAGAACTAAATAAATCATTATCATCGCCCAGACCTAAGGTAGGATGCATTGCCGAAGGGAGGAAAGGAATCAACTGCCGAATGTAGATAATGCAATTTCTTTTTTCTATTTTTTTCTTTCATGGTCGGATTTCAATTGAGTCTGACTGAGTCCGAGTCTGCCATGTGCCGGTTCGTTCGTTATGGGAAGGTAGTTAGTGATGAGATGCAAACGAGATCGAAATCAAGATACTCTTGGGGTTGTCGCGGTTGGTTATTTAATAGATTTTATCCTCGACTGGATATTGTTGAGTTGAATTGGATTGAGAAGTGAAGACTGTTTGACAACCTGCAAGAGAGCAAACACCCGAGTGAATATATCTGATTCGACGGTGTTTGTCCTTTCTTTCTTTTCTTTTTTTTCTTAGGCTCTTTTTTCTTTTTCCAGCTTATCTAGCAAACAGTGCATAAGTACCAAGATAGTCGCCCAAACATATTAAACCTACTGCCAGAGTAACATAATTAAATAGTACATAAATATAATATAAAACTATTAGAATACAACCTGGCTAATTGGACGCATGAAACATCCGCCTCCGTTCCAGGTACATAATTCCAGATATCCATGACCCGTCGCGATGGGATTCCGATCTGAAGATGGCGATACGCCACTGTAAGAAATAGAGGCTTGGGAGATACCTGAAGCGGTTAGTCCTGGCTCACTACTAATAAACTAGTAGTCAGAGTGACATGACTCGAAAGTACCGTTGTTCTTTGTGTGAAAACTAGCTATTAGCCCTAGGCTAACAGCCCCTGTCAGCTGTGACTGTTAACTGTCATTCATTTCTCCGATCATTCCTATCCACCTAATGAGTATATATTAAATTACCTTAGATATTATCTTCTATATGATAATACTATAGCGATAGTTATAATAGTATATTCTACCTTATTAGCACTATAAATACCAGATAATACAGTAAGAACCGTAAGTTGTCCACCTGTCAATAGAGATCGCCCCCGTTCCGCCCTTCTTATTGGTGCCGAGTCCCGGTGGACTAGCCCTCGGGGCACATTTCTATTAGATCCGTGATCGAAGGGGGTTGTCCATCGTAATTTATTTCCTTTCTTTCTTTCTTTATCCTTTCTTTATCCTTTCTTTATCCTCTTCGCCTAGGCTCGCGTTTTCGTCCTGTTGAGGGAGATAACTACTTTATCTCGGTCCTCGGTATTACTTCTAACCTGAAGTTTGCCGGCTGTCTAGGTAGACATGAAGACTACCTTAGGTACGTACTCAACCTGGAGTACGTACTGGTACTCGTACGTACTGCCCGGTAGTCGTACTATTCGTAACTCGTAGATACATCTGATCTGTCCTACGGCATAGCATCTACGTAAACCATCTGGTCCAAGCGCGGGGACTCAGAGCCCTGACGATATGCGGGCCTGTGCGCCTCGGAAGCTCGAGAATCAAGGAGTCGTACTTTAGATGTTGATGCAAGCCATCGTGAACATGTTTGTGTATTATACTGTACTGTAACAACCGACTACTTATGGTTGACAACCCCGCTGATGGATAGTCTACTATGTATGGATAGGATAGATGGATGTCTACTGGCCCATGCTTCGTTGACACAAAACGGGAAAAATAAAAGATAGTGAAGCTGGGCTGAATACTAAAAGACTCCCCGGAATGGCCATCCCTGACGCTCTCCACCCCGTGTGGATACAGCTGCCAGTGCTTTATTTTCTTTCCCTAATAATATTACACGCCACCGTGCTTTTGATTAGGCCCTTTTCTTCCCCCGAACAAGCCCTGGCTCGGACGATCTACAGCTAATAGTCATCTGAATTAATTAATACCCGTATTAATTACTGGCGCCTGAACCACTACTGCATCTCCTCCTCCAACCGCTGCAGCTCTCGGTGTTTTTCAGCAGCTGTCGTGTTTCGGCTTTTGATGCGCTTCAAGGATCATCCATGCTGCCGGGTTGCCCACTCTGGCCCATCCCAGAGCTGCTAAATCGAGAGAAAGCCAGGTTCTTTTGTACGATCCATCGATCCCAGAGAATCTATCAATCGCAGAATCCTGCATTTTTCCCTCTTTTCCGCTTCTCATCTCCCCTGCTTTCCCTTCTTCTTATATCCAGTCAGCCCATCATTTTTCTTCTTTCTTTCTTCTCCTTCTCTTCTTCTCATCTCATCTCATCTTGTGTCACACAATCACACCACACAAACAAAGACTAAAAAGTACCTCCGTTCGCTCCATCCTGTCCCACCTTCTCTGCGTGTCCATCTCGGTTGCCAGCATCCTCCCCTGCAGCCTCATCAACTCCCCGGATCTCTTCTTATTGCTCCCTCGACAACCCCGCGGGTCTTTGATTGTCCCCTCTTGATTGCCTCTCACCAGTCCCGTGAGTCTTATTGGTTATCTCCTCTCCTCTGTTTGATCTGCTTCCTGCTCGGCTTCTCCGTCTGTTCGGCGCCAATTTCATCCTCCATGGTGGGGTCGTCGGGCTGCTTCGCTATCATTTTTCCCATCCCACCTCCGTGGAAATCCCCCCTCCCTCTCTATCTCTTTCCGTTGTCTTGCCTGGATAGCTTCATGCACCCCTCCTAGATCGATCAAACCGGTAGCTAACTCGCAGCCGCCTAGTTGCCGGATTGGTGCCTCTGCAGTCAGAACTCGATCCCGCTTCTCTCTATCAGATCCCGTGGTCTCCAAAAGGGATCACACCTTTTCGTTTCTTTTTTTCTTCTAGCCGCTTTTCTTCGGATTTGGGCCAAGTACAAAGTCACCGCTTCTTCCTGTTCCATATCCGACCAAGGACTGCTTTTTTTCTTTCGGATCTCGAAGCCCTCTTATTTACCCTGCTGCTCTTCTCTATGCTTTGACAGTGCCCTTCTATTTAAGGACTCGTGTGTTGGATAAAGCAGATTAGAGTCATCTTTGGTTTTCACTCGCCTATCTTCACGATCATAAACAATGGTCATCAGTGCTTCCCTTTCCGGAACGGGGGCCGTCAAGAGGCCCTCCTCTTCATTACACGATGAATATGCTGGCTGGGAAACTGCTCCGGTGAGTGAAGACGTCCTAGACCGAGCCGGACGGAGCTGATCCAAGCGCCATGTAGTCCATGGGTGTTCCCATGCGCTCGTATCATCATATTTCCCATCCCCACTACGCCATGATCTATCTGGACAACACGGGCAAAGTCAAGGTCGACGAGTCCGCCTCCATCCGGGATCAGAACATGACTGTCTTTTCCTCAGAGGTTCGCCAAAGGTTCTTGGACGTCCTAGGAGCAAAAATTGGATATCATCGACCCATGTTTCGCAGTACGTGGCATTCCCCTGTGATACACTTGACTCCTACTGACCTTGGACAGGAGGCCCCGGCTTCAGGGAGACATCAGCTGGCTTTAGCTACGGCGGATACCATGATGACTGGTCTTCTCTTCGTCAGGTCAAGCGCCGCAAGCCCTCTGTCAACGACCATTCCCTTGACATGTCTTTTGGCACTCAGTTCTCTGAGCCTATCCAAGAGCTGCCTCCCTACACCACTACTGACAAGGTTCCCCTTGAGATTGGTGATACCGAAAAGGTTCTTGCCTACTATGAAAGTGCTTTGAAGCACTTCCAGCAGCTCAACTGCCGTCACATCGCCAAAGCTTTTATCAAATTTATTGAACCTCGCAAGCAGGTTAAGCACCCCTACAATGGAGGTCGACCACCAGTGGGCTCTGCCCCGGGTGAGAAGGGTGACCCAGAGAAGACCAAGCCTGAGTGGTGGCCAGCGGGTGTGGTGCACAAGGAGCCCGACCACCTCAAGAAAGCTCGTGAGTGCTCTGACCATCCCAATAAGACTACCTACTAATGACAATAGAACGTCTTCGTCTTTTGATTCACATTTTGCGCAAGCTTGGAAAGTACAACATCACCTCTGAGAAGTTGCAGGAGGTCGCACACGACGCCAAGAGACAGATCAAGCCTCTGGACAAGCTGGAAATTCTAGATGAGATCTTCAGAGTGAGAAAGTTGGAAGAGCGATACGAACGGGGTGAAGTTGGTATGCATACTCATCTTACCTCAAATCATTCAATACTAATCATCCTAGATTCCACCCACTTCGCCTACGTCGTCAACAGGGACACGAACCCCAAGCCCGAGAAGGATAAGGACTCTGACTCTGTTAGTGAGCCGGATCACAAGTTAGAGATGGACGATGAAGACGCAGAAGACGACCTCTTGACATCAGTGACATCGGCGGACCACACTGCACCACCCATGCCCACACCCATTGACCACATGTCCATGGCAGCACCAAGCCGTCCCTTGCCCATGGGAGGTGATAGAGCCCCGATGTTTTCCATGTCCGAGTCGCTCAGCTTTGGCGACCAACCCAGAGATCGATCCTACTTCCCTTCAGAATACGCTGATGACTTCTCAACACAAAACCTTCTAAAGACACCAGCCACTTCGACCATCGTCAGCCCCAACGAACAGCCTGCAGCGTTTGACTATCTATCACAGCCATCCTTCTCTTCAACAACAACCGAAGACTCACTTTCCCACCACCGCCAACCACCTCTACCGGTGCAACAACCAACCAGTCATTATGACGCCTGGGCACCATCCTTCCGACAGAGTGTCTTCGGCTCGGTTGACTACACCCCCAGTCAAGCTCTTGCCCAACCATCCCTCCACTACCAAATGCCTGTCACACATCCACATGACATCCCTCACGGTCTTCCCGACCTGTGCCGTACCAAGCCAACCCACCTTGACCCCACTCCCTCTTTCCGCACAGGATCTTTGAGCCACCCTAATTTTTTGCACCCGCATCACGGTAATTCTGCATAATTTTTGGCTTGGCTACCTCTGGAGTATCGGAGTACGGGAGGGTTGCACAGAGATGACATGCATGACTGTTTATGAATGAACGACTGTCGGTCTTGATAACCGACCGTTTTGCAACCACTGGAGTTTGGACTTGATCGTTCGCATATCGTCTGCAATCCCTTCAAGGCGTCTACTGCCTCTATATTGACTTTTATTTATTTATTTATTTCCCTGGGGTATATATATGTTCTTCTATGTTTGTCTTGTTTCTATGCTTTTCAACCTGTCTCATATTTTGCACTTTCGATCTATACATACTTTTGGCTTTGACAAATATGTCTTTTGATTGATGGTTGCGTTGGCGCGATGGGTTGGGAGCGATGCTAATATCTCTGCTTTTATTGTTTGATGTTCGGAGTATCTCGTGGCTGTTTTGGAATATCTTATAGACTTATGGGAAAGGCAAGGGCGCTTGCGATGGTGAGCTCATATTGGACATACGGCACTTCAACCTGTTTATTTTCTGTGTTGCCCTTGGGAGGAAGTTGGTCCACTTGGTTGAGTGGTTGGCGTCTTTGAACAAGCATAGCCTTCTGGTTCGAGCATGGTGTAATTATGGATTTTAAAAATTAACATTGAATTACTGAATGTTTCTTATCTTCGCTTCTCTTGAATTTTCTTAAAAAGGCCTCAATTTCATCTACTTTGTGCGAATCGTGTAGTCTTGTATAGACACCTAGGGCTCGAATAATAAACGCGCGTCTAAACGCGCCTGTAATTTACCTGGCCCGTGCGTATTGACGCAAATCCCGCGGCTGACGGAGAGCTTCACTCATGGCCATCGCCAAAGCAAAGCAAATCCATATTCTCATTCAGCCCTGGTCCGAGGGTGCCAGAAAAACCTAATCTCTACAGCAATCTCTCGCACGACAATTCGAAGGAGGTCACCGTCGCGACTAGGTAGATATCCTGTGTTTTGCGCGGCTCCCCGTTCGATGGCTGTGTCTGATTACGGAGATCTCCAGTTCGCTCCTCTCCCCACGCCTCTCGACTTTGGCTTTGACCTCACCCTCGACGGCTGTTGATTGATTTGATATTTTGGGGAAAATCGGGGGATCAATTCGGAGTGATAGGTTTTAATCACCGGCTCACGATTGTTTTTTATTCGAGTGAGGAAATACCTACTTTCGGTCTTTAAGGTACCGCGGATTCGGTCATCCATCCTGCTTCGTTCGCACCTGGCTTTCTCTCGTCTCGTCTCGCATCGCCTCGCGTTTTTTGCCTTTCTTACTCTCTTTCTTTCATTTATAATATTTGTTTTTATTCACTTTCATTCATCACCCCCCTTTTATCCGTCCGATTCTTCATGTCGCGGTCGCGGTCGCCTTTTTCGAAATCGAAATGTCCCTTGGTAATAGGTTTGGGCTGACTCTTTGTTCTCGCGCCTGCGAACGGTTTCCCCGTGGACAGCTTTTAGGATCTTTCTTTCGTTCATTCTTTATCTCGTGACGCAATTAATTTACGCCCCGATAACGATATCGAAAACGAAACTCGCAATTGAAGATTGATAACTGGAGGATCTGGTCCCTGCATTGTTCCCCGGCAGGATGGCCGGTCCGGCAAATCCTTTCGCTGGTCTTGGCCAGAAAGATGTGACGGCAGGAAGCGGTGGTGCTGGTGGAGGAGGGCGTGGGGCGTTTGGCCGGTCGACGCCGTATCAGCCGAAAGCTCCTGGTGGTGGAGGTGCACCGACACGCGGGTCGACTCTTCGCGGTCGAGGACGAGGTGCTTCGACGACACGGGGGCGCGGTCGAGGAGGACATACTGCGAATGGTGGTGCTCAGGGCCAGAATCCGTTTCGGAATAATAATAAGGTCGAGGCGCAAGCTGGGTCTGATTCGGGTTCGAGCTCGCCGTTTGCTCAGCTGAGGCAGGGTAATAAGCCGGCTTTTTCGCCCTTTGGTGGTCAGGCTTCGCAGCAGTCTACGTCGTCGCCGTTTTCGAGTGTGGGAAAGGGGTCTGGGTTTGGGGCACCGTCGTCGACTTTTGATGGGACAATGGTTGATGCGAGTCGGGATCCGCGACAGCGACCGGTCTCGAGACCGATGAATGGTGCGACTGGGTCTGCGGTGCCTGTAGAGGATGGTTCGATTTTGGGCAGTTATAATGACCGTTATGAGCAGGTTAGTTGTGCTGTTGGATTTGGGATCTGGGATCTTGGAGTATTTCTGACCACTAAACTTCACAGTTGAAACTTGATAGGGCTAAAGAGAGGGAAAAGGCAATCAGGGAAGGTCAGATGGCGGATCCTAACCAGCCTACTTCTTTGAACCAGGCCATTACACCCGTTGGTACCTGCACGAGCATGTGTCCTGAATTCGAACGGGTCGAGCGCATTGTTCAAAAGATGGTTGACAAGAGCGAAAAGGTACCGATTCATGGACTGCGAGGGTTTCTTTCAGACTAACGATAATCTAGTTCCTTCATCCTTCGACCAACACATTACAAAATATGGAAACCAAAATGCTCAAGCGTTTCCGACGTTCAGCCGCTGGTTACGACGAACAGCTTCCGTCTGATATTCGAACGCCCAAGACACTCCTTCAAACCATGAACTATCTAATACGGCATGTCGTTGGGGGCCCCGAGCCTCTTGGTATTATTCACAAGTTCGTGTGGGATCGTACTCGATCCATCCGTAATGATCTCTCCGTTCAACAGCTCACCCAGGAAGAACATGTCCAATTGGCAGTTACTTGCCTGGAAAGGATTGCTCGTTTCCATATAGTTTCTCTCCATTTACTCTCTAGCCCTGCCAATGAGGAACCGTTCGATCGCCACCAGGAACGTGAACAGCTCAACAACACAATGCTGTCACTAATGTACTACTATGACGACAACAGAGGCCGCATTCAATTCCCCAACGAGGATGAATTCCGAGCTTATTACATTATTTTTTCTATCCACGATCAACGACCCGATTTGGAAGCCCGTGTTCAGAAATGGCCAGCTGAATTGCGCAACTCGCCAAAGGTTCAGGTGGCATTGGAGCTATTCGCTGCCGCTGGAAACACATGGGAATACCAGGGTACATTGGACGCTAAACGACCGAACGCGATTGCACAGGGTTTCTACGCGCGCTTTTTCAGCCTGATTGATTCGCCTGCTGTATCATATCTGATGGCATGTGTCGCGGAAATTTACTTCAACCACATGCGCCAGACTGCTATCCGTTCGATATGGAAGGGATACTGCCGCGCACCAGCTTCTCAACAGCACAAGAATGAAGAATGGACGATCGATGAATTAACAACGGTTTTATGCTTTGATAGCGACAGCCAGACAATCAGCTTTTGCGAAGAGCAAGATTTGCAACTCGCGGAGAACGCCAATGGCGAACTTTATCTCAACTGGGGAAGCCGTCCCGTTGACTCTGTTGGTACGTGTTATTCTCGACGACGATCTCGCCTGGTGTCTTTCGTCCGTTGGTTCAGTTTTCGCTTTTTCCGAATCGCGGCAAGAATGATGCCTTGCGCGTATCCTTATCAAACTCATACATTACGTCGACTGACTCGCTGAATCAAATAGCCTTCCAACCGTCCTCGGAACACTCATTTTCGGAAAAGATAGTCGAGTCGAAGCGTTCTGGTAGAACATTGGCTGCCATCATCCTTGGATTGAATATAAAAGAAGCAGTAAATTTGGGGATGATTGACAGTTCTTTGTTGTCACAGCGCACAGCTTCCTTCGCAGCACCCAAGTTTGGGGCTACCGACGACGACTCTCTCTTTGTTAGCGATGACGACAACGAGATGCAGACTTCGACTTTCCAGCCGAATGGCGTTTTCTCTACGCTTTCGCAACCTGCTGCGCCTGCTGCACCAGCCGAGTCACCAGACTCCGCTTCTAGTCTCCGAAACGGTTTTGACGATTTCTCGCAAGCAACGACGAGCACTGCGCCTTCACTTGTGCAAAGTGATTTCTCGACAGGTTTCCCTGCGCAACCGAGCGTATCTCAGCCCGTTGAGCCGGCCAAGCCATTCTCGTCGTTATTTCCCAGCGGGAACACAGCCAATCCTTTTGGGGCATCCCCCACACCATCCAATCCCTTTTCAAACGTCTCATCTCCATTTGCATCTCCAAAACTACCTGAAACGAGCCAGAGTAATGGTCCGTTTTCAGCCGCGCCCACTACTCAGAAGCCACCAATCTTTCCAACTGGGCCAAGTATCTTTTCCTCTCCGGCTCCGAAATCTGATGCTACACCCGCACCTGCTGCTTCTACGACGCCCCAATTCAAACTCCCGGGCTTCACTCCTCCGACTACTTCCGCTCCAGCTTCTCTTTTCAGTTCTCCTACTACCACACCTGCTACTACATCTGATAAGCCTGCCGGGTTGACTGCTGGCCAGCCTCCCGCCAGTCTCTTTAGCTCTGTCAAACCGCCTACCTTCCCTGCGACATCCGGTTCTTTATTCAACTTTTCGGGTCAGAGTCCAGTTTCAAATAATTCCATTTCTCAAATATCTGAGGAAAAAGAGGCTTCAGCGGAACCTGCGCCGTCCCCTAAGCCAACTGGGTTGTTTGCCCCGAAGGCAGGTATGTTATTAACAATTTATGGTGTAAGAACAAATACTGACAATGCGACAGATACACCATCCATCTTTCCTCCTGTTTCAACCACACCTTCGAGTAGCATTTTCTCCAGCAGCAATTCTACCACGGCATCTTCAGTCGGACAAGGAGGCACTTCGGAAACGAAGACTGTTGCCGAGACAGAGTCTTCAGCAAAGCAAGATGGCGATGTGTCTACTTTGGAAGAGCATACGTCGCCTCATACCGATAGTGTTACTCAGCCAGAGGTTCCATCGTTTACGCCGAACGCCAGCATAACGTCCACTGCGCCTATCCCTGCCGCAGAGGAGCCTCCTATCACTACCGACGATCTTGTGCAGCCGCCTGAAGCTGAAGAGCCACCGGTTGAGGAAGAGAAACCTATTCGTAAGTTTACTCGACCTGCATGATTGCTGTAGCCACTGACATTATCTTAGTTCCCGAGGTAGCCGATAGACGCAGTGCTTGGATAGAGGCCTTGAAGGAGACTGCTAATAGGCGACGACAAGAATCCTCGGCTGGTCGCAAGAGAGTGTATGATGAACAACCAGAGCAGGAGCCGGTAGACACCGGAGCCAAGGCTGCTAAGGTTCCCAAGCCTTCGCCGCCTGTTCCGCGCAAACCATCCATGGCACTTTCTTCTATCAAGCCATTGCCGAAGCTTCCGATCCTTGAACAGATTGAGTCTTTGACTGCGCGCAAACCTGCAGCAGAGCAGAAAAAGCCCGAGGAGCCAAAGCCTAGTCAGGTTGACGAAGATGAACTACTCTTGTCTGCAGCCCGAATCGCAGCAGAGTCATTGAGAAGCGGACCAAAGCTTGTCCACAGCACGTCTGCGTATTATGAGCCGCGACGATCTTTCAGCCCAGGCAGTAGCTTTTCCTCGTCGCTACCGCTTTCTCGAAGCATGTCGCCGCCGCAATCGCATGTGAATGGATACGACCTTGCCTATGCCCCTGACAACGATCTAGGACTTGGGCGGACATTGTCTCGTACTGAACAAAGGCTTCGACTTACCGGAGGCAAGGGTCTGGCGTATAAGCCATTGGACTTTACACCTGGAAAGAGCCGGAAATCTCTAGGAGGGAAGTGATGACTTGTGAAGTGATGGTTGGATTCACTGTTTATAATTCTTCTTTTTTGCTCATTTGGATTTCAAACTCCTAAATTTTGTCTTTTTTACCCTGAATATTGGGCATTGGGGATATCTTAACCTGTATTTGGCGATGGCGTTTTTCTTTTCTATCTTTTCTATGCTTGCCTGGCTAGGTCATGTTATTTTGAATTTGCACATTGCACATTGCATGGCGCTGGGGGATTGTATTTACACAATATATCATGATATTCAAAGCCTGTCTATTTGACAATACCCAAATTCATGCATCTACTTTGCACTACTAGCTAGGTAGTGATACAATTGCGATAATCATACCGACTATCAATAACCTGGAAGATGCCTCAGGTATCATTACCATGTGACTCTCCACCCAGCCACCAATCACAATCCCATCCTTGATTCCATAACTTCAACCAAGAAACAAACTCGCAAGAAGCGCATATCTAACTTGATTGAAATAACAACCAAATAACATAAGCAAGCATAGACTATATAAAAAGAAAAACCAAACCGCCAATATTTCCGCCATCACAAGTTTAACATCTCATCCAAGACTCATCCTCGTCCAACGGGTAATCCGAGCCCGTTTTTCATTATCTTCATTGTGCAGATATCACCATCATCTGAATCCAACTTGCCATTACCAGCGACTGTGGGGGAAGGCGCCCACCTTATCCAAACCGGGTTACCTACAGCACTATCATCAGCAACGCAGAGAAATGAGGATCGCTACGTTGCAATTCGCCCCGAGACTGGGCAAGGTTGAGAGGAATATTGAGCGAGCGAATGAGCTGCTCAAGAGTGGGAGGGTGATTGAGAGGGAGAGTGATGATGGTGGAAGTGCAAAGGTGAGGACTGGAGTTGAGGGGTTGGGTGTGGAGGTTTTGGTATTGTCTGAGATGGCTTTGACGGGTGAGTACTCCGTACAGTTTTTTTGATCCATACTACTATGGCCTTATGGGGTAAGGTAGTATATTGATTGGTTGGTTTTATTGGTTTGTGTATGGAGGTTGATTGATGCAGGCTACAATTTCCCTTCTTTGGAAGCGATAAGACCATACCTTGAACCGGCTGGAGAAGGAGTATCAGCCAAATGGGCGAGAGAAACTGCCCAACGGCTGAAATGTAAAGTGTGCGTGGGATACCCGGAAATCGAAAAGACGCAGTCAGAGAAGGAAGAAGAAGAAGAAAAATGCTACAACTCTCTTCTCATGGTTGATGAACAAGGCGAAGTGATTGTGAACTACCGCAAGAGTTTCCTGTATTACACGGACGAAACATGGGCAGCGGAAGGGAATGTGGAGAGGGGGTATCACGAACTGAGCATGAAAGACGACAAGAAAGTCGCGACCTCGTTTGGAATCTGCATGGATATCAATCCGTATAAATTCGAAGCGCCGTTTACGGCGTGGGAATTCGCGAACCGGATTCTTGACTCCAAGTCGCAGCTTGTCATTGTCTCCATGGCGTGGTTGACGACGATGGATCGGGAAGAATTGGACGACCTCGCAGGCAAGCCGGATATGGATACGTTTAATTACTGGATTCAGCGGCTTGTGCCTCTGATTCGACAGAGGATGAAGCATGGTGGTGATGGGGATGGGCCGGGATCGGAGAAGAAGATCGTCATTGTTTTTGCGAATCGGTCTGGTGAGGAGGAAGGGGCGGATGGGAAGCCTCCGGTGCGATATGCGGGGACGAGTACTATTATTGCTGTGACGCAGCGGCCGCTTGGGTCTGTGAATAAGGACGTGGTGGATGAGGATGAGGATGTGCCGTTTGACGTGAAGATTCTCTGTTGGGATCTCAAGGGGGCGACAGAAGAGGGGATTTGCTTTGCGGATACCACGGCGGATCCTGAGATGGTGTTTCGCCTGGCCAAAGCTTCAGGATAAGAGCACGGAGCATAGACCTTGGTGGATGACTAGATAATTCCATCCGATATGAGGGATATCAGGTTGTTGATGTTATACCCATCGATGAGTACGGAGTAGATCCGATTCAACAGAACAGTTGCATGGTGATCTATCATTTTGTTGCATCGCACTATTCGTACTTCGTACTGTACTGTTTCCAGATTTATTCAGATATCGCCACTCCCAGCAGTCGATCAGCTGGCCATCATTTGGATAATTGTCATGATGCCACCATCCATGTGACGAATCCCAGTCTTGTTGGACATTTTTCGTCCCCCAAATGAGTCAGGGAGAATCATGACGATTCTCATAAGTCCCGGAAATCCCCAAAATCGGAAAACACCCAGTCTGTACTCCATGTACTCCATACTATGGAGCATTACGTCCTTACATCTCATGATCAACTGATCGGCAGCCCCATCAGATGGTCTCCAACGTAACCCCGATGGAGATTTGACTGTAACCCTTCGAGAGAGGATTGCTGCATATTGCATTTCAAATATTACGGAAATGAGGCACACTTCAAATCCAGCTGTAGAGGAGGGGTGTATCCAGATCCATATTTTTTTTCTCCTCGCGTACATGTGACACTGGCGATGGTAGTCACATTCTTGGTGGGTGGAGATGGAAGGTTGATAGTAACACAAATACTGACAAAACTTCCGGGAAAAAGCCTCACGGAGCCTGGGCGGAAAGTGAAGATATTCTATCTTTGTTTGTCTCACTTTTCTTTTTTTTCAGTCCTTTATTATGATTACCGGGTTACACAGACCCTGTGCTGTAGATAATCTGAGATGGGTGGGAATCGGGATCCTTCGCGTAGTCAGATAATCATAGCACTGGTGTTGATCCACTGCAGAAGCCAAGGACACAAGATGGTCAAAACGTCTTCGCAGCAAAGGATCTGCAGCCTGGAAGGAAACATGGCGAATAATGGAGCGATCCATCAGAAGTAACGTACTCTGTGTACGAGTAGGTTCATCTGGACGGCTCAGCCTGCTTATTACTCCAAGGAGGGTCGGGCCGACCGGGATGGACCAGGCGATACATTAGCACATACTGTAGTCTGGATGGGGAATGCCTCTCCAATGGCCGGAAGGTGATTTTCTGCTAGACTGCCGTAGCACTCTCGAGTTAGTTTCCTCGCCCGTTTGGCAGTTGGAACATGTTATTCGTGGATGTCGACGTCGCAGTCGATCTTCGCGATGCTCTTTTGGCCCGTTTGGGACAATGGGTTTGCGGCACGTGACCCGGGTGAACCCCCCCCTCCGACCACCGGGAAACACAGGGTACCTCGGCCAATCAGAGCGCGCGGACAGGGAGCTGAATGAGGGGAGGGGGCACGGGATTTCAGCACATGACATTTGGATAACAAGAAGGAGGGAAGAAAAAAAAGGTAAAGAGGTATGATGAATGCGGCGAAAAAAAGGAAGTTGATAACCACAGTTCTTCAGACGAAAGGGAGCAGAAACATAATATATCGAATGAGATATCGCAACCTGCGAGTCCTCTGCGAGCGTGTCAGGTGACGTGCATCTTTGGTCACTGCCCCCGCCCGCACCGCCTCTCCTCTTTCCCTCATCGCCGCCTCCCGCCACGTGAGCTCTACACTCGACTCTCTATTCTCTCCCAATATCCCTTCTTTCTGTAAAATCCACCACATCTTTTTGTTCGTTTTCTAAGCCGGACCGTCCGCTGTTTCTGAATTGGACGTTTTCACCCTTCCCTTTCTTCCGCGGTCAAATTTCGAGTTTCTGCCTTTGCGATCGAAACGCGCGTTTCCTCTTGTTGTTGCCCGGAGGCAGGTGACTTCTTGTCAGGTGATAGATAGATCATCCAAGGTACAGCAGCTTCTCTCTTTCAGTCCTCTTGTTCTTTCCGCCCTCTGCCCTTTTCATCAGCGCTCAACGACATCGCGGCGCCTCTCCTGCCTTGATGCTGCCCGTCGTGGCCCGCCTAGGCAGGTTTGCCCTCCGTGATGCTATTCTACCCCCTCCGTGTTACGTCGGTCGCAGACCGTCATGACGCGTTGCTGATGTCGTTGCTGTCGCTTTTGCACCTGTATCTTCCTCGCGCACTGTGCTTTTTCATCGCGAAGGAATATTCTGTAGATGTGTACTCGTGTGGTTCTGTCTCGGAGTTGAAAAGATTTCTCTCCCACTTGCCTGTCGCTGGTGTTGGCTGCGATGAGGAGATAAGCGCGTCATACACGCGTCTTTATTTACCCATGCCCAGCACTTTAGCTGTGTTCTCTGTCCATAGAGAATGGTTCACTCATCTACACTCTCTATTGGAGATTTGATTTACAATGTGCTCTTCCATCGACGTGGCCTGGTGCCATGTCTTTTTATCAATACCTGGATCTTCACTCACTACTGCCAACAAGGACTAGTCACTGACAAGGACAGAGATATAGGCAATATTTTGGTTATTAACAAATCAAAGGAGAATACCTGCAGTATTTATTCTGAGTTCTACCTTGTTTACAGGCAAGTTTGGGTCCATCTGCATGTACCCTGCCTGCTGCATGACTAACCTTTTGTTTCAACAGGGTAGTCACTTGATCATGTCTGATCCATCATTGGGTGCCCCTGATGGCAACATCACAAACAAGCGAAAGCGCGATAGTTCCGACAGTACTGGACCTGACCCCCAGCGATTGAACCGCTCTTCAAATGGAAGTAACGGCAGCATACCCGGCCCAGACACACAGAACTTCACACACAACTCACTTGGCTCATACGAACATGGCCTCCCCAGTACAACGTCAGAGTTGAATATTGACCAGCAAATCCTTCAACATGTTGGCCCCCAAAACGGCCTATCGGATGAAAACGCTCTCACTGCGAAAGCCGCATTGGCTGCGCACACACCCCAGAACAAATACCCCCCGCCACCGGAGTCAGCTTTTGATGCCAACAATCTCACCCACGGCCTAACGTTTGGGGATGAAATGGGCCAAGCTATTGGTGGAACACATGGTCATAACTCAACTGCTGCTGCTGTCTACGCTGCTCGCGAGGCTCAGAGCATGAACCAGAAGCCTTCAGTGGGCTCGCCTGAATGGCATCAGATTCGAAAGAACAACCACAAAGAAGGTAAGTACCAAATTTCCTTGGACTGCATACAATTTTATCTCTAACCTTTCATCCAGTGGAACGTCGACGTCGCGAAGCGATCAACGAAGGTATCAATCAGATTGCTCGTCTGGTCCCTAATTGTGATAAGAACAAGGGTGCCATTTTGCAGCGTGCGATCGAGTACATCTGTCAATTGCAAGATGAAAAGAAAGCTATCAGTGAGCGGTGGGATCAGAGCAACATGACAACGAACCATGCTATTACTGAAGTCAGCAACCAAAACTCGAAATTGAAAGCGGAGGTCAACCGTCGTGGAGACATTGCAGTGAAGTGGCTGCAACGGTGTCGCGACGCTGGTCTTGAGTTTGACGACTACGAAGAATCCAAGGAACTCGGGCCGTGCGATGTGGACCAGAGTCAGATTTGAAGTTCTTGATTCGGATGCCTCTTCGTATAATGGCAGATTTTCCTTTCCTTTTTCTTTGCTAGGCGGTGTTCTCCGCTTCACGGTGCTACGACTTGTTCATTTCGGAGGCTGAGATCTGAACATACCCTCCTTTCGTCTTTCGACTATCTTTCTCGGTATTCATTTCGATTGATTCCGCATCGATGTTACTTCGGTTTTCAGTATTGTGGTTATTATTTGAAGGTACAGTTTGTGAGGTCGCCTCCCCTCTGCTCTGGGAGTAAATACGCGACTTTTTGATCTTGATACATTAATTCCTTTTTTAGCCTGGGGTCGGTTGTTTGTTCCTTATTTATTTTTTACCCTCCACTATTTCCTTTTATCTTTTTTATCTTTATGTAAGCTATCTTTAAGGTTGGGCTGGCGAATTTATGGCTGGGTATGGTTAATCCGGAGGCAATGGAGCCTGCGATATCGCGGCGTGTTATCGGAATTCAACCTTATTTCTGATGTTTGATCTTTGCAATTTCCGTAGTACAGTTACTGATGATCTGATTGAAAATAAATGATTTATTGCGTCTTGTGTCAATGTCCCTGCTGTAGTAGACTTGTGGATTTGCTCCATTAGAATCTAGTCCGGAGACTTGTCACTCCTGTTGAACTTGAGAGTTACTGAGTTCTTGTAGATGAAAATGAAGCCGTGGTAGGCATGGATACCAGTGGATATAGACATAAAAAGATCATGAAATGCCCGATGGCAAGCTTGGATAAGTCAATATGTACAAAGAATAGAAGAACGCTTTTGTCAAGCGCTGATAGAGTCATAAATGATAAGCCGTGGTCAGTTCTCCCAATAGGAGAGTCCAACCCACAAATCAAAAGAATCAAAATGCATCCTCATCGTCGTCTCCTACAAGTTCGACGAAGCCGTTACAGAAGACTCAGAAGCACAACTAACATTCTCCACCGTAACAGTCTTCCCAGACTTTCCGGTAACCCTCACATCAACAGTATCAGTTCCGAACCCAGAGCTCTGCTCGAAGTAGTTGTAGTACGTCCTAGTGGTAGATTGCCAGGTACTACCGCCATCTGTGCTGACCTCCAGCGATGTGACGGGTTCATTGGCGTTGACGACCTGCATGGCGAACCAGTACTCGGAGGTACCGTCTTTGTTCTTGAGGGTGAGGGGGGAGTCGATGTCGCAGGAGACGTAGGACCAGTCGATGTCGATGACGCCGGTAGAGATCTCGGCTAGTTCGGAGAAGGCGTCTTGGAAGAGGTCGAAGTGGTTGGAGTCGCATGAGGGGCATTGGTCGACGATCTGGGATAATGTTGTTAGTTGATTTCACGTTTTTGGTGTGTTTGGGGGTTGTTTGGGGGCGTACCATGGCTTTGATGGAGTTTCCGCTCGGTCCTGTAATGGAGACACATGCGCCGCATGATGCAGCGGTGTCCCATTGGTCTACTGAGAGTGCAGTACCGAAGACGTTGGAGGGGAGGGTGTAGCCGCTGAACGAGCAGGTTCCAGCAGAGACATCGCCTTCATAGTATGTGGCTTCTCCTGAGACGCTAGAAGTTTGGGAAGAGCTAGAGGCAGAAGATGTTGTGGTCGCAACAGTGCTCGTGCTGGTGCTCGAGCTTGTCGGCTGCGACTCAGACGATGTCGTGGGAGCAGCAGCAGGGGTGATAGTGGATGAAGTAGTAGTCGAGGGTTCAGCTGGGGGCACAATGGTGGATGTCATAGATGTGCTTGTAGGCTGGGGCTCAGAAGAAGAGGTTGTGGTTGGGGCAGCAGTAGTGAGAGTAGTCCCAGTCTCAGGAGACGGCACGATAGTAGGTGCTTGTGTGGTAGTGGTCGAGGCAGTCTCAACTGTAGAAGAGCTTGTGTATACAGGAGATGCCTCTGAGACAACGCTCGATGTTACATCAACAGTGCTTTGAGCAGATGAAGATGTGATGATCTGAGCTGGTGTCTCTGGGTGAACAATCGAATACAGAGTGACTGTAGAAGTAGAGTACAGAGTCGTGGTCAAGCCTACCGATGAAGTCGAGGAAGGCGTCGGTTCGGCAGCAACAGTAATGTAATAGACACTCATGGAGTAGCCAGAAGGACACTGGGAGACAGCCTCTCGCTGGACGAAAGGGACAGCAGACACTGAGGCTGCTGCGCTCAAAGCAGTCACTCCCAGAGAGGTGAGGCGTTGGTACTTCATGGTTCCGGATTTGTATGTACAAAGAATGGATATTGTCGCAAGCAACACTCGATAGATCCAAAGATAATGAATGAAGAATATCTGTCGCTTTGACAGCGTATGATTCAAAAAGGACAGAATAACTTGTATAGCTTTTCTCAAAATGAACGGACGCCTGGATGTCGAATCACAGGCACAACCAAATCTGCTATTCCAAACAGAAATGCAACGAGAAAGCAGTTGATGCGAAGAAGAAAGAAAAGAGAGGCAAGAAAAATTGCGCAGAAATGAGCGCTGCCTGGAACGTACTGTTAGCCCATAATCTCGAACAATATAAAATCGTAATTAATTTTCGCCATCTTTAATGAGATCGCGAACTCTGAAACACTGGACTTCGATAACAGCACCAAGCCTGGCGAGTACGAACGACTGGGCGAGCCCACTGAGACAATACCGACCCATCCTCTGTGTGTACAAGAACGATGAATGGATCGTCGATTTTCTCCGCAAGCTTAGCTGTTGAGATTCGTGTGGTTGTTCATTAAACTATCAGGACTAGGCCCACCGTTGGGAAATCACCGGCGCTAGAGCCAGTGCGAAGGTGGAAATGAGGCCCGAAAGCCTCGTCATCAATTGACGGATATGACCAGCCAGGCTATCCGGGCGTCTGCGGTGTGTAAATAGTGTCAGTAATCAGTATTGATGGTATAGATTAATAGCGCATGAATTCTGGAGTCGTGTATTGAAAACCCGCTCACTTAGGACTCCACAATCCGGTTAAGTCTAGTCCAAGAATTCAGTGTCATTACCGATGAAGAGAAAAAAAAGAAAGTCTGATGTTGCTGCATTAATCTATAGCGCTGCATTTCGTCTATCGAAGGAAAATGGACGCACGGTAGCGCCCAGGTAGCTTTTGCTTCCAAAACAAGAGTCATAAGGCTATGGGAGCCAAAGGGTATAGAAGGTCGGTACCGCCTAGACGTGAAATACCATTACCTCGAGTCCCACATAATCTCATTCAGTCTCAATAGCGCATCAGCACTGGCTTTCTTTGCAGCCATAAAGTCCTCACGGTTCTCCGCACCCCGGGGTCCCCTGAGAACATCCGAGAAACAAAGATCAACCAAGATCCTGAGCTCGTCATAAGTGAACGGCTCGCCATTTCCAGCAGACAGTGCCTTCTCTCCTTGCGCCTTGAATGCTTCCTTTTCGTCTTTGGCATAATCAAGAGCCTTTTCAGCGCCTTCAATGAACCAATCTAAAAATTTGGCACTGCGAGGAAGCGCAACAACCTCATGGTACTTATCAGGGCCATCTTGCTCCGAAGTGCCTCCTTCCTTGGTCGAGTCTTCTCTCGGGTCAATGATGATGTTCTTGAGGTTTTGCTGCAGGACAAGAACATCCAATTGGAGCCGTAAGGCTCCATTCTCGTTCATGGCACCGATATGGCGAGTGTATGAGATAAATGTTTGGTCAATGAATCGAGCAAGACCCGAGGAGATAAACCAACGCTCAACGGCCCCTAAATACTTCGAGATATTTGTATCAAATGAAATTAAGTCGTTATTGAGCTCGATCACTGTAGGCGAAGCGGCAGTGGGTTGGTTTGTAACGATATGCCACCAATTCATACTTGAATTGGGTGTAGGTGTCGCAGGTTCCGAGTTGCGGCTGGACGGGGGATTCGGTCCAGCCATCGTTCTGGCTAGCATATGAATGACACCGCATCGGATATCAATGTGCAGAGCAAAAAGAGCATTAGAGCCGAGACTGCGCATTGACTCCATTATTGTGTCAAAGGCATCAGCAGTTTCTTGGTTGAGCGGTAGATATATCGGTGGGCTAAGGTTATCGCGCTGTGGTTTCATTGCACCGATGAGAGTCCATCGACGGGAGTTTGGTGTATTCTCGGATTGCGACTTTCGCGACTCAGCGGCTGTTGTTGTAATCCGGCGCAACTTTACCAGATGGGTTGCGAGCCATTGCTGGAGTAAAATCAGCCGTCTGTATCATGAAAAGGTTGTATAAATTGTATAAACCTACCGTACTATTGCAAAGGAGCGACAGAGATACCACGGTCTTAGGGTCAGATATGATGTCGTACGGCTCCAAAGACACTTTGTCGGTTTGCTCAATGAGAAGGTTAATTTCCTAGGTTTGTTAGAAACAGATGGCTCTATGATAAAGGGAATACCATGATGGGCGCTCCTACTTTGTCTAGAAGCTCTCGTTTATTGCCACCAGCTCCCTTCCACAGTTCGCTAACAGTATCGTGGATAGGGCCCGATTCAGCAAATGCTGCAGCTGCCTTGAGTCGGACTCCTCCTTCCTCCCGAGGGGACACCTTGGTCACGATTGCTAGAAAAGGCATTAGGGGGTTGCTCTAGTAGCACTGCTTGAATGATCTCTTACATTTATACCAACCACAACATTTATCATAAAAGGTCACCATCTGGGTGATGAGAAGCTGTGAGAAAGCTTGATCGTGTGGTATGCTGGATAACAATTTGCAGAACTCCTTGACGATCGAGTAGAATTTAACCGCCCCCTGATACAATTCACCGTTAGCAAAAACAAGCCAGGTTTGCAAGGTCGAATACTTGCCTTGAAAATCGGCCGAGGGGAAACCTTGGCCCAGTGAGGGTCTTCTGTGAAAGCATCTGTTGCAATGAAGCAGAGAGTACAAAGATCCGTGACAGTGTCATCAAGTTGAGGAAGGAAAACATTGACCATAAAGTCGTCTAGGAACGAGGTCAAGCTACTCATGGCAATGTCAGAATCCACAGGGACGATGTCCTTCAGCCGTTGGATGAAAGAGATCGAAGGTGGGAGGAGAAGACCCATATTGAACACGCTCGGTTCGATGAGAATCTTATGGCCTGTCCCTGAGTTTCCTTGCTTAGACTGGGATGTTTCAAGTGCGGCAGTCTTTTGTCTTGACTTTGATACCAATCCAGGAACCGAGGACCGGAGTATCTCATCCAACTCATCCTCTTCAGCTTTCATGTCCGTGTTTCCGTTTAATTCTGACAGCTTGAACATTTTCTGCGGCGTGTTAGCCACTACCGAGCCCCGCACTAGGTGCTTCACTGCACATACCTTGTTCTTATCTCTATGCCCCGAGAGCAGGTTACGTCTATGGTCAATTTCCTCTTCTCTCGGACGGAAGGACTCCTCCCCATCCGTGGCCAGGTAATCATGCATAAGGGATCGGATCTAGCAGTTTTCAAGACTCGTCAGATATACTGTCGACAGAAAGTTTCACGATAAAATTGTATGCTTACCTCACTTTGGTATAGCTTCCATAGTTCCTTAAAGCCACCCGCCAGGGCACTGCTTTTAGGGATCCCTTCGCGTTCCACAATAGCTGCGACCACGTCATGGACAACTCGGTGTCCTTCGGCAATAGCCTCAAATTTGGCATAGAGTGCCAATAGGAATTCTGATAGCACATGGCCGCGTTTTTCGATGATTTCTGTCGGTGAATTTATCTTGCTATCCTGGGAGGTAAAGCCCCGAGCTGAATTCGGATGGCGCGCATCAACTTCCGCGTTTGTCTTATCAACCACAGCAAAAAGTTCAACGGGAAGCCGCTGTTCAATGCGGTCAACAGCTATATCCAGGTGACCCATCTTATTCAGCGATTCAATTAGCAGTTGGATGTAGTAAAAGGTATCGGCTTCGGGGTTCCGGGAAGCATCATCGATCATGGGCGAAGAGGCATCCATCTTTGCCAGGAATCCGTAGACAGGCCTTTCCCATGACCCTGCACTATTCCAATTGGGAGGAGTTGCGCCTCCACTATTTTCTCCCTCTGATGACGGGGGTTTCCACCGATCCGAGCAATAAGGGGACTTGAGATACAAATGGTCATGCAATTCCTCAATCAGAATATCAGTGATTGAGATTTCTTGATTGCTGAAATAGGCGCGAATATCTGCGAGTGCACCGATGTTCTCAAGCTCGGAGCGACGTAAGAGTCGGAATGCATCATGAAGTACTTCAACCGCAGCAAGGAATCTCTTGTCAGATATCAGTGATTCCAGCTTCTCGGGGAGTGATTGAATTTCTTGGATCTGCGTGAAAAGCTGTATGATATCGTCATATTTCTGCGAGGAGGTGGCCAGCCCCTTCAACTCAGGCTTGGTCGATAGCAACCCAGACTTTGCCTCGTCAAGTGCGTTCCTCAGGCCACGTACCCGACTCTGTGAGCTCTGGATACTCGATTGGATCTTGTGATATGTACCGATGGAACTGTTGAATCCCTGATGATGTTCTAGCAAAGAAAGCTTCAGTACAGGTCCAACAACAGGCACTTTAGTTCGTTTATAGCAACCAACCGTTCACAATAGATTTCAACGTCCTTTGGATCTGATCATGTACATCCAAGAAATTGGGCTCGCGATCGGCTTTCCCCAGTGTACTGGTATCCATCAACTGCAGAGCGACTTGTACCGGTACGCAGTCACCGGAATTCATGAAATCCCATTCACTTTGGATAGATTGTAGAACATCTGTAAAAAAAAACCCCCCGAGACATTAGCAAATATTCAAAAACCTAGAACGATCCTTTGCGGATCTATTGTGCAACGGCCTCCCAACCTTCGATAGCCTGCGGTCCCCTGGCATTGCTGCCGCCGCTGGTTCCATCGGGACGTTCTCTCTCCCGGCTCCTGCTCGTGGCCAACCAGCTAGTTTCCCCCTGCTGACGGCCGTCCCGTGAGCCCTGCATCCTTCTATCCGTATCCGCGTCTCTTGTCTGCGATCGCGATGAGGACTGCTGTTGCCAGTCTCGATCGCTTCTTCCCCGACGCCCGTCGGGCGATTGGGTGGGCGACAAAGACTGTTGTGATGCTTCAGGATAGAATCCACCATATCCGCCCGGACGAAGGCTTTGGCCTGCTCCTGATCCTGCTCCTCCCCCTCCTCCATATCCATTGGCTCCTAAGTTATTGCTGCCACTGTATCCGCCATCGCTGCGGTCGTATCGGCCGGTGTCGGAATACCCGTATCCGTTGGCGTAAGGACTTCTCCCACTCATAACAATATCGCAGGTCTTGAGATTCAATATATAAGGACGGTTCGAGATCAAATGTTGTCTTGCGGTGGGCGAACGTCGACGGGCTGTACGTGTAAAGATCCAAGTCCAGCTTCAGGTCCTGACACTGTTGTTGTACTGTACGTCAAACGGCAAATAAAACGCGCATTATTGTCCTGCGGATATACGTAGTGCTCTTGTATGGAATCGCCGAATATGCGATTGCAGTTATGGATGTTGCGATATCAGTCAAAAAGGTGTTGGAGAGGTTGAGGGGCAGTTCCTGGGCCATGTTACATGAGACTCCGAACTGGAAGTCAAGGTGTCGCTCCCGTTTCTCCACACAAGCTTCCCGAATGGCCAGCCACATTCCGCAACACAACATACAAACAGGTACGTATTGGGGCAATTATCCTTATAATAAGTTTAAGAAAGACTCAAAAATATCTATATTTCGTTGGTATATCTAATCCTCAAAAAAACATTACTGACTAAAATGAATCCTAGCGCAGGTCAAGGTCCTGGTCAAACAACCTGTCCCGCTAATATCTATGCATTGCCCCGAATCTCCTCAAGCTTATTTAGAAATGGGCTGGGTCTCCCGCTTGAGCCAGTTCCGCGTGTATTCGTCGTTTTCAAAGTAGTGGTGAGTCTTTTCCCAGATCTCTGTGTGGTAGTCATTCACCCATTTGATCTCGATGTCGCTCAGGAGAGATGGTTCAATCAGATTACGACCGATAGGAGTCATGGTGACATGCTCGAAGCCCAACCACGGCTTATCGCCAAATTTGTGAGTCGTTTGCACTTCACGCGCCATAATGACATCTATAAATGGAGGGTCAGTTCTGCAAGGTTGTAACACTGGCTTCAATAGGACACATACTCTCGATCCGAATACCGAATTTGCCGTCTTCATAAAATCCGGGTTCTATATCTGTCAGCGTTGAAGCAGAAGTGAGCAAGTAATAGTGTATTACCGTCAGAGATGACATTGCCAGGAGCAATGGGAACCTCAGTGTACTGAACACGGGTGCCGATACCCATGGGGCCTTCGTGGACATTCTAAAGTTGGTTAGACAGCGAGGTACAGGATCAATAGATGTTTTCCTTACCAAGTAAGAGCCAATTCCGTGGCCAGTACCGTGGAGGAAATCAAGACCTTCTTTCCACAAGAATTGTCTGGCGAGAACGTCAAGCGCAAAGCCGCTGGTACCCTTAGGGAAAACGGCAGAATCCAGAGCAATGAGACCCTTCAGCACCAAAGTGAAAGCCTTCTTCTCAAGATCAGTAGGCTTTCCAAAGTGAAATGTTCTGGTCACATCGGTAGTTCCATCGAAATACTGGGCACCGGAGTCACAGAGATAGATGGCGTTGGGATCAATGATTGAGCAGCTTCCTTTCTCAGGCTTGTAATGAATGACTGCACCGTTAGGGCCTGTGGAGGAAATTGTGTCGAAAGAAAGACCGGCAAAGAGCTCGTGCTTGGACCGGATTTGTTCGAGCTTGTCTGCAGCATCCACCTCATCAAGGGTCGTTTTTTTGTTAACCAATTCATTCTCAAGCCAGGCAAAGTATTCAGTCAGCGCAGCTCCATCTCGAACGTGACAGGCTCTCATTCCTGCAAGCTCTGTCTCATTCTTGACTGCTTTGGCATCACCAATGGGGCTGCGAGTTTCTTCAGTTTGCTCTTCACCACCCAGGTTGAGGCTAAGCGCCCACGAGGCTTTGTTCGACAGCAAGAATTTGGATTCTGCCTCTCCAGCAGCCTGCTTTCTGGACTCACTGAGTGCTTTGGCATCCGCGAAGATAGAATCATACGGCTTGATGACAACATCTTGGCCCAAGTGGGCTTTAACCTCTGGAGTCAGTTTGTCGTCATCGACGTATAATTCAGCTGTGGTGGGTGTGATGACAGCATATGAGAAGAACACTGGGTTGTAAGGAATGTCACTTCCTCTCAAGTTGAACAACCAAGCAATTTCATCGAGCATGGAGATAATGAAACCGGCCTTCTTTCTGCTCTCTAACTCCTTACGCAATTCGCTGATTTTCTCCTGGAAACTTGTGCCCGCAAATTTTTCCGGATGGACCTTGACCAGCTCCCTTGGGCGCACCGGTCTATCCTTGCCCCAAACCAAATCGACAAGATTCTGCTGAACACCTGCGAAAGACGAGCCGTTTTTCTCGAGGGTCTCGGCGAGTTTACGCGCGCCCGCTGCACAACATGAGCATTATTTTCCAGCCCAATATTGAGAGTACCCCATTTACTTACAGGCCGTAATCAGAGAAGGGTCCACGCCGACGACCTTACCACCCTCAGCCTGCTCGGTAGTCCTTGGAACAATACTCAGCTTCCTGGTCTTAAGATATTTGTGGATTGTCACGAGCCATACCATTCCTGCCATGTAGGGACACCTTCAACTCCCCGCTTCAGGAGCAACCAATTGCTGTCGAGCTGCTTGGCAGCCTGATTGAAGTATCGTCCGTCGGTGGACAGGGCTGCCTTGCTCATTGAGACAATAGCCGTGCCTGCAGACCCCGAGAAACCAGAGATGAACTCTGCAAGGAAAAAGTGTAAGCGGTGTCCGAAAATAACCGTACGCGACAGAGAAGGACGAAATTCTAACCTCGACGACCGTCGCAAGGAGCAATGTATTCCGACTGATGACTATCTTCTGATGGAACGACTTTGAAAACGGTGAGAATGAGACTTGATTTGGGAGTTAAGATGAGGAAATGGGTTATATGATGTCATACTATATACATCAACTTTGTTCTCCTGCATCAACTGCCTCAACCTAGCCAGGCGATCGGAAGTGTTCACGGTCCCCATATCGACAGTGTAACGTGGAACGGAGATAGAAAAGAATCTTGAGCGAGGGATGGATAACTGGTGAATAGACCGGAAAGACGAGGACCAACAAAGGCGAATTGGAGGGCGGGAAAAGAGCATCGAGTGGTGATATTGAATGCAGGTGTCCGACTGAAGGATGACCGGAATTCACACACAACAAGCACAACCCCTTGAAGGAGGTAGCACAAAAGAAAAGCAAGGATTGCTGGGATGGGAATGAGGGGGGTTAAAGTAACAGAGCCCAAATTGAAGGTCGCGTGTGCGGCGTGGAAACTGGCAGATGGTGGAGAGGCAGGATTGGGCGGTTAGAGCTAGCTGCTTCGGATGAGTTGTTCGCAACCTAAGGAAGCTGGAGTAGCAGTGTCAATACAGTACGCTACAGCTGTCAGAGCTCGAATGTATGGGATGTTACCGTAAGTTACCAGTAGCAGGGTATGTTACTGTAATAGGTACGGCTAATACAGTACCGTCCCGTGACCAGGATACAGATATCTCGGGATTTCAGCTTCTTGCATGGGACAGAAAGAAACCATTTGTTTATTTATAAATTCTGTAGATATTTTATTTTCTGTTACTATTGTTTCATGCAGCCAGGTAGATAATATTGTTAGAAAGAATGGCAGATTATAGGCCTGTGGCTTAAAAACGAGCAATTCCCTTTTTGGCTCAGGCTGTGTCTTGTCTCACATGCAGGTGAAATACCAGGCCTTTCCTCTTGTCCCCCCTCCCACCTTTCTCTCCCAACTCAACTTTTTTTTTCTTCCCCTCCATCCCACCTTCTCACCGCCTTACATTTCAGTGATAGTGTTATCAACACGTGACATCTCCTTTACACTATCCACCATTATCTATATCCATATCATATCCCTTTCACGAAGGCTATCATTATTTCGGCCATGTCTACGGACGTTCCAGGCCAGGCCTCAGATCTGGAGCTCCTTGTCAATGAGGCAAGGACAGTAAGTTTAAAATTGAACCCTCAACCATCCAGCAAGTCTAACAAATAATTCTTCAGCTTGTGTCTCAGCTCTATGACCCGGCCAATGCTGGTAACCCCGCGAAGATCAAACTTATCCAGGAACATCTCCAGGTCCTTCAAAAAGGTCCCCAAGCGTGGCTAATTGCCAATAGCCTTCTGGGCCATGAAAATACTGATTTGAGGTTCTTTGGGGCTCTGACCTTTACGGTTAAAATTAACCAGGACTGGTGTGCTCCTCTCCTCTTGCTCTTCTGTGTTCATTTCTTCCATAGATTCCCCGGTGCCTGGCGGATTAAACGGCTAACTTTTCTCCCACTCCAGGCAGCAGTTGAATGAGAGTGAAGCCCAAGAGCTTCTAGGACGGTTGATAGACCATTATGTGTTTCTAGTTAATGGAGGCGAGCGACCTTTGGTCATCAGAAAGCTTGCTTCCAGCTTGGCGACTATTTTTCTCAAGCCAAGTGCTCCTTGGACTCGTGCTCTTCTAAACGTGGCTGCTTCTTTAGCAAATGGAAAGTATCTCTCCGAAGAGCAATGCCAATCTATTGATTTGGAGACTGCCGTTCTTCCTGCCATGTCCGAAAAGCAAGTGGTGGCATTGCTCTACTTCTCAAACACTCTAGCAGAAGAGTTCAATAAATATGGCTCAGAAACTCGGCGAAGTGCAGAAGGTCACCGTGTGGCTAAGAATGTGAATGATGCCTTTTGCCTTGCTGGATTCGTTCTACGCCATCTTCTGCAACAGGAAGCATCTGGGAGTCCTGTTTCCGATGCAGCACCAGGGGTGGAAGCCATCAATTCTTACCACGTAAGTTGACTTCTAGAGTTCTCAGATATGTTCTTTGCACTGACTTCAAAATTAAGTCATGGATTTGTGTTCGAGGAACGATCCAGATGCGCGAAACCATATCGGCCTCGGACCTTGAATCTACCACGAGCTACATAATCCAGAGTCTAAAGGCTTTGAGTCTTTCTAAGGCGGCAGCTCAAGTCTTGATTGAACTGATAGACTGGCGTGACAGTATTTTCAGTCAGGATCACATTCATTCGATCTTAGAATTTATCATCAGCGATTTTGGTGCTGCCCATGTTTCTTCTCTCATGGAAGGTGACTTTGAAGACGAGAACATGACATTCTTGGAACTTGTACTAGCATATGCGGCCATCAAACAGCGAGAACTCTTCACCGGCACCCTTGACCCAGAGCATGAGAAAATTCTAACGCTTCTTCATACTCTTTTCAAGGCTCCTGGATATGCAGCAGTCGACGACTCGGCATCACCGTTGGTCCTTGAATGGTGGACTGAAGTTGCTGATGATCTCCAAGAGATATTTTTCGTGGCAGAGGAGACAGACGGTTTTGATCGTGCTAAACAGAATCTGGCCCGTGCCGCTCTAGACTGCTTCGAAAAGTTGAAGTACCCGAATTCTGAGGAGCTGAAAGATTGGAGTGATGATGATCGTAGTGAGTTTGGCTCGTTTCGCCGAGACGTTTGCGATTTTCTCCTGGCTGTCTATCCGATGCTAGGAGTTGAGTTGGTTCAGGTCTTCCAGGAACGCGCGAGGTCATCTCTAGCAAATCAGGACTGGAAAACATTCGAGGCTGCGATTTTCTGTATCGCTCAGCTTTCTGAAGCTGTTGACGAAAACAAACACGCCGACGAATGTTTGAATGTGATTTTCTTTTGTGATGAATTTGCACGTCTATGTGGAGGGGAGGGTGTGAAAATTCCAGACAAAGCTCGCCAAACATTGGTGGACATGCTTGGAAAATACCAATCGTATTTTGAACGCACCCATGCTTTACTTCCTCGAGTTTTGACTTTTTTGTTTGCATCACTTGACGTCGCTCCATGCGCTCCTACAGCGTCCAAATCTATTTCTCATCTCTGCAAATCATGTCGCAACGCTCTCACTTTTGAACTGCCAGCATTCATGGATCAATTTGAAAGCTTTCGGTTCAAACCTACAGCCACAGCCCTCACAATGGAGAAGGTTCTGGAGGGAATCGCTGCTATCATACAAACTCTTCCCGCAGATGAGGAAAAAGCACAATTTCTCGAGAGGATTTTGCATTTTTTTTTGGAGCAAGCGAAGTTGGCTCGAGATGAGGCTGTTCGAGGTTTGATAGAGCCAGCTCACGCTCGCGCTCAACTTGTATTGCGCTGCGTTGCGAGCATCGGGAAAGGCCTGCGAACAGATGGTGAAATCGTTCTTGATTCCAATGACGGCAGCAATGAAGACTCATACCCTCCAACGTTTTGGAATACTGGAAATGGAGCTGCGTCGCAGAATCTTATTATGCAATGCATGCAGCTTCTGATGACCGACTTCCCATTGGATATCACTCTCATCGAGGCAGCATGCGACATTTTGAAAGCCGGTTATACCGAAAAGACTGGCCCGTACGTCTTCCCACCGATGATGACTGTCAACTTCGTGAAGAGTATTCCACTTGGTAGCTCTGGCGCCGACATAGTAATGGGCACAGCCTCAGCATTCCTGGCATCTCATAGTGCTCATCCGCAACGCATTCAGGAGGAAACAGTTTCACTGATTGTTCACGTGTATGAAACATTCTGCTGGATGCACGAAAAGCCGGAATTTTATGATCCTGAAGTTGCAAATAGCGGGATCGATTTTCTCACTCGCTTACTCCCCAAGTATCATCTTTTTCTTTTTGCGCTTACGTCTACGCCCCAGGAGGCTGGGCTGAGCAAACCTAGCAATGATGATAGCCTCCCATCACGGCCGCCAATCCTGCAAGCTATCTTGAACTTCATTCTACTCGCCTTACAGGGACCAGAACCGCTTCCACTTCGTTCCTCCTCTCAATTTTGGGTAAGCGTGCTGAACATCCCGGGCAGTAGCAACCTGAATGAAGCAAGCCCCGTACAAAATGCCCTTAGAGACTGCCTGCCCGCACTCTGTCGCATTCTTATAACTCAGATCGCGGGTCGTTGCGCTCGATCCGATCTTGAACACCTCTGTGAAGTCCTCCGAAGAGTCATTTTCAAGCAGCAAGGACCGGCTCGCCCACACCTCACTGAGGCGCTAGCTTCGTTGGAAAGCGATGATTCAAACCAAACCCAATGCCAAGTGGTATCACCTCAGGAAAAGCAGCGTTTTCTCGCATCTCTTTTGACTGCCAGAGGCGCCAAGACGCAAACGGTCCAGCTGGCACGATCCTTCTGGCTTAAATGCCGTGGTACAAGTTTCGATTATATTGGATAGGTAGACGGTAATAATCACTATGGCTCTAACAAGGAAAAGATTAGGTGCAATTGGGTTTGGCAGGGTAGTGCATACAGTTGTGATAAGTCCAAAGTGAGGCGAACGATTCTGGTGCAATGCCCATGAAAGCATTCTACTCCAGTCGTAGGGCTGCTGACAGTGGCGCCGTGCTAATTTCGTGGTGTGTGGATGCCCCAGAGATTAAGTGGATATGGTGCAATTGTGCGGGCTGGACTCCTGCTCCGATCATATGAGCCACGCACAGATGACCGTCTCAGGAATCGCGAACACGCGCGATGAGTGGGTATCGCGATGCAGCACCGCCATTTATTGATATCAGCCACTGGGGCGGTGTACTCGATGTACTCCGTACAGCTGTGCCTAATATGCAATTCAGCCAGGTTGTTTCACGTTGCAGTCGCATTGATTTCCCTCGAAAATGATTATGAAATGAAATAGGATTAGCATCCCCTCTTCTTATGTACTTCCCATCTCCCTTCTTTATCCTTGGTTGCGTTACGTTATCTTTGTTGATCTTTAGCCGATACTCCGTACTTCCTGGTGGATCTCAGCTTGAGTGCGGCTGAGGTTTTGCTCTTAGTATTTTTTTTTCTCTCGGCGTTTTAGTTCTGACTATTTATTTCACTGCCGAGCTGCTGTTCGTTCTGAGCTGTCTTATCTTTGCTGTTTTCTTTGATATCAATTTTTGATTCCCAAACGCGGTATTCTGCTCTTTACCATTGCATATTCTATACAGCCACCATCATGGCCGCTTTAGGTCGCACCGATTCACTCGACCCAGATTCAACATGCAAAGGCTTTACGTCAAGCGGTGTCGCATGTCGCCGTGCATTGGGAAACCCTCCTGGGCCACACGAAACTGATATGACCAAATTCTACTGCTGGCAGCATGAAGACCAGGCCCCAGCGTCTAAGCCGACTGCTGCACATAACACAATCGAGAACAATGTGAGAAGCAGTATTGATACTTTGATGGGCCGACTGGGTATCAACGACCCACCTGCAACGAAATACCGGCCCAACAGACCTTCGAGACCCGGAGGTGGAGGTAGCAGCTCGTTCACCTGCTGCTGCTTTACGATAGGAGAGGAAGATGAGCCACAGGAATTGAACCCGATGCCGGCGTCTAATTCGCAAACTCCCTACCGGCCACCTGCCAAGCCGTCTATGTACAGCAACGAACTGGTGCCTTCTGATCTCCCGCCTGATGTGGCCAAGCATCTCGCTACTGAGCTGGCAAAGCCGCTTTCCGAAAAGGACGAAGATGGCTATATCTACATCTTCTGGTTGACACCCGTAGAGGCGTCTTCCGCCAGAGGCGGTCCACCTTCGGACATTGCGTCTTCTATCTTACCTGGTGGAAGCCGGGGCATGGGTGATGCCATTCGCGTGGCACAAGACTTCAATGCCTCTGGTCGCAAGCCCGATCAGAAGCCCGGCACTATCCGTTTGAAGATCGGTCGAGCAAACAACGTCCACCGTCGAATGAATGAGTGGTCGAAGCAGTGCGCTCACGACGTGACTTTGCTCCGCTACTATCCTTACTTGCCTTCATCTCAACGTACTCAACCAGTGGATACGGGAAGGATGATGCCTTTCGTCCACCGGGTGGAACATTTGATTCATTGTGAGCTGGCCGAGATGAGACTTCTCGACTTAGGAAAGTGTCAATATTGTGGAAAGGAGCACAAGGAATGGTTTGAAGTGCCTGCGAATGAGGAGTCGATCCAACGGATTGATGGCTGCATTCGTAAATGGACCAACTGGGCTGATTCTCAAGCAAAGAAAAGTTCGCGCAGGTGAAACTCTTGCGATGGAGGCTTGATTGGGAGTTGACGAAACATCGATTTGGATTGAATGACAATTATCTAAAGACTTGAATGATACCATTGTTCGCCAGAAAACAACGCCAGGTGACCAGCCAGTTCCAATCTAAAATAACCCCCCATTCCCATAGTATCCATTTAGTTATTATCATTAAGAATAGTAATCATAGAGCGCATAGTCGCAGCATCAAAAAAGAAAGACAACCAAACCCATCATCCACGCTCTACTCCGAATCCGACAATTCCTTCTCCTCAACCAACCATTCCCCCTTCCTCTCTTTCGCCCGCTCCTTCCCATCTCCCAGCTCATCACTCTTATCCATCATCCCCAGCACCCAGCTCCCAACCAAATAAAAACCCCACGCCCAGCCCCAAAGACACAGTCCCATAAACCCCGTAACCATTAAAACCGGCCCGAGGACCAAAAGCGCCACGCACGCGAACAACGTCGCCGCAATCACGGCAGTAATAACGACACCCATACCGAACAGCGCAACGGGAATCCCCGAGCAGATGAGCTGGCAGAGAAGGAGCGAAGTAAGATGCGGATGCGAGGCGGCGATGCGGAGAATCGCGGATCGGGTTCTGGGAGGTAAGATGTAGGTATCGATGAGGGTGAGGGTTGCGGAGAGGATTTCTTGGATTGGACCGGCTGATGGGTCTGTTGTGGTTGTTGTTGTTGTTTCTTCTTCTGGTGTTGATGTGAGAGTTGGAGGAGTAGTATTTGATGTTTCGGATGGTTTGGTAGGTTCGTGCATGGTGTTGTGCTCGTTCTTGATGTCTGTGTTGGTGTTGCTTTGGGGGTTTTCGCGAGGGGGTGAGAGACTTGTGGGTGTGTCCATTGTGGTTAAATAATGTGGTCTGAAGATAGTCGTGGTTCTCAATTGATGTGGATGGATGATGGTGGTGTTGATTTCTCGAGTAGCGCATGTACTTCGTAGGGCGTGTAGAGCTGTAGATACACGCGAGGATGGAGTTAGGAAGGAACTGCCTAGGCTAAAGCCGGCCTTGGCTGGTATTGTCACAGAATGTTATATTACACTAGTGTATGGTACTCTGTAATTATGTATTATTGAGCAAATATAGTACATGGATGGATGCTTTCGTCGAAATCGAATTATTAGGATTCATGGCTAGTATGAGTGTTTATCTTCTTTTATTTCTAGTATGAGTCATTCTAGATGCTTCCATTCATAATCCTACATGATTATCATCGCCCTGTTCAATAATTCGTCCGGGTAGAACCGTAGACCGAATGGGACACCGACTGCTGCTCACCGGCGTGATCGACGGAGCCGAAGCTTATTGCTAAGTGTAAAAGCAATCAGTTACAAATATTTATGTCTAGACCACTTTCGACAGACTACTACGGAGAGAACGACTTAAATCCATGTTTTTTCATCTGCTCATGGCTCATAATAACAATTGTGTATCTTCCTTTTTTATCCCAGATGGCGTAAATGCAGATATCAACAAGTACAGGTAAGTCTTAAAGCGGAAGACGACGCTATGTCAACTTTTCAAAACACCAAAGAAATAGTAATCATTACATGACGAAGGCTGAGAAAGGGCGTTGGGGCAAGGTTATAATTTATACATCTACCATCCTCTCTTGGCCAACTTGTCGGCCTCGGACATCTGGGCAACGTTGATGCCAACCATGGCCTCACCAAGACCACTGCTGACCTCAGCCAGGACCTTGGGGTCCTTGTAGTGAGTCACGGCCTGGACGATAGCACGGGCACGCTTCTTAGCATCGCCAGACTTGAAGATACCGGATCCGACGAACACTCCGTCACAGCCCAGCTGCATCATGAGTGCGGCATCGGCCGGGGTGGCAACACCACCGGCGGCGAAGTTGACAACGGGGAGACGACCCTTCTCGGCAGTCTCGCGCAGGAGCTCGTACGAGCAGCCCAAGTCACGGGCGTAGGCGCGCAGCTCACGTGCGGGGTCAATGGAGGACTGGAGCATGGCGCGGGCACGAGCAATGTCTTCGCTGACAGTGCGGATGTGCTTAACGGCCTCGACGACATCACCAGTACCAGCCTCACCCTTGGTGCGGATCATGGCAGCTCCCTCCGAGATACGGCGCAGAGCCTCACCCAAGTTCCGGCAGCCACAGACGAAAGGGACCTTGAAGTTGGACTTGGTAACGTGGTAGATGTCATCGGCGGGGGTGAGGACTTCGGATTCATCAATGTAGTCAACGCCAACGGCCTCGAGGATCTATCCGACAATTGCGAATCAGCGATGAGATTTGGTGGCGACTATATCAAAGCGGATTTCCTTACCTGGCACTCGACAAAGTGACCAATACGGGCCTTAGCCATGACGGGGATGGTAACAGCCTCCATGATCTCCTTGATCATGGTAGGGTCGGACATGCGAGCAACGCCACCCTCGACTCTGATATCGGCGGGGACACGCTCGAGGGCCATGACGGCGGCAGCACCAGCTTCTTCGGCAATGCGGGCCTATCCAAGTCGAGATTAGAATCGCATCAATTGACGATAGATCTGAAATTGCCATGATGGCATACCTGCTCTGCATTGACAACGTCCATGATAACACCGCCCTTCAACATCTGGGCCAAACCGGCCTTGACGGTGAAGTCATTAGCCCCATTGGAGACACCGTTCTGCTGAGAGGCCATTGTAAAAGTACAAGAGGGGTGGTAAGAAAAGATTAGATAGAATTATGGAGAGAGGGAAAGAGGGGTGGAGGAAGGAAGAAATTTAAAAGGAAGCGAAAGATTGAGTTAAAAAAAGAGTGAGTCAAAACTGCCTCTCCACGATAAGCTCTCCGTCTTCGCCTCCTCTGTCCCTCACTGCTTCCCCTCCCCCGCCGATTTTTTCTCTTGCTGTCGTATCCCGCCGCGGAACGACGAGCCAATCATAGACGAGCTGTCCCTCCGGAACACCCAGTGGAGTTCGCCGGTTTTCCGCGGATTACGTGACGTGTAAGGTACTGTAATTCCAGTTGGTATTACCAATACCGTCCTCGCCTGCCTATTTGAGTATTCTTTGGGGTTGAATTCATCTATAGGTCTATTTCTCTCAGTGCAGATAGTATGTTTATGGAAGGCACAATCCCTATGCTTCCCCAAGTAGCAACTACTGGTCTCTTGCTCGATCCACAGTTGAAGGTATCCCACAGAACAGACGGCCATGGTAGAAGGATGACAAGACGACCTCCAGTGCCACTTCAACTTGACCCTGTGACCTTGCGATCTCAGATCAAATTGAGGGTCTATGTCATATAGCAGTTTATCTATGGGAAATGCATCATCGGAGTTTACTTGGTTCGATTTGAAGACACTCAGCCATGGAATATCCAGATCGTCCTATCAGTTCGATCAAGTTTCCATTCACTTGAAGAACTTAATCGACTGATGCCTCGTGATCTTTCTTATTAAGGCCTGCCTGAAGATGGAAATGTGTAGCGGATGCTCAATGGATGATATGCAGATGATAAGGCTGAGGATCTACAGGTAACTCAACAATCGAGGGAACGTGTTGGATGCATTACCTCCCCGCAGCCACTGCGTATGTGACATGTCTCACCATCAGCATATCTAGATATACCAATATCAATATATCCATGCTATCTAAGAGCATGTAAACTTCATCGAATGCATCCAAAGAGCAGATATACCGACTGACCGCCCTCTGACGTCACTGCCCATCTCCGCATATCCTGCTCGTCTTCCCCAACGCGCATTCGGCCTCGTCTTCACGTGGGCTGTTCAACAATTACTACTGCTCAATTGACATTTATACCAAACTACCTCCAATTCACTGCTGTCTTCAAAAAGTATCCTCTTTCCTAGCATCACCTCAATTCCAACCCATCTCATACCACAGCTCTCGAAATGGCATCACCCTTTCTCCTCTCCCGCACATCCGCTGCCGTCGGCCTCGGCCTCGGTCTCTCCTTGTCTTTCTCTCCATTATCTCCCTTCCGCTCCGCCCCTATCCAATGCCAGTACGCAGCGCCCTCTCCTCAGCCCGCAGAGCCCAGCTGGGCGATTAACCCCAATGACCCCATCCTCCCCAAGCAAGGCGGTACGACGGGACTGAAGAGGAAGTCGGGATTCTTGACGCCGTCGATGATGCGCCAGGTGAGCTTGGGTAGTGTGTTGGGCCTTGTTGCGGGCGTGGGATTGAGGGCTTTCTCGAGAGCATTGGCGGTTTTGTTGGGAATGGGGATTGTGTTTGTTGAGGTATGGTTGTTACTTGCTATGCTTCCTTTTTTTTTTTTTTTTTTTTTCCCTCCTGGTTGGTTTGTTACTATTGGGTTTTGCTGACGCTTGTTTGGCATGGTAGTGGGCTGCTTCTAAGGGGTACAATCTCTTGCCTATCAACAGGATGCAGAAGTATGTCAAGGGTGTCGATCTGCAAAAGGCCATGACGGAGAACATGCCGTTCAAGATGACATTCGGCACGACCATGGCTCTCGGGGCCTTTGCGCAGTTGTAGGACGGTTGGATACTATGATCGATCAAATATAGGAGTCAGAATGCTATGCCTACATCATAGAAATATGTTCTCGCATGAACACTTATCTCTATATCAGAAAGCATTGTACAGAATGCCAATGGATGTCTTGGATATTGATTCATTATTACATTTCTCTCTTCTTCTTATATACTTGTTATACAGGGTATCACGGATTCATGCAAAGACGCCGCATCATCTACCATCAGCTCAACACTAGCTCTTCCAACACTCCTTCCATCTCATCACGGGACAGCGGAACTCCCAGGATCTCTATTCCGCTTGTGTCCATCCGTGATGTGATCATTTGATGGTCGTGAAATTCCTTCAGCAGCGTCCGGAACATCATCTCCGAGGAAGCGATGAATTCTTCGGCGGCCTTTTGGTATAGTAACCGGAACTCAATGCCCGTCTCGTCTTTGGAACCGTCTTCCCGGCCTGCGGCACCATCCATCTCATCATCCGAAACATGCCCTTCGTCCATCATTGACAATATTTCGGTCAGAAGCAATTGGTACAGATTCCGTGCGTTCTCCGGAAGACTTTTAAGGACGAACGCAACACCTTCTTTGCCTCCGATACGACGGCCCTTACGGCCGAGTAGATTATGAACCTCTTCAACCACATCTGACTCCGTTTCAAAGGGAGCAAATGTGGTGCAGTCGTGGAAAACAAAATTGAAATGGTCGCGGAGACTGATATCCCACATGAGCAAAAAGTTGGGTGTATCCGCCGTCGCAAGTAAACGTATCTTAGGCGTTGCAGCGAGTCGAGCGAGAAGAGCTTGGTTCACTGCTCGCCGGAGGGGAGGGGCATCGATAGAATTGATCAGGACGGTGATGGGTTGTTGAGATGGCCGTGATTTCAGAACAGACTGCAGCAGCTCCAATACTTCAATTGGCTGGGAGCCCATCTTGGATGGAATATCAGCCCCAAGGACGGCAGTAACGATCATAGCAAAGATCGATCGGATGGAGATATTGGGGGTATGTCCGTTTACAATGACAATCGAAGGGGCCGGGCTATGTCGTTGATAAAGCCAATCTGCAAACTGCTGCAGGAGCCTGCGTTTAGCGCCGTATCCGTATAAGCAAATGTTGAAATCCTGATCAAACTCAAAGTTCCACTGTGGGAATGATCGATGATGAAGGTTGAGCAGGAACTCTTTTTCTCGCATGCATGGATCCGCATACTTCGACAGCGTCTCGAAATACTCCTCATGCGTCAGCAACGACACTTTGTTCAAGTTGTTGTTCGATGTGCGAGCGGGGCCAGCCCTGTTCTGGAAGAAGTATCGCTCATGCGCCGGTAGTTCTCCTTCGGGGGTTGGAGAACGCTTATTCCTAGCACCCTTTGGTCGTCCTGCACGACGTTTTGGTGTCGCTTCAGTCTTGCTTTCCGAAGCTTCTCCCTCTACCGTCTCCGCCAACCCCTTGTCTGCATCACCCGTAGTATCCAGGTTCTCATTCTCATCCTCTAAGATCTCTTCTGCCAAACGATCACCTCCATCCCAAATGTCTTCATCATCCTGCTCGAGTAAGAGACGTGCACTCTTCTTCTTAGCAGACCGGTCTGCATTTCGTGCTCGGGAAGGTGTAGCGACCGCGGTGGCCTTGGTCGGTGTCGAAAACAATGCCTTTGCCCTGGATTTCTGTGTAGGGGTCTTAAGACCGGATGCTTTTAGAGTGGCTGGGGTTGCAGCACTGCTGGGTTTTTGAGGTGTCGATTTCAATTGCTTTGACGGACTTGCTTCGGGGAAGCCATGACCGGCGTCATGACCATTTATGGAGTCATCGATCCTTGCGGTTTTCTGCCTCTTGGGCGTCGAGACGATAGGTTGGTCATCGTCAGGACCGGAGCCTGCTTGTTTGCGCTTCATTTCAGTGAGAATGTACCAATCACGGACGCAACAGCGACATTCAGGCGGAGAGTAAATACCATCCAGACACAGCGAGCGGTCTTCGAACTATTATCTTTAAGAGGAAGCAAAGGGCAGATCGAGGACGCAAGGGGTTCGTCAACAGCAATAAAGGAGTCGAGGTGCTGGGAATGCTGTTTCCCTCGTGGCTTGTCTTTTTCTTCGCCGCGCCTGGAACGCGACGCTCAAGGCGATTGGGTTTCTCCGACTCCGCGATATCGGAGCAGCTCCCGTTGAAACCGCGTGGGATGGGAGATTGAATTGAATTACTGCATCGTCACATCGCTGGGAGATTTGATTTGAATCTCAGTGGGAAGGACTCGTTGCAGGGATCAAGCCGTGTCTTGCACCCCACGGAGCTCGAAAAGCAAATAGCATTGGGCTTGTTGCTCCTGAGTCATTTGCGCCGGAGCTATTGGGAGCTACTTTCCCACAGGCTCATTTATATACCTCACTATCAGCAGGTCTGCAACGTCGCACTGGTCTACTGTGAGTGCAACTTGGTCAATTCAAAGGTCGCGCATTGACTGCTAACCACGCCCCTTCCTGCAGAACACTACATGGCGTCTCCTGTCCAGCCCGCAGCCACTATGGCAGCTTTCGCAAGAATGGCCAAAGGCCAGGTTCGGTACTATTCCGCTCCGTTGGACATGGCCATTCCTGCCTCGAAGAAGCAGTACATTCCTTCCTCCGGCACCTATCCTAAGGGCTTCCTCGTCTCTGGAACTCACGTTGGTGTGAAAGCCTCGAACACAAAGTTCCCCGACTTGGCCCTGATCTCGTCGGAGACTCCGTGCTCGGCGGCAGCAGTCTTCACTACCAACAAGTTCCAGGCTGCTCCTGTCCAGGTGAGCAGGAAGACACTTCAGGAGCGTCAAGGACAGGGCATTCGGTCCATCGTGATCAACTCGGGCTGCGCCAATGCTGTCACCGGCAAAGGTGGTCTCGAAGATGCAGCCAACATGGGCAGCACGGTGGACGGGTGCAATGGTCTCTCTGACCCCAGCACCATCGTCATGAGCACCGGTGTCATCGGACAGCGGTATGGTTTGGCTATTCATTCACTGCCCTAATTCAATGATTGACCCGGGATGACTTCTAGACTTCCTATCTCGAAAATCCTGGATAAGATCCCTACAGCCCACAAGAACCTTGCATCTTCCCACGATGCTTGGCTCACCACCGCTCGCGCTATTTGCACCACGGACACCTTCCCCAAACTTCTCTCTCGCACCTTCACGCTCCCCTCCTCCCCCGGCCGCACCTACAGCTTGGCCGGAATGGCCAAGGGAGCCGGTATGATCCACCCCAACATGGCTACTCTCCTGGGCGTTCTGTGCACCGATGCCCCCATCGAAACACCCGCTCTCCAGTCTCTGCTTAAGCACGCCATCTCACGCTCGTTCAACTCCATCTCCATCGACGGCGACACCAGCACCAACGACACTCTTGCCATCCTCGCCAACGGAGCCGCAGGCGGCGCCCCCATCAACTCCGCCAACTCTGACGACTACGCCGCCATGCAGGAGATCCTCACCTCGTTCTCTCAGTCCTTGTCCCAGCTTGTCGTTCGCGACGGCGAAGGCGCTACCAAGTTCGTCACCGTCCGCGTCCAGAACTCGCCCCATTACGAATCTGCCCAGCTCATCGCCTCGACCATTGCTCGCTCTCCACTCGTCAAGACCGCCCTGTACGGTCGTGATGCTAACTGGGGCCGTATCCTCTGCGCCATCGGTTACACCCAGGGTGTTGCCCCTGGTGTCGTCATTCCCGAGCGCACCAGCGTCAGCTTCAAGCCTGTGGACGGAAGCCCCATCTTGAAGCTCCTGGTCAACGGTGAGCCTGAGCAGGTCGACGAGGACCGGGCCAGCGTTATCCTGCAGAACGAGGACTTGGAGATCGTTGTTGACCTTGGCGGTGGTGAGAAGGGCGAACAGGGTCTCGGTGGTGAAGATGCCATGTACTGGTTCTGCGACTTCAGCCATGAATACGTGACCATCAACGGTGATTACAGAACCTAGAAAGGTAAGAAGCAATCGATATGTTACAGTAAGATAGTTTCGCCGTAAGGCATTGTGTTGATATTACAATTCGAAAACGAAATTCACTTGTTAGTATATACGCTACATAAGAGAGGGTTCTACTTTTTACTAAAAGCTGAAACATGTAGAAACATGTAGTATGCCAAATTAGGTGTAATTTTGTGTTTTTCAGAATATGGTTACAAACCAGGTTGGGTGCTATGTACAGTTGTGACTTCGACTTTTCCGACGGGAAACTCCTCTCCAAGAAAGTAACATTAACCATACATTTTGAAACCCGGGAGTTTGATGCTCCGTAGTATATTCCTCTTCCCTTCAAAAATGATATAACCCGTCTTTAGAAAACACCTTTGATTCCGATTCTAGCCACAACAACGGCGCACCGACCTGGGGAAGAAAAGAAATAGTAAAAAAACAAAACAGAGGATCAAAAAAAGGCGTTGATCCTTTCTCATGCTGCTCATCAAAAAACATGCAGCCCGTTTAGCTACCAGGGACGAGACCCTTGAGGCCACCGCCAATGTCTCCCTCACGAGCGGCAATTTCGAAGTATCCGTAGATAATACTAAACGAGTTGTTAGAAAAGAAATTCGTAGGACAGAGATAAAGTAACTTACGTGACAGCGAGAAGAATACCGGTACCGCTACCAAGGGCACCGAGGAGGTCAGAGGTAACAGAGAGGGCACCAATGCAAGCACCACCGAAGGCGGCAGCAGTGGGGATAACTCTCTTGAGCTCCTTGTACATGCTCTGCTCACGGTGGCCGGCCATGACGAGACCCTGGTCCTTGAGCTGCTTGGCAACGTCACGGGGGGCGGAGCCGGAAACCTCAATCCAGGTCTTGGAGAAGAGAGCACAAGCGACAAGCATGAAGGCGATGTAGATAGCGGTGTGGATGGGGTCGAGGAGAGCCTCCGTGAAGTTAAGGGGAGGAGACATGTAGTAAGCAATACCAGAGGCAGCGTGGAGCTGGGCGGAACCCTCACGGGGCTCCCAGACACCGAGAAGCTTGACAAGAATGTTGTCAGAGAAACGCGAGTACAGCATCTGACTGATCAGGAAGATGTTGGAGCACAGAGCAGACTGGAGCATGATGGGCATGTTGGAGGTGTAGAAGAGGCGGACGGGGTACGAGCCACGCATTCCACGCTGGCGGGAAGACTTGACCGGGATCTCAACACGGAATCCCTGGAGATAGATAACAGCAGCGAAAACGGCGAGAGTAGCCAAGAGGTTCATGACGTTGGGGAGGTTCTGGCGGTAGAAAGCCTCGCGCAGAGCACGCTGCTTGTCGGACCAGGTCAACAGAAGGTGGAACAAAGCGATGATGGCACCCTCGAATTCGGGACCACGGCCAGTGTTGATGGTGGTGGGGGAGAAAGCCTTCCAGACAATGGACTCGCAAATGTTGGTGGCGATGAAAAGGGAGATACCGCTTCCAAGACCGTAGCCCTTCTGGAGCAGCTCATCGAGGAGGATGACAACCAGGCCGGCAACAACAAGCTGAACAATCAACAGAACGCAGATACCAGCACCGAGGTCACTGGGCTGGCCGTAGAGACCAGTCAGGACGTAGACACAGGCCTGTCCGAAAGAAAGGATGATGGCAAAAAGCTTCTGAGCAGTCTGGTAGAGCTCACGGTCGGTCTTGAGGTCGAGGTTGACATCAATGAGGTGGGTACCAGCGAGGAGCTATCGAAGCACAGAATCCGTTAGCCATGGTCTAGAAAGAAACAACAGCTTGATGCCACATACCTGGAAAACCATGCCGGAGGAGATGATGGGGGTAATACCCAATTCCATCAGAGTACCCCGGTTACTGGCCAGCATCATACGAAGCCAGTAAAGGGGATCCGAAGTGTCGGAGGAGACGATACCATAAAGAGGCATCTGGCTCATTACCAAGAAGATCAACAAGGTCAACTGTGAAGCAGAAGCGTTAGTATTGCCATTCTGTCCCATTTGTTCAAAAGACCACGCCGCAACATACCCCAGTCCACATCAGTTTCTGGTTGAAGGGCACCTTGGTCTCCGGTGCTGCCACCTCCGGGAGGAGGGGCGTGAAGGGCTTGATCAAGTCAAGAAAGCGAACTATTATCCAGAATCAGTATTTGCTGATCAATTGAGGCAAAAGAAAAGGAGCTGTCGCGATGGTGCTGCGATCGCGTGTAGGGGAACTCACGTCCGCTCATTGTGACTGTCCACCTCCCAGAAAATAAATATTAAAGGGAATAAAGCTGGAGTGAAAGACCAGCTGAGGGAGTGGAAGTTACAGAAATGGAAAAGAAAGAAAAAAGGAATTAAAGAAGAAAAGAAAAGATCGGGGGAACAGAAGGGGAGGAGGAGGATGATGAGGTTCGAGTTCGGGTCAAGGTCAGTAGACGCCTCGCTGGCCACTTTCCCAGCCACGCTAAGCCGGTTGAGGCCACTTGGTCGCTTCACCCTGTTGGGCTGTTCGCGATGCACGATGAGGGTCCATGGATTTCCCCGTACTTTTATTGAGTCATTTCACCGATTGATTGAGGATAGCTGTTAAGATCGCTCTGCTTATTCTATGCTACACAGAGTTTTATTGCAATGCCTCTACTGTGAATCCATTCGGGTCAATACCTTGTCGTCACGTGGTATTGGTGAGATGCATCAATTTCCATACAAAAATCAGAAGAAAACTTGTTATTTAGTCAAACTGATACATCATTTCATTCATGATTTTCAAAATCTTTCGTGGATATGTTATGGAATCTTCGACCGCGCCAATGATGCTTATTCCTCCAGGGGACAAGTCCAACCAGCAATCTGTTCCTTGGTATCTTTGCTTCCACCCAGTTCCACATATCCGTATGTAGCTTTTATATATGTACCTTCGTTCGATGGTCGTCTGAAACAAAAGAAATGAGCGACATAATGAAACAAACAAAAGAAAACAACCCCTGAACTTACGGGCCAACGAGACCGAGACAATCGTCGATGACCATTTCAAGTTCGCCTAGACGTCCTTTCAGACCTTGATTTTCCTCCTTCAGAACACCCATGACGCTCCAAGCCTCGGAGGCTGGCACACCGTAGCAAATGTTGCACTTGGAAGAGTTGCCCCTCCAGGAGCTACCAATACTGGTCGACGCAAGTCCCTTCAGGACGCGGTCATACGTCGATGGACGCGTGGGTGTGGGTGCAGGTGCAGGTGCAGATTTAGTTTCCTTCTGACTTGCCTGCAGATGGGTGGCCGCTGGTGTTGGCAACGCGATTTGAGACATACTCGGGGACGGTGCGATTGTGGAAGCGGGTGATTCAAGACCATCCCGACGGGAGAACACACTCTCAGCTAGACTTTCATCGCCGGACTCAAAGCCAGAATCGCTTGTGTACGTGCCATTGCTGGCACGTTTCAGACTTCTCTTAGGAGTTTGGAGCTCGCTTCCCGCATCGGAGAGGTCGTCGTCGGTAGGTCTCACAAGCAATATACTGCGATGGCGTGCCTCATCCTCTCTCTGACGCAGTTGTCTTTCGTTTTCGAGCTCCTCGGCCATCGCTTTCATGGCCTTTTCTTGCTGAAGAACCTTTTCTGCCATTCCATCCAGTTGGATCTTCAAGTGTCCGACGCGCGTGCGCGTTTCTTCGAGTTCCTCCTGCTTCTCGTTTTTGTCTGCCATAGCCTCGTGCAAGGCAAAAGTCCTTTGCTTGTAGGCCGACTGCAGTCGTCGAATCACATCGCCTGCGTTGTTCCGCAAGGCATCGAACGCTTCCTTATCGTTGAGGTCGTTGGAACCTGGCGGGAACAGCGCGGCGGTGATATCCAGGTTCAATAAATCGTCATCTGCGGGCTCGGGGACGTCCGATTTACTTTCTTCCTGACGCTTCAACCCGAAGAAGGAGAATCGGTTTGTTGAAGTAACCTGTTTCAATGGGGAGGTTGGCGTCATTCGTTTCTGTGCTCGACTCATGGGTGAAGAGGTTGGAGATCCAAACCCCGTGGGTTCCTGGGTGGACACCATTCTGGCTGGCTCGTCTTTTTGTTGCCTCAGAGCTCCCAAGTTCACTGGCTCCGACTTTCCTTGGAACCAACCAGAGAATAGCTTCGCGCCGTCTCCCAGTTTCTTTTTGGCGATGTTTTCGGTCGGCGGGTTCGATAGCTTGCCGTGGGGTTCTAAATCTTCGAACGTTTTTGACTGGTCCACGAAGAGTTGCTTGGATGGCAGAGGGGTCTGTCGTGGTAGGATTTCGGTGTTCGCCCGGCGATGAGAAGAGGGGGGTTGTTTGAGGGACAGTGGGGATAATAAATCGGAGCTCTGTGTCAACGAACTTGCAGGGGGGTCCTCGTGGGAAACCTGGCAATCATCGTAGGGCTGCTGACCCTCTGCGACCTCGACGGATGATGATGTTATGGAGGATGGATCTCGACTGTCAAGGGCGGGCACCGCTGTAATTGAAGGATGCTCGGGGCCTTGGAGCATTGTCGAGCTCGAGCTTGACTGGATAACTGACTAAAAGGGATGGAGCCTGGAATGGTGTAGGGGTGCGACTTGTCACACCAACGACCACTTGGACAAGGGCTGGAATGCCACGTCGATAGGCCGTCAAGTCCAATGCACGGTTACTGGCCGAACCCCGAGTTTGGAGAAATAATTAACGGCCAACGGGGGAGGAAAAGGAGAGCTGGAAATGAGCACCTCCCCGGTGGGTCTCTCCTTTTTCCCGTTGAATATGGGGGAGATGAAAAGGAGCAAAGACTTCCCCAGACGGACGCGTGTGATAAAATAATAATGCCAAATAGTACGCCCGGTGGCAGCAATAATGTTAACCAGAAGAAGAAAATGAATATGAATAGAAAGAGAAGAAGAAAAGAGGACGTGATGGTCGAGATTCGACTTGATTTGACGGGCTTTCTAAAACAAACGCCAAGCGATAGTAGACCCGCACGTGTGCCTGTCAGTGTCAACACGGCAGAAACAGACGGCGATGTTTAGGATTGAAGATGAGGTTCAGATGGACAGGGCTAGTAGGTGATTTAGATGGTTTGAGATCTCATTCACCACCTCAGATTTAGGATCGAGTGGGAGTCGTTTCTATCGCAACTTGACCTGCAGGTGGGCAACTAGCGGCACAATTCTTTTTATTGAACATGAAATATCGCGAGGTTGGGCTCTTTTAGTAGGCGATATCACCATCGTCGATCGCCGAAAATGCGGTGGCTGAACATCACCAGCTTCTTCTGCTGCTCCACTGCTGGAGGCAAAGCGCCAAACACATTGTATCTTCATCTCTGCTCGGGAGCACCGCATTTATTCTTAGAGCAATTTGCCCCATGGCCTTGTGGTTCTCATCGTATCGTTGGTCATCGTCAACCAGACGACGTCACCTGCAGGCATCAGAGATCGTTCGTTCGCTCGTGATGGTTTTCATGGTGACTGGAATGTTCGATCTTCTTGCTTCTGTCTGCTGGTTTGCTGGTCTGCTGGCCATGGTAAGTATGCATTATCAGGATACAGAATTCAAGTAGCAGGATCCTTGCTGGTCTCTTCCGGCCTGTAAATTAATGTCCAGACGATCCCATCCTCGCTTGAAATTAAGCAATACATAAGCTCGGCAATGACCAAGCAATTGACGGCCTTGGATGGCTGGATGTTCACGGAGTAAGGAGTACAATAGCATCATGGTGTAATCACCAGCCATAGGATCCCAGGTGTGATGAATGGCAAATGTAAAGCCGTTGATATTCCTCTCGTAGAGGGAGGAGAAGTTAGAATGGAGGTTGTTGGAGAACCCACGGGTGCTGCACAATAATCTCCACCACGTCTGCATCATATCACATCCACCTCTCTCTTTCCGACAACCACACAGCCCACAAAACAGACACCATGGCATCGTCTGTCGCGGCTGGATTGAAGCATCTATCAAATGCTCTCGCAACACCGGATCAGTTATCCAATTCCTCCTCGTCCATCGATGGCGTCGCTCCCGACCTTGAAGCTTCGATCCGCTTCGCCGGTGCCGAACTCACCCAAGCAGCTGGAATCTTACTGCGATTGTCGCAGGATATCATCGCCAAGGCTATTGTGACTTTTACGCGTTTTTGGCTTGGTTCGGAGGGTGGAAGTCTCCGGATTTACTCGGTCAAGGTTCGACAGAAAGCGTCACAAATTAAAGCAGAAGAATCATTGGCTGACTATACTGGTACGAACAGGATGTGTCGGCCGCAGCTCTATATATGACCGCCAAACTCTCCTTCCAACCCACCTCACCTCGCTCGGTTCTAAACGTATACACATTTTTGCTGTCAAAGGATGCGTCGCCTTTGTGGTTCGTGAACCCCAACGGATCTGGGGAGAAGCCGTCCCCGGAGACATACTACCTCTCTGAGGGAGGCTACCAAACCCAGCGAACGGTTTTGCTACGCATCGAATCGGTCATCCTACGTTCTATGGGTTTTAATACACACGTTGCGCTACCTCACGCCATCGCCCTGACCTACCTTCAAACCCTTGGCACATCCTCATCCGCCGTCGCGCGACGAGTCTTTGAGCATCTTAACGCAGCTCTTCTCTCGCCCCAATTGCTGTATGTTACTCACCAGCCAAACGCTTTGGCGGTATCTGCAATCTACTTGGCATCACGGGAGGAAGGCGTGAAACTTGTGGATGGAGATTGGTGGGAGGTCTTTGATGTGGACCGGGAAGAGCTTGGGTTTTTGGTGGTAGCCATGAAAAGTATGGAAGGATTTGCGCGCGCAGAGATGGAGAAGTGGAAAATGCGAACCGTTCCCATGAGCGTGGATGAAGTGGAGGCCGAAATCGAAAGGAGGAGAATGATGGAAGAGGGCGAGTGAGATGGCCAGTCCGTCTTGATCTCGGTTCCTATACTCCAACTGTCCTGGATATCACATCTGAGACATTGCGAAGACGCATACCCATACCATCGGTGGATCTCTAATGACTTGTTATGTCTTTAGAAACCAGGCCAAAATCCAGGCGATCTGGTATTCTGGAGAAGATCTGGCTGTCTCGCCTGCCTGCCACAGGCCATGTCGCACCCTTTCAAATGCCCGTGTCTATGGAGAATATTCAACAGGCAGCAGGCTTTTCTATGGAATTTCTATTCATATTTCTGGGACTTGTCTCAGTGCCGATCAGATGAATATATATCTTTCTTGCTGGGTGGCTACATAACCAACCCCAAGTGAATAATAATAAATCAATATTTCCCTAGGAATCCCAGAAGACTGTAGATAGAAAACACATGACCAATACAGCAGATATCCCTATCTAATTGCTGTTTTGTGACGAACATCTCAGCCACATGATGTACATACCCCGCGTGCATCAGTCAGACTCACCCGCCACTTTCTGCCCATCACGATAACTCTCCGCTACTTTCATCATCGCCATCTTCCTCCCCTGCATTCTCCCCACCCTTTCTTCCAATACACATTACACTCACTCCCCTTTCATCTATACATACACCACCAGAAACAGAATACCTTTCAAAATAAATCGAGAAATACCATGAATATCCTTCATTCCACCCTATCAACCTGGCGAGACCGCCTCGCCCCCGTCTCCCGCACTTCCACCTTCCGCAACACCGGCCAGATCACACCGGAAGAGTTCGTCCTTGCCGGTGACTACCTCGTCTACAAGTTCCCCTCGTGGTCCTGGGCCGATGCTTCGTCCCCCGCTAAGCGCGTTTCCTACCTCCCACCCGGAAAGCAGTTCCTCGTCACTCGCGGTGTGCCATGTCACCGGAGACTGAATGATAACTTTGCCGGAGATGCGGGCCTTGAGGACGAGATTGTAAAGGATATGCTGTCGGGCGGGGGTGAAGCTGGCGATGACGATGGCGATGACGGGTGGCTGCGTACCGGCGGTGGTCGAGACGTTGGGGACCGCCAGGAAGCTAGAATACAGGATGTCCGGACAGTGGATGAGTCAGGCAATGTGGGTGAACGAGAGGAGGAGGATGATGAGATTCCAGACATGGAGGACGACGATGATGACGAGGAGGCGATCATCAGAGAACCTGTCGGCGGCTCGGATACTACCCAGTATATTTCCCCATGGCTGTCTGCATCCGAACTGATATACTAACAACCCTCCAGACCTACTCGTACATACAACCTCTACATCACATACGCCAATTTCTACCGTACCCCCCGTCTCTATCTATCCGGTTATCTCTCTCCATCCGAACCCCTCCCCCCACCCCTAATGATGGAAGACATCGTGGGCGACTACAAAGACAAAACCGTCACCCTGGAAGACTTCCCCTGGTACGACGGCAACGTGAAAATGGCCACCGTACACCCTTGCCGCCACGCCTCGGTCATGAAGATCCTCCTCGACCGCGCCGATGCCGCCCTCAAGCTACGCCGGGAGAAGCTCAAGCACGCCCAATCTTCTGCAGCGGCCTCCAACGCCCCCGGAAGCGGTCTGGAGGGTCTGGTCGATGATACCAAGGGTCTTTCTCTGGGCGACCACCACGACAAGCACTCAGGCGATGAATGGGAGGTTCTCCAGCACGATGAAGAAGACCAGGTTGCCATTCGGGTAGACCAGTATCTGGTTGTTTTCCTCAAGTTCGTTGCCAGTGTAACGCCGGGTATTGAGCATGATTTCACTATGGGCGTATGATTTGAATTATAGCTGTTTCTGATTGCTTACACTGGGGATATCACTTTTCTTTTGGTGCTCGGTGTAGGGTATCTTTACTATGATGATATGATATACGAAGCTAGTTGATTCATAACAGGTGCGATAAACTATCTAATAATATTACTGTTCACATTGGTAGACAACTATACGCTGAAGTATTAGACAACATGAATAGAAACCATCTAGCCATACGAATATCAATATATTGAATTCAAATCATCTGCACTGGTATGATAATCGAATCGATTCATATAACTGATAATGACACAATGAATAATGAAAATCTAAATAAATAATTTTTTTTTAAAAAAAAGGCCTCTCCAAGATCCATCCAATCTGATATATCAGACACGGGGTAGACAGAAACACCACAAGAAAAAAATATAACACATCAGAGAAATAAAGAGATAGAGAAAAAGAAAGAAAAAAGAAAATGTCACAAGATATGTCCCCCCATCTGTTCTATATCACCGTCACCGTATTTTTCTCCAGTCACTCCTTTTGATCATCGGTCACCTTCTCAGTCTGCACATTCCTGTTGCTTACACTCGCACATACACCACGCGCTTCTCGACCCTGCAAGAATCAGCGGGCGGCTCGTGGTGCTCCTCAGCCGGGGGAGCAGGAGGCTGAGATTCTTCCACGGGAGGCTGAGGCTCAGGAGTAGGCTCGGGGGTATCCTTGGGCGGCTCAGGAGCAGGAGTATCAGCAGGAGGGACAGGAGGAGCCTGCTCCTCTTGCTCAGGCTGAGAGGTATACGAAGCGGACTGCTCAACGTCGTAGCTGTTGGAGTAGTAGTTGCCCAAGTCGACGGAGGGGCCATCGGGGATACCGGCGTTGAAGTTGTTTCCTGCGGTGGTTTGGCCAGACTCGGAGACGGACTCGGATGCTGAGTTTTGGGATCCGTCGGTGTTGGTGCTGGACTCGGCGGAGGCGCTTTCTGCGTTGTTGTTGGAGAAGTAGGAGCCGGTGTTGTAGGCTGGGCCGTCGGGGATGCTGGCGCCGATGTTGGCGCCTGCTTCGGTGTTGGTTGTGGTGCTGGTGGTTGTGGTGGTGTCGCTACCGTAGTCTCTTGTTTCCATGCCGTTCTGTGATATGTTAGTTAGTTATTGGTTTGAGGTGTTGGTTGGGAAGATTGGGGATGTACCTGAGCAGGGAAAGGTGCAGCGAAGACGGCAGCAGGGCCAACAGCCAAGAAGAGGCAGAAAAGAGCTTGACGAGCTTTGACGTTGTAGAACATTTTTAGAGATTGACGTACAGACGGTGTCTGAAAGAATGAAAATGTATAAAAGAGTGTAGGTTAAGAATGAATGACTTCCTTGAAGGAATGGAGAAGGAGTGACTGCCCAGTGATTTGGAGGATGATGATGTACAATTCCATCTCGAATCCAGCGAAAACCACCAACCTTTTGTACTTCTCGAGAATGTCTGCTTGCTGAGATACTTCCTCGTAGGGGGCATGGGATGGAACAAAGGATCAGGCTAGACCTCTGCAGGGCAAAGTGTATCTTACCCCAGTATAAGCGCCACAGGGGCGTCTATATGCAAGGTACTGTCTATTGTGAGCACAGCAGACAAAGGAGCCGAGTCATTGTATAGGAAATCATCCCCGCATGCACATCTTGGGGTTGTATTCATGGCACTGCAAACTAATGTATCGCCCCTTTTCATCCCAGGGCGTTTGGAGCTGAGAAGCAGTCAGGCCTGGTGATCCCACACGTGCGTCAAAGTGAAGTGCAGTAGACATACATAGAAGCAAGGGGTATGGGGATCCGAGACTATCGGATGTGACCGAGTCAATCAAAAACAGAAACTGAATGCATCAAGTCCAATAAAATCCCGATTCATTCGATACGGTTATACACATCACACGCAAGGCGGGCTGGTATCCTACCCAAGCTAGACATACTATCCAAAGGTATCACCAAAAATAAGATCAAATCCACAAATATAGTAGTTGACGAGACAGCCCGCACCAGGAAGGCAGCGCGAAACAAATACGTAAAACATCCATATATTGCATTCATCATCCGTGAATCATATCCAAATATGAGCAGGAGGTTCCGGACTGGAACCCCGTTCATAGCACATGAAATGAACAGGAGTACCTGTACTCCGTATGTAGAAGCGGGCGTATATTGGTAGCACGAACCAAAAATAACATCTAGATCCCATTGTAGTTTGATATTCCAAAAGCAGTCCCAAAATTAGTCGTATTTTTGAACTTCAGCTCCGGCTCTCCTTGGCTAGGGGGCTCGGTGCCTTCCTTATGGTCGTCCTCAGGGACGGCGGTGGTGACGGACAAGGCCTGTTTGGCCTGATTAAGGAGCTTCTGGTCGAGCTCCTGCAAAAACCCGCTGTCATGCTTTTCGTCGTTTAACAAGGAGAGCGGCCCTTTGAGGGCCGGGTCGTCGGGAGGATCAGGAAAGTATGAATCAGAGTTCTCGACAGGCTGATGAGCTTCAGTCCCTACAGGGGCGATAGGATCCTCCTCGTCCAACGCGCCTGGCGAAGTTTGATCAGTGGCCGTCGCGGGATCCAAGGGATCAATGACAGCCATGGGGGTGTGGCCTGCATCCCTTGTCAGTCTCCAGTCAAGTGGCCCTAGCTCGGAAAGCTTGAGCTTGAGGGTAGCTTTGTGTTCAAGGGCTGGCCGGTGTGAGGTTGGAGCTGAAGAGATATCTGGAGGCGATGAAGATGGCGGTGTCATGACACGGGCTACAATCTCCGGCGGCAATGCGGAGGACCTGAGCGTAATGCCGTCGAGTTTGCTATCCAATTTTTCAATCGGCACCGGCACGCTATCAGCCGCACGAGACCGGGGCGAGAGGGCTGCATCCAGTGACAACGCCGGGTGATTTTCCCCTTGCTGCGTAGGGGAGGGAACCTGGCCAGGGCTGAGAGTGTCTGACTTTTCAACGTCGTTGAACACTCTAGTGGGTCGCAGCGCGGGGCTAGAGCCCTCCCACACTTGGGGATGAGAGAGACTTGAATCAGACAAAGGGGCATCAAGCGGACGAGGAGGAAATGAAGAAAGGCGTGGAGGTGATAATGTATTAGAAGCGGGATCATGACTATCCCCTCTCTCCAGCAACGACTCCTCCAACTCGACAATCCTCAACCGTAACAATGTCCGCTCTTTTTCCCACAACTCCCTCTCTTCAGCGAAGAGCGCACGCTCAGTCTCAAAATTCATCCTCTGGCGATCGAGGAGCGACCGCGAATGCTCGACGAAACTGGCGCCCAGCGCCCGTATATAATCTGGATTCGAGGCGGGGTTGCTGGTCGACACGGACTGCGCACGACGAACGGGAGTTGCGGTCGGAGAAAAGCGCACCTCCTTGTAATGGCTGCCATGACCGTTTGGACTTTTTGTGGCAGGTTTCATTTTTTCTTGTGTAAGAATAAGGATTGTCGACTAGTCGGTGAGGGAAGAGGGGAAGGGGAGGATAGAGAAGGAGAAGGAGAAGGAGAAAGGAGACAAAGGAGAAAGAGAAAGAGCAGGATTAAAGTATGCTCGATAAAGGAGGGGTGTGGTAGTACTGCAAGACAGACTGTCAGCTGGCTAATAAGAATGACATTAAGGATGGATCGTGGAGGTGGTGGAGAGAGAGGATCAGGCACGGGACAGGACAGGAACCACGTACGAGGGAGTGGATAAAGAATGGCTGGGCTAATGATGGGGGAGAAGGTGAGGATATCCCGGGCCACACGGTGGTGGACAAGTGGACGACAGCAGTTCTAGTGAAGCTGAAGGAGTATCAGAACATTGTAGGAGGATTCCTGACGAATGAGCCGAGGATGCGAAGATGAGGCGAAGAGAAGAAGAGATGGAGATGGAGAGAGATGGAGAAGGGCTGGTGGGGAACGTCGTTATAGGGACGGGCCGAGTACGGGATGATGTAGACCACGAGGAGTATTATATTGAGAGAGGAAAAAGAGAAGAGAAGAAGAAAGGAAAGGAGGAAGAGAAGAGAATGAGATACTCAATACTACTTATGTTCTTCTCGTTTTCATTTTCTCATCTTCATCGAAGGCAAAAAGAATCACAAGACAGTGCGATGACGTAGGGCCACGAAAACGGTGTATACAACAGACGCCCAAAGGTGGAGAGAATTCACTCATATAGCAGCATTTGCTATGAAGATCAGGCATTGCATTAATAATTCCTTTCATCAATCATGATATCTACATACATAACACAGTACAGTAGAGTGGTGTCTAAACGCATTCTATACAAGACCAGTCCCAGCCAAACTCCAATGAACCGCAAATCCAATAACGCCATGCCTTTCCTGTTTAAGCCTCGTGCACCAGAAATCCAATCTGACTCCTTCGATATTCGATATGCCCCCCGATGATTGACATGAGTTATCTTGCTCCGAGATGAGGTTGATGCGCGATAATCCTTCACCCGACGTCATCCTGCATATCGTGCGTCTCCACCGGATGGAGTCGATGGAGTCGCGGTAACATCATGCGGGATTCCATCACCTCACCTCACTTCAGCATAAAATAAAATGTTAATGATTATAGAGAAAAGCCCGCTCAGTCGACCGACTCCCCCTCTGCAACACTTTTTGCGCTTCATCCATGACATACCGATGAATCGCCGGCACAGGGAAGAAATGCACCTCTTTGCGCAACTTGCCAAACCTCGTCGCCAGATACAGCACTCCCCGCGCAGAAAGCTCCCTCCCCCCAACAGACGAAGAAGGGAAGTAAAACCGCGGATGCAGATAGAAATGCACACTCGTCCAGCGCGGCAGTTTCTCCTGTAACAGCCGCCCAGCCTGTTCATACTGCTTGAGTGTCCGTTTCGGGACGCCCGTTTCGCAGTGCACGAAGAAGAAGACTTCAAAGCCCACGCTGCGGATGCGGTTTCGCGCGGTGTCGCTGAGCGTGTCGAGGAAGTCGCCTATACGGTCGAGGTCGAAGGAGTTGAGGAAGAAGAGCGTGTTGCGCGAGTAGAGAAAGTCTTCGGCTTCGTCGTGGATGAGCCGGTTCACGGCGAGGAGTTTGCGCGCAGTGCCATCTTCGCCAACCCAGCTGGGACACATGGAGAGAGCGCGATATCGACCTCGTGCCGTGAAGGACTTGCCCTTGTCGTTGACGACAATCAATGGGCGGTCCATGTAGTCGTTGGGGACGGCCAGCGCATATTCGTAGATCTTGAGACGGATTTCCGGTGGAAGTCGAAGAAAGGGAGATGGTTTGGAGAGATTAAGAGAGCCAGGTAAGATGAGATTCATCTTGATGAATTATTCAAGAGAGATGGATAGAATAAGGTGATATGATATAGTCAAAATGGCGACCAAACCACGCAGATATATATTAACACATGATTACAGAAGAAGAGAAGGAAAAAAAGAAGAAGGAAAAACGTCAAACTCAACCAAGAAAAAAAAGATTAAATAAGAAGAAATAAAAATAAAATAAAAGATGATGTGTCTAAGGAAGAGGCAAAAGAGAAAAAAAAAAAAAATCACACCACTAAGGAAAACAGCCTCACCTCCCGGACACTCGCCGACATCAGGAGATGCAGAAATTTTCTGACTTCTTCGTTTTCTGTCATTCTCGAAGAAGTTTCCTTTCATAGGAAAGAATCGCAGATAATCTGGAACCAAACGAAGAATCTCCACTGCGGCAATCATTCCGGCCGATCGGTTCTGCTGCTCGTTTTGGGCTGCAATTCCGTCTTTTTTCTTGCGATGGAATGAGAATATCTTGGCTTCATTAATGTGTCTTTCACTAGCTAGTTTCATATACTTAATGGAGTATCTCATGCGAATTGTCTCGATTGTTGGTCTTGAAAGTCCAGAGGCTGAAGGCAAATCCCGGATCGGATCGTCGGATGCGTTTGTCACATGTCGCGATATAAACTTTGATTGCGCATCTATATCCACTTTAAGAAGAATGATAATAATAACCCTCTAGCAGTCATAATAATGCAGAAACACTCTATCAGTTCATCAGATATCAGGTCTAATAGTATCACGTCCTATACACCCCTATAGACCACGCCGCTCGAAGGATCGCCAGCCCCCAAGCCATCCCGATACTATCACGCAGCACATTCAACTTGCTCCCCTTGACCTCTCGCCATCCCACCGGCACTTCTGCCACGGGGATCCCGGCGAATTCAGCCAGCATGAGCATTTCCACGTCGAAAATCCAGCCCTCCGAGTGCATGTAGGGAATGATGTAGGGCAGCGACCCGCGCGAGAACAGCTTAAAGCCGCATTGGGTATCTTTGATCGTGGCGGTTTTGCGCGGAGTCAGAATCCGGAGGATCAGATGGAAGGAATGCATCAGGAAGTTGCGCAGTTTGGATCGCTGTTATACCGTTAGTCACTTCATCAAACAATCAGGACTCAAGCAAAAGAAGAGAGACGCACCTTGACAACAGCTTCACTGCCAACCATATGAGCCCTCGATCCAACAGCCACTCCACGACCCTCTCCATCCTCAATCTCCCCACAAACCGTAACCAGCTTCCCCAAATCCTCAAATCGACTCGCCCCATCCGCATCCGCAAACACCACATACTGCCCCCGAACATGTCTCATACCATGCGTGACCGCGCCTCCCTTCCCACGATTCTGGCTTAGCGTCACCACCCGAATCGCACCAGGCGCGAGCCCATGATCCCGCGCAAACCCAAACGCCACCTCTTCAGTTTTATCCTTCGACCCATCCGAGACGACGATAATCTCCCATCCTTGTTCCTTTTCACTCTCACTCTTCCCCTTGCGCTGTCGAACTGTCCCTTCCTCCCCAGATGACACCGACACCCCATACCTTCCATCCAGATACTCAACCGCCTCCTCCAACATCCCCCCCAACCGATCCTCCTCGTTATAAGCCGGAACAACAACCGACATGAACACATCCGCCTTTTCAATCACAGATGAGTCGGGAACGGGCTTGCGATTGAAATTGCGGGTATCGCGTTTCGCGCTGCGCAAGACATCGCACCAACAAGGTAATGTCTCGGGAGTCGTAATCGAGCCGTCTTTCGCGATTGTTCGGTATTTCTTTTCCTGCGGGAATGGGGGTCGCGGGACAGGGGCGACGATGAAAACGAAGAGGTAGAACTGTTGGGGTTGGTATTAGTTGGGGGATTTGTTGGTTTGGCTTGTGATAGAACATACGAGGATAGAGAATCCCACAAATGTCGTCAATAGAGTAACGACGAGAATATGTAGAGGGACCTGCGTGAGGAGTAACCTGCACTGCACGCAGACATCACTCCACAAGTCCGCCATAATGTCGCGCGTAGGAATATATGTTTTCTGAATCTGACCAGATTGAAAAAACGAACGACGGGGGGCGGGACTAGATAGATAGATAGGAAGGACGAGCTTAAGTGCTCTCGAGACGATCACTACTGGGACCAGCCATGCGACTAGAGAAGGAGGGGGGGAAAAAAAAAAAAAAAAAAAAAAAAAAACAGAGGGGTTCAATTGGCACTAGCTGGCGGGAATAAGTGATTTATATAGCATTGAGGAAGCTTGTTTCAAATGGGGATTGAGTTTGTCATGGTGTTCGAGACTGACGCGTTGCAGTGATGATTATGAAGCATACGAAGGAGGAATCGCCAGCTTGTCCTTTTGGCGGTTATTCTGGGGTGCGTTTGGCTTGCTTGGCGGCCCGCAGCCCCACTATAGAGATCAACTACAGAGACAATATCCAGAACAGATATAAATAGATAGACAGAGCATTGAATGGTAGTTTTAATGGTTATTGGTTAATGGGTATATTATGCAGTTTGGTTTCAGGTTTATTCATTCAGGTTATATGACATATATGCTGTTTGGTATCTTTGCAAATGGTACAAATCGGAAATATACTCCGTGCCATCGTTTGATGAGAGGAGGAGAAGATGAAGATATAGAGAGGACAAAGGAGAAGGCGGTCTTATCTCAGGTATTGTGTCCCCATAACATGTACGGGTTCGAGTGTGAGTAGACTGTTTTGCTCTTCCAATGTCCAAACATATTGTTCTAGATATCCAATTGATATCAGGTCAATCCCACGTTCAAGTTCCACGAGAGCAGTTGGCAGATCGCAAGTGTGTCTATACCTGCCAATTCTGTCTCTGCAGAAATTCATGTCGATCGGCAGTCGACAGTCGTATAAAGCCACTTTAAAGCAGCTCAGCTCAGCTACGCAATCCACCCTCTCGAACCAAGGTCCAAGATCTATCATATTAGTAGTAGCCCGTGTCCTGCACAGATAGATTCTATTCCAGTGCCATGGCTTGAAAGCGTCTGCACCGCAACGGATCCACCCAAGTTCGGCGCCGCCGAATACTTAATAAACCTGTGCGATAGCCAGTATCATACGTCTTCAAACATTTTGCATTTCCACGTCAGTGTTGGCTGGGTCTTGCATCTCAACCTCTTTAGTATAGAAAGGGTTATGTTGTTCAGAAAACTCCTCCAGCACCGAGGCAAAGGGCGTTGTCGAAAATCTCTTCGAAGCAGATTCATATGTGAACCAACGGTTGAACTGACTAGTTAGCCACATCGTACTGTATCTTGGTTTAGGAAACTCACTTTGGCAATCCGTGCTCCAAGCCAGAGACATCGATACGCCCTTGAAACATTCAGAGACGGAACCTCAATCGAGCGCCCTTCATCCTCCGACGGAGAGTCATCGAAAAAGTTTGCAGGGTAGTAATTTTGACTCCATCTCTGACCCCGGATGAGAAAGTCCTCGGGCATTTGCTTCCCTTCCTCAACAATGGGGAAATCCTCACTTTCCATTATCCTGGTATCTGTGTCATCACGAATCATTGTCTTAAGAAAATTGGCAATTTTCCTCCACGGCATCACAGCTTCAATGAACCTGATGCTGGTCCGGTTCAAAGCTAAACACCAAATAAACGCCAGACCACTATGCAGACTCGGGTAAACATTTTTGTCCCCGACTTCATCCAACATCGCTGAAAACGTTCGACCAGTCAAGCAGGCCCCGTAGAAGATTAGTTGTGATGTACTTTGAGAGCTCCTAAGGGCAAGGAAATCAACCTTGACTGTCTCCGGGTCGTCGACGGATGTCCAGTTCTCTGATGCGTATGAATAAACTCCTTCGATGAGCTGTGACCGCTGCTGCACCGTATTTTGCTTGAATTCGGCGGACATCAGAGAATCGGTGCGTCCGTATTGGAACATGGCTGCGAAATTGCACGATGCCATGTAGACCCCTTGTGATCGGAAAGCGGCACCAACTCGACCGATGTATTTCTCCAGATGGGAGATATACTCCTTTGCTAATGCAAAAAATTGATCCGTGGGTCCTCGGGTAAACAGATGGCCGTGAGCACCAACAAATTTCGTCACTACTGGGTGCTGGTGATATGTTTTGACTCCATTCAGGAATGGATTGAACAAAAGAAGAATACTTTCTCCCGCGCTAGGAAACGAGTGCACACTGACCAGCGACTTTGTGTAATAGAAGAGTTGTTGAACCATATCCGGTCGAGCCAGAACCGCGAGATGGTGTTGAATCCTGCCAACGTCAGGGTTTTTATCTGCTGCCTTGTTATACCAATATCTAGCCACTCCTGCCCAGACCTCACGGTCTCGCAGGTCCGCCTCTTCCACTGCCATGCGATACCTTGCTAAATCACCAAGACATTCTATCCACGTCTCTTCAAAAGCAGGAACGCTCTCCAAAAGCAATGTCATCATAGAGTATGCAAGATATATGAATGTTAGCATGTGTTCTAGAGAATCAGGAAGACGATGGCGCAGCAGTTCGAGGAAGGAGTGAATCCCGTAGCGCCACATGCGAGCCGGCATCGAGTATTTCTCGGAAAGGCGTCTCAGCACTGGGCTGGCCGAGGGATGTTGCGAGGCCAAGAAGAAGTCGTGATGCTCGTGGAGTAATGTCCGGTGTAGGGCAATCAAAGCTTGCCATTGCATGGAGGAAAGATCGCTCTTCGATTCCGATTGTTGCTTGTCGATTTCGATACACTTCTTTTCCACCATGACTAACCCGGCGTAGATTCCTCGGACTTCATTGATCAATTGCTCTTCTGTTATAGGATGAGTTTCTGGTTGCAGGAAGATCCCATGTGATTCAGTACCTCCGGCTACCGCAGAGACTCCTCCCGCTGGTTTCTGACCATTGTTCAGACTTCCCGTCGATTCGCGTGGCCGCTTGGGGCGAAGTTTGTCCTGTTTGGGACTCGCGTGTGCCGCAAATCGACTGTCATACGAAGCGGGGTTGTTGTTGGAGCGGACTTTTCGAGGATCCCATCGCGATGGTCCGGCGCCACTGTTGCCCATGTCGTCCCCAGACTCCGCCGATGCCGGGCGAAAGGTATCACTGCCACCGGGATTTGCGTTCCCAGGTCCACTGTCAGCTGCAGCTCGAGTGATTCGGCGACCAAGAGTGTTTTCCGATCGTCCGCGCTGCGCGGGCACTGTTTGGCGACGTCCTCTCGACGCTGCCCCTAAGCTCTCGCGGAGATGATCTTTTAGCGCGGCAGCACCGGATATTGTCGCATCTGCATCGCCATCCTGAGGCGCAGCTCCAGCGGAGAAAGGCCTCTTATTTGACAGAGACGGACTAGCAGAGTGATGGGCCAAATTGGCCGTAGACGATTCCGACGGAGTTACTTCACCCGGAATCACTCTTCCAATTGACCTCCTACGGGGGGCGTCAGACGATCATGGATGAAGGAGAGCAAGAGGGAAAGGGAAGACTGCCTTGGGAGAAAAGTGGCGGGATTACTCACTTGGGAGAATCGTCCTCGTCGGTGCCCAAATCGGGCGAGCCCATTGAAGGGGCATCGTCTTGTTTGTTGAGACTGCTGTGCCGCAGCGGAACAGCTTGTTCTTGACGATGTGAAGCAAATCCGTCGCTCATCGTAGAATTCCAGAAATTAGATGTATCACGTCATCTAACCCCACGTCAGCGATCAAGGCCAGGCAAATCGATGCGAGAATGAAAATAGAAACAAGAGATCGAGACCGAGAACCCCACACGCACATATAAACCGGGAGAACCAAGCAGATCAAACCAGAGACAGATTCAATTCCAGGAAAAAGCAATGATTGAGATCACAGGAGGTCCAGACTGATTGATGGGGAATACAGACGTTGATCACGGCCATCGATTAAAATAGAAGCGATGGCACTGGGGGGGGGGTAAGAGATAGGGGAATGAATTGATTGAGTGGAGAGATTCTGAGTCCTGACGAAGTTGAGGCTCTTTGAAAGTCGAACTCACCAGTGTTGCAAATGGTCGCGCATTTATACAACGAGCGCTAGTTGCCTAATTTTTAGCGACGACCTAGGCAGACGAGGCTTCACTGGAAAACGGAGCCTGGTGGGATAAATATCAGACGGAAGAGTAGCGCGGGTGTAAATAAGGAACCCGAGGGTGAAGGAAGGACAAGGCTGGGGATAAAGAATGAATGAAAGTCGGTAAAGAAGAAGAGCGACGATGATGGCGGAAGATCAGGAAATGGTTGCCTCGTTGATTTTCCCCACTTTCTGTGGTGTTCAGACAGGGAAAACCCCCCTGAAAGAGAAACGTATTTAAGGGCAGGGAATAAATAGATAATAGAATAATATAATAATAACCAAGGAATGGTCGAGTCTTCTGTTCAGTTATTCAGAGTTGTAAGTCCATCGACTATGGATTTCGCCTGTTCGCCCTGTCCACATTGCCACTTGTGGCGACGAGATTTGAATCGAATCAATAATGCTGATTATCACCGAGCAGGTCCTTGACGAATGCAAAATCAAATATATATCTTCCGAACCAGAATGGATGCCTTTCTGACAAAGTACGCTGTCTGCTGTCTAATCTGTACTGCTTCTCTTCCGAGTCCATCAGTCAACAGTCGTACAACTTGTCAAGTGATGCGAATCCCTCCTTTCTTTTTCTCTTTCTCTCTCTTTCTATTCTGTATTTCTTTCCTTTCCTTTTTCTTCTGCTTCTCGACCATGCGTCATGCAGTGCGATGATGCAGGCATCCTCCCCAATCAACGGTTCAACGCCATATGGCCATGAAGATGAAGAAAAAAAAGAGTTGGTTATCACCAGCTTTCTCCACGTTGCAGAAGACGTTTCTAAGCCACGCATCTGCTCTAGATGTCATGATTATCCTGGATATTCCTTAATTCGACCCAAAAGGGCCAAGTTTAGGCCTTTATCAGCCCGAAAGGAAGCATTGACACCTGTTCCGGGCCTCTATCTGACTCATATTGATCCTTTGGACTCTTCCTTAATTGAAAGAATTATGAACTCATTATGAGAGATTTGCTGGCATCAATAAAGTCAACTTTTTATGATTTTGTCTTATTTTTCTGATCCAGGGCAACCAACGCCATGACCGCCAGTGCAACGAAAACAACACCAACAACCGACTAATCGTGGACACTCGTGCGATTATCACCCTCATCCAGATTGGGTTGGCACGATTCGATGTGTCTTTTTTTCCCCTTCTACCCTTGCATTTGGAAAAGATGCTCAGACCGTCTGGCCTCTTGACACCGCTTCTTTTGCCTCTTGTTTTTCTTTTTGGCGCACCGACCATTTTTGCCTTTGGGAGGGACGCCGTGCCGGAGACCGGATACGGAGTCACGGAGTGATACAAAAGTAGTTACGGAGGAGGTAATTGTGATTCTTTTGTGATGATCGAGATCGATCGATCGATCACCATCATCATCGAGGGAGAAAGAAGAAAATAAAACATGGAGATTGCTGGATTTCCAGGAATTGCAGCCGTGCTATCACAACTACTATTCTATGACTTGCATGGTGAACAGTCATAAATAGATATTAGTTCAGGTACATCGAATACAGACACATATCTACATATACCATTAGTATACTACGTACTACTCCATACGAATACTTATATCTTATACGGAGTACTAATGCTGTACTACATTGTCAGCAAGAATGAAGCTTATATATATGGCAGGGTGACCGGCTGGGATTAAAACCAGGCAATGGAGCAACCCGACATTCTTCGTATTTTCTGTCTTTTTTCTAGAAACACGATCGAAGAGCATAAGCATAGCATAAACCAAACTAATAATATCTTAGAGCATAAGTGCCTATATTATAAGACATCAAGTATAACTAACCAACTGAATTCAACATCCTCAAATCCTCCTGGTTGCCTCGCACAATGCGAACCATTGCTATCCGCATGATTTTGCCAGTCCTAGACTCCTAGTCTATTTTAAAAACACACCACGCTCCCCCTCCTTCGGGAGTCGTGGGAAAGAGTCCTAGGTCCTTGGGCCATTTCCTTGATCTGCGTCTTTTAATTTGTTATTAGATTCGCTTCCATTCTTCCTTTTTCCCAGTTCTGAGGTGCTAGTTTTGCCCGGGTGAAGTGGGTGCATACAGGGGGGGTGATGCTACTCCACTAACGAATGCATGGGAGGGGGAAGAAAAAGTAAATATAGCAAAAAAGCAATCAGAGCTTTAAAAGCCGAGAAACAAACATGAAAAAAACAAAAAAACAAAAAACAAGATAATAAAATAATGATTTGTCAGTCCAAGGCAGGTAGCCACGCAATTTTTTACCTATCATATTTCATATAGTTTAGGTAGTTTTGCCCATCAGCCTCACCTCATGCCGGACCATTTGGCCAGGTCAACTTAAAATACGGAGTCAATATTCCTGCTTCCCCGATTTGTCGTGTGCTACGGCCATGATATCATATCATCCCGGGATAATGTAGGTCTGTACTAAGTACGGAGTGGGTGGCTGACGGTGATAGCCTCGCCGATTGAAATTGGAACATCTTCGCTTCTTCACCCCGAGCGAGGCTCTTCACCCATGCGGCATGGTTATGCATCATGCCACGAGGCTCGCGTTCTTATTTCTCACCCATCTGATGATGCCTGTAGATCATTCCGGCTGTCCTGAGCCACATGACTACGAAATATATACTTGGTGCAAGAGAGATTGTCAGTCTATTCAAAATTTATCCATAAGTAAATTCACCATTAAGCAAAGATTTATGCATGTCAGGTCAGCTAAATACTCTTAGATCCAACACGATCCTAGAGATACTGCCAGGTAAGCAATGCATCCAATTAGTCCAGCAACGCCATGCTATGCAGTCATAACACATAAACAGATCATCATCGCGTAGATAATCATAATGATTCCATTCTCAACCAGCCATTCGTAATCATGTAGCTTCCCTTTACGAGAGAAAGATTCGAAACTTTATAAACTGTCAGTTTGCCTGATTTTCAAATGCATAGAGACGTCATACCTTCTGCTTGACAGGTGTCCGACACATCGGGCAAGTTGCGTGTCCCTTGGGACGGCTTCGATCAACTCGGCTCGATGGCATGTGCTGGTCCGCACACCATCGGCACAGAATCGCATGTCCACAAGGAAGTATCACCGTGTCGACAACCTGACTCATGCATATCTTGCATTCCAGATTGACCGTCATCTCCTCCGTCTCCTTGGGTTCTGGTCGTCCGTCATTCTGATCGTCGAGTCCCTTGGGCGGTGGTGATCCTTCGTAGGTGTCAAACTCCTGGTGGTATCTTCGACTATGCAGCAAGCTCTCTTCGTAGATCTGCAGGGCTCGCGCCTCATCCGAGTGCATGCTCCGCAGTAGATCTCCCAACTGTAGTCTTCGAGCAATTTCAGCGCGCTGCTGTGCATTGAGCATTGGAAGATAGTAGTCTCCTGCACCAGTTGAAGGCATATCAGGCCGTCCTGTTGCTGCCGCTTGCGTTCTCGGAACCTGTGAAGAAGACAGCCGGCGTGCAAGGTGTGATCCCACATCGTCTGAAGGTCTATTCCGTCGACGGCTATTCGGGGTACCAAACCGAGAATTATTCTGACCCGGGCTAGACCCAGCATTGGATGCGTGGCTTTGCGTTCGTTGGTGCCTTCTGTGTTGACTGCCTCCAGACGAAACACCTGATTGCGGGAATTGCACATAGGGGTTGGATCGAGGAAGAGTCTGTGGATAGATCGGTGGGACACCCACATTTGACACATGCTGCGTGTCCGCTGGGACGGGAACGTTGATCTGGGCCTGAGAAACGACTTGATACGCTGGCTGCGTCAGAGCCTGAGTCCCAATGTGCTGTAACACGGGCCCAGGATGTGCATACACCTGTTGGTGTGGCCTTCCGTTAACATAGAACGGGCTTGGTGCTGTCACCTGTGGAACCGTCTGGCTGACTGCGATGGAACGTCTCTGAAGCTCGACTTGGGAGTAGTCCTGCCAGCGATTCCCGAAATTTCCGTATTGACCCTGGTCATAGTTGATGGAATTGACGGATTCCTCGCCATGGCGTGAAGATTCCACAGTCTCACCACTTCCAGGCCCGACAAATGCATTGGTGGTGCTAGGTGCTGGGGGCTGAGAATTAAACGGAGGAAGCTGTGCGTTTGTATTAGGATAAGAAAAGTTTGCAGGTCCAACAGGTCCACGGTATGGATTCGCGCCCGAGTCCTCTATTTATTGTTTAGTGCCTGATCCAGAATAGCATTCTTATCGTACTCACCTTGAACACCGAGATACGAATGAGGCGCGCCTATATAGTAACCGCCCTGGGTAGATTGAGTGGACTGTGGGAAATTCTGCGAGTTGAGAGATCCATAGCCACTGAAATCCTGCGAACCTGGCCTTTCTGCTGAAACCGTGGTGCCAGGGCCCTCGATGGCGGAATGGGGTGGTCCTGTATCCATACCAGGATCTATTGGAGTGCGTACTCTCCAAGGGTATTGCACTCCTAATGGATATGTCAACAGCCTCTGATTCAAGAGGTGCAAGCCAGCAAGGACCCTGGTAATCCCGTTGTGGATGACCTGAAGCTCTTCTCGCAGTGTCTCGATGCTGTTGTGGCCGGATTTTCTTTGGTATGGAGTTCTTTGATGGAAAGAGGTCGACCGAGGGAAAGCCACAGTGAGGTTGGCAGATGAGCTAGACGCGTTGACAACAGGAGAGATCACGGCAGTGGGTTCTGGGCGATCGAAAGTAGCGGATCCGCGAGGTTGACCAGATGATTCACCGGCACTCCAGTATTCTAAACCACAAAGACTTGAGCCAGTGAGTGATCTGTCACAGTGATAGAGTCAAACCAATGAATACGTCGAGTGAGTATCAACAAGGCAAACTATGGGCCAGGCATGCATGGAGTGGGATTTGAGTCTTGGCAAGTGCAGCGAACAGGGAGATGAATACAACAGGGAAGCACAGACCCTGACACTTCCAGCAGTATCTGGTATACACAGCTAGACCGTTCTGTGTATTATTCTCATTTGCAGCCGACAGAGGCCTGCCAGAGATATTCGAATATTGCTCAATACACGAGCAGCAGATAGGCGAGTTCAGCTGTTGACAGCCGATAACATGCTTATGGATGCAACTAGGCTGTATTGACATGGGAACCCAGGCAAACATATCTCTGCTGGTTGAATGGCCTTGCTAATAAAGAAGAACGAAATGGAGTCGATGGCTTTCTCCAGCGATCTCTTTCATATTACTGTGGTCATGTCAACGCCAGGATAGTTAAAGAGCAGGGGAAAGAAAGGAAAGGGAAGGGAAAGGGAAAAGAAAAAAAAAACATACGAGCGTGTGGAACAGGTCGTGGGCAAAAGTCCATTAATAATGACGAAGATCATCCAACCAAGAAATGACTCCAATCCCAGTCATGCGGTTGTGAAGAGCTCGACAGTCGTGACCTGGTTATCAACCGGTAGTTCCGAGCCAGCAAGACTGGAGAGGGAGAGATGAAGCTGTTGCAAGGCAGGAAAAACCATTCAACTCCAACAGCAGGGCTGCAGGAACGTTTTAATACTGGAAATGATCGATCGCAGCGCCTGGACGGAAGTGGGTGGGAACCAAACGGAGACAGGTCCACGACCGAGGAAGAGCGAAGCTGACGTCTGGACAACGTTTATCGCCCCAGACCAGCAGCAGGATAGGCCGCGACCGATCAGAAAAAGGAAAAAAGAAAAGAAGAGAAAAAAAAAAAAAAAGCGACGGAACGACCGATCAGGCACCTGGAAAGCCAGCCAGGAAAGTCTTTCCAGAGCCAGGATCCAGCTCCAATCCAATTATGATTATCTCCATCCCGTGGCGGTTTGCAGGAGGTTTCGGAAACCGGGAAGCTGGCGGGTGTTACCATCTGACCCCGCAAGATGATCTGTACAAATTACGGGCTATGATGATCAGTAAGATACGGTATTTTGCTGAGGGGGAAGCCCGAAGAGGAGCATGCGAGAGAAAAAAACAGGCAACCTGCATTATTGGCTCTGCTCAACCCTCAAAACACGAAGAGCTCTTGAAGAGCAGGACAAGAGCTCGAATTCCAGCGCTGATCGTGTTCGGCACGAGAGTCCCGCAGCGATCGTCGACGTCATTTTGGTGCTATCAGTACGACCGTGTGGCCAGAATGGAACGCTCTCATCTATCCCGTCCCTTTTTATTTCCTCCTTCCCATGGATAGATGGACAGTGAGGCCTAGTCGGTGATTCAGAGACAGGAAGAGAGACAGGAAGCCCAGCTATCCATGAGACCCAGACCGTGGCTGTCCGTGCGGCATCTCCGACCACCCCTCGTGTCAACTTTCCGACCCCTCCCAGCAGCAACAACAACACCAGTCATAACAAGACCAATGTCCAGTTTCACCATACCCGCCGACAAGAATGCGACTGGGTCGGGGTTATTGGCAGTAAGCTGTCCACCGGATCTCACCCAGGAGGCCCTTTTGAGATTCCCGGCTTTCAAGATTTGGCTTTCCACACTGCAACACTCCCTGGGACGGCAACAAGACCCGTCGCATGAATTCCACCATGACCCTTACATCCTACGCAGGATTGATATCCAAACTGTCGATTACTTTGGTGGCGGTAGACTCGGGTTCGTGAAATTTAAGGCAGATGTTTCGAATGGGGGTGGCGAACACCTGCCCGGGAGCGTGTTCTTACGCGGGGGTAGCGTTGGGATGTTGGTAAGGGAGCACAATCTCGGTTTTTACAAATCACTTGACTGATTATTATTGTTTCGTTTTTTACAGCTCATTCTTCAGCCTGATGACGTTCCACCAACAAACGAAGCAGAGAGCCGTGCCATCTTGACCATACAACCTCGTATCCCAGCTGGTTCCCTTGCGTTCCCGGAAATACCTGCCGGTATGCTCGACGATAGTGGTACATTCGCCGGAGGTGCCGCAAAAGAGATCCACGAAGAAACAGGGTTGTCTATACCGCAGAATGAACTGATCGACATGACATCGTTAGCACTGCAATCCGTACAAGAACCAGAAAACGGCGAGACACTACAAAAGGCAGTATATCCTTCAGCGGGAGGGAGCGATGAGTTTATCCCATTGTTTTTGTGCCAAAAGATTATGCCACGAAAGGATATCGAAGGCTTGCAGGGACGGTTGTCGGGCTTACGACATGAGGGCGAGAAGATCACATTAAAAGTGGTTCATTTGAAAGATCTGTGGAAAGAAGGATTGCGAGATGGAAAAACACTTGCTGCATGGGCACTTTATAAGGGACTCAAACAAGAAGGAAAGCTTTGAGTCGGTACTTATACACTATCCTAGGAAAAGTCCCCGAAGAGTCCAAACTCGCGGAAATGCCCTGAATACATTTATTGAAGCCAACCAACAGCCATCATAATGAAATCTACATATCATAACAGGAAGCCTTCTAGCACTTCTATCTTAACGAAAAAGAAACCCGTCTGTCAGCCCCGCGACAATTCAAAGCTTCAGCTTCTTCGCAATCTCAATACCCTCTGCTATCGTCCCCACACGCGCATCGATCGCATATCCCTCACTCTCAAGCTTCTTCATCTCGTCAAACAAAGAAGCCAACGGCAGCGTAAAACATTCAATAAACTCATTATCCTCGAGCTGTGGCTTCGGGTTCTGGTTCTCGGGGAGGGACATATCAACACGAACGTGGACCATGTTGAGATTGGTGTTGCAAAATCCAGGGTCTAAGATTCAGTCAGTCAGCCGCATCTTCTTGAGCCATGGAGGAATAAAAAAAAAGGCCCCCAAGATAGGTAAACCCACCGTTATACATAATACTGCTAGTCTGCTCCGCAACCCCAACATACCCCGTCTCCTCCTTGAGCTCCCGCACGGCACAATTCTCCACCGTCTCCCCGGCATCAATCAACCCAGCAGGAACCTCAATAACAACCTTATCAACTGGGGGCCGGTACTGTTTTTGTAGAAGCAACTCGGGGCCTGTAGGCTTTTCGAGAATCGTCACGATGCCAACGCCATCAATGGCGCAGTTTGCGGGTCTGGTCTGTTTTACAGTTCGCTGTCGTCAGACTTGACATGATGAAAATTGGAAAAACAGAAACTTACCTGGCGCTCAGCAGATTCCCAGGTCCTCTCGACTCCGTTGGGATCGACGTATGTGGTCTTGATCATTCTGGCCCATCTAGCTTCTTTGGGGTCCTATCATGTTCATGTTCCTTGTTAGATCTTCTCGAGTAGAGTAATTAGGCCTGATAGCCATTGGAATATATAAACAAGTGGACAATCAAAAAATAAACGCATAAAATAAGATAAACCCAAAATCCCAAACAAGCTGCATAGTACATACCAATGGACCCCGCGAGATGAGCTTGGACTTTGCGTACTTTGGTTCCGACATGTGAATCTGTAATATCGAGTATATGAATAAATTAATCAAAAATAAGGTATAAATAGAGTAATCCGGTTTACGCGGGTAAATGTAGTATTTACAAGGTGTAGGTACCTAGGTAGGTCGGTATGTATGTTGCTCTAACTGATGTTGTCCGGCATGGAGTCGGCGGATGAGGGGTTTGGAGAAGAGGGGGATGACGAGGGTTAGCCCTAATCTTATCAGACTCAACACCAATTGTAGAGCGAGGTTGTGAGTACTTTATAGACAGGAAGTGAGGTTTTGGTAGTTAGGTTGATATTATTGTGGTATTATCAGAAAATAAATTGTCGAATTCGTGTCTAAAAATAATTTGGGATAATAAGACTGACGTATGGTCGAGAATGAACAGCCACTTCAGCGTTCCGCAGACTAATTTTGGCTTGAAAAGGACAGCAGTATCACGGAGGTCTAGACTTTACAGGTACTCAGCAAGCATGGACTATTTGTAGTTTGTGGTTGTGTGACAATCCAGCATATCCGTTGCAGATCTGACAAATTTCCTCGTTTTCCACCCAGCTCAGCCTGCAGTTTCCTTGCATCACCAGCAACACCACGCTGGCAAACTAACCAGCCCAGCCAGTTGTCACTCACCAAAACTAGACCAAAAAAAATAGGCTCTACGTAAATCTTCTAAGTTCTAAGCAACCAAAGTGGATTACTTACCGGACACCTAGTCGGCAGACTCGGGTGATTGCGTGCATGGACTACGGTACTACCCGCCTGCTAAAGCAGGGAAATATGGAGAACAAGCAAGAATTGTGGAGAAATTTCTATCGTATTCCTGCAGGCTACAGGCCTCGAGCAGGTATCTCTGGTACATAGAAACTTGTCTATGGTAAAAATTTGAAATACTAATGCATTTAACCTTTGACCAAGGCAAAGAAAAGAAGAGAAGAAAAAAAGAACCACGGCGGGACAAACAAGTCCTCACGCCAATGACGTAGAAAGATGCGCGAAACAAATTACCCTGTTGTTGATCGAATGAACCGAACAGGTATAGTCGTCGCGGAAAATGAAAAAAGAAATGACCTTAAGGCTCCATAACGACCAACGCGCTAGCTATCATGGCTTCGTGTAGAAAATCAAAGAAATAAAGAGAATCGAGAGTCGAGACATCATGGCGAGACCAGACCCACTTAGAGCGCCTCGATTTCCGCCATACACTTCTCGAATTCGGCCCAGTCCTTCATGATGACTTTAACACCGAGTTCCTCGAGACGCTGGGCCATTTCGATCTTCTTGTCGTCCCCATTGTAGCTGCCAACATATCCAATGACTGGGATGCCGGCGCGGATAGCGCTGAGAGCACCAGACTTGCTGTCCTCAACGGCAACAACTTCTTCCGGCTTCTTGTTGCGGACTTCAAGGGCGTGAAGGTAGATGGCCGGATCAGGCTTGGAAGTAGGCTTAGGCAGGGAGGTAGCAGCACTGAAGACATGGTCGGGGTTGAAGTACTTTTCCTGGTCAACCTTCTTGATGGAGGCTCTGACACGGCGAAGAGCAGACGAGGAGACAACCGCGAGACCGTACTTCTGAGACTTATGGAGCTTTTCGAGTTCTGCGTCAACACCAACACAAGATTGAGCCTTGGCGTTGAGCTTCTCAATGACCTTGTCCTCCTCTCTCTTGACGTACTCCTCGAGTTCGTCCTTGGCCATTTCGAACTTGTACTTGGCTTGAAGAGAGATCATCATTCCTCGGAAGTTCTGACCGACGAAATCCTGGATGAGCTGCTCACCCGTGTAACGATCGGGAATGTCGCGCTTCTCCAGAATTTCATTGGCGAGGTCAGCACACGCCTCAAAGGCCAATTCTTCCGAGAGGACGAGAGTGTTGTCGCAGTCGAAGAAGATTTCGGTGATCTGCACTCACAGTTAGGGCTTGTAATGTGTTATATCAGGGATTCAAGGACTAACAAACCTTAGGCATGGTGACTGTAGATCTTATGTCTTTGGTCTGTCAAGTGTAGAGAGGCAATGGTTGAGAAGAATGAAGAATGTGTGAAGAAAAAGACGTGTGTGTTGTGTGTGTTAATAGTAGAAGGGGAAAGAAGAAGAGAGAAATTCTATGAGAGAATTTTTGAAGAGGTAAATCAAGTGAATGGAGGCTAGTCAACACTGGCAGAAAAAGGAAGGGGAACTTTTCCCTCTTAAGTAGATTCAGGAAAAGCATGCCCAGGCTTGAGGTGCAACTTAGCCGGCGAGACAATGACGCTCCCGTTAAGCCAGCATGCCCTACTACCTACTACTACATAGTAAGGCGTATACAATGGAAGAGGGGCTTGAGGTGTCCGTGACGTCTGCGACTGCCCCAAGAAAGGCTAGAGCCCGGCAGGCCTCGGGTGCGACTAGGCCTATGAGAGCAACTGACTATGGCTCGGTACCCCCTCTCTCTAGCCTGTTCGGGTTAGGCCGAGGCAAGGTTTGGGGTTCGGTATGGAATGGTGTCATCCATGGTTTTTTTCCATCTGCCATTCAGGTACTATGAGAGTCAGAGTTGAGGTGATAACAAGATCGCCTAAGCGTAATGATATCAAGATAGTAATATCAGGAAATCAAGACATCAGGATGTTTGAAAAGTAATGCTTCATGTCTAGGAGTACAATTCCAGTCAGAGCACATGGTAGGAAAAGTCATGTCCACAACCGAGTCACCAGGCATATCCATGCAAGGCATTTGATTGCCAGGAATCATACTGTTCGTATCCCAGGCCTTAGGCAGCATACTAGGGATGGTAGCCCACGAATCGCCAACATTTACTGTACAGTCAGACTAACTCAACATCGTCCGACTGACAGGATGCAGTACTACTTAGTTGGGTATTGATGAAGTCGAATGCAACACTCTCAGTATATCCCCTCCGCCCCACCAACCGCGCGTGGACTCTTTGGCCCGTGATAACCGGGACTGCCTTGCTGCAGGCCATTATTCTGCTTGACGGTCGCTGATTGGTTAATATCTTGCCGGTGAAAATATTGCCCAGATGCTACTTTCTTTTTCTGTGTTTCTTATTCGCAACACATCCGGTTTGCTCTGATTTCTTCGCCCGTTAGTTTCTGAGGGTTGCTGCCCCTCACTCTCACCCCGCTTCACCCCTCCCTGGACAGTTAAAAAAGGATTCGACCATTACTGTTCGAATATGGCTGCTTCCGATAATTTTCCCGTCTCCTTATCATCCCTCCATTTCCCGTCCGCGGAACAGTCCATTTCCCAGACACTATCCTCGCTGCGACGATCAGCGCTCTCTGTCGCCAATCGATTGCATTCAATTGAAACCGATGCTTGTTTTGTGTCCGAGGTTGCAGACCACTATGACCTCCCTCTCGTCGCCAACGAGCGATGTGGGAGCTGGTATATCCCACCCGAGACCAAGTCAGGCAGTGCCTACTTCAAGAGCACAGACGGCCATACTGGCCAGTGGGACTTTAGCTTTCGTAGGCTGAACTTGCAGATTCTCCCAGTGGCTCGGGAGCATGGGGGGTTAGTGATGCTTCCATCTTTTCTCGGGTTTCTGTTATTCCCTCATCCACCATCAGGATTTCCTATGACTGGATGGAGAAGTCTGAACTAAGTCGGCTTAGACAGAACTGACCACAAATCACCGTTGCAGATGCATCATTGTGGACTCGACTCGCCGGGGTAAACGTAAGTAGCCTGTCAATAATAGCCTTTGAATTCGGTTCCTTGCTTCCCCTTTGCCCATGTCACTCTGTCTCACCATGACCCCTCTCAGTGATGCCCGATGCCTTGTCCAAAACGGTCCCAATATGGTGTGCCGTAATGAATCGAGCATTATTTCCTTCCGAACCTGCATACCATGCCGTGCAATTACCGCCAAATTTTCTGGGTCCATCCGAGGAATCGCAGATCGAGCGCCGGATTGATGGTTTTGTCCAGTCCCTCAAGGTAGCCGGCCTTCTGTTATATCGAAGATTTCCGGTACAAATGTAGACTGATTATGAATTCTAGGATCTTAAACTCGATTTAGATGACCTCAGGAAGCAGCTGGGGAAGCCCATTCGGGTGGCATGGGCCAACCGAACGTACTTCCATCCAACAGACTTACATAAAGGAGATGGGTATCACCTCTTCGTTCTCTGCTCCGCCTCAAAACGGGTCCATGGTGCGGAAATGTCGGAGGGAGGCTATATTCAAGGAGCGGGAGATGACAGTGAGGGCTGGGCCCACGGACTCACCCCGCCAGTGTTTTGGGCAAATAAATCTACCCTCTTTCAAACAACAGAGGAAGATTTACCAGGGGTAATCCAGGGTTTAGTTGAAGACTACCGCAAAAAAGACACCAGTCAACAGGCCACTCTTATTACACCCACTCAAAATCTTTATATCAGCCAAACTGATTCTCGTCTGAATGACGCGGGTATCTATGACTTGGTCATAGACTGCAATGGTAACCCAGCCGCCGCGGAAGGAAACCCAAAGCGACTGAATCTGGGATGCGGGCCGGGAAAGCTAGGGAGTCGTGATCTACGGAAACATCTAGACAGTGTCCAAGCTTTTGTTAGTTCGCAGCTAGCTTCTGATCCATCGCGGTCGTTGCTGGTGACATGTGAGTCTGGGAAGGACCTCTCTGCTGGAGCTTTACTCGCGGTGTTGTGCCTGTTCTACAATGATAACGGTAATTCTCTTTTGTTGATCTATTTTGAACCTCAGACTGACTGTATTCCAGGGAAGTTTACGTCTAATCAAACCCAGGTAATCGGAAAGCAATTCATCCGGCAGCGTCTTGCTTGGATAACATCTGCGAAACACGACGTGAATCCTTCACGTTCCACCCTTCAATCTATCAATGCATTCCTAATGTAGGACTAATGATTGAATACTTGAGGTTGTGAGAGAAATTAAGAAATATATGAGCTTCATAACCATGAACAGGAGTGAATCCGATATGTACAGGTGGTTCACTCATTCACAACAGCCTCGACAATTGCCCCGGCGCTTCCTTGATCGAGGGCATTCAACACGGCCATGTCCTCCTCGCTGATATTAAAGTCGAATACATTGGCATTGGCCTTGATTCGGTCTGCGTTATCGGTCTTGGGGAGTGGTACCCATCCCTTCTGCAATGCGTAGCGTATCAAGACCTGCTGGGTGGTCTTCTCGTATTTATTCGCCAGGTCGACAAGTGTAGGGTCGCTAGCTTTATAGTTCCGCACAATCGGGGAATAAGACTCGACAATAATACCGTTCTTCTTGCAGTACGCATCAATTACGCGCTGTTGGCACCATGGGTGGAGCTACAAATTCTCCTAGTTAGCTTTTGCGCCTTATCGAGTCAGGAAATCTGGGAAAGGAAAAAAACTCACCTCAATCTGATTTACGTGCGGTGGCCAGATCTTGGCATATGGCTTCATTTCCTCGATATGTTGCACTCCAAAGTTGCTCACACCAATGCTCTTTGCTCGGCCTTCCTCCACAAGTCTTTCCAAAGCCTGCCACAGCTCCTTCCGGCCAGATGAGCCAGAGCTGGAGCTGTGAATGAGAAACAGATCAACATATCCACCTGGGCCGCCGATCTTTTCGACACTCGCGAGGAGCTTGTTATAGGTAGCTTCGGGAGAGCCGGCGGGGCTCAGAATCTTGGAGGTGACGAAGATCTCGCTGCGAGGGATACCCGATGTGCGAATGGCATCTCCGACTTCCTTTTCATTTGCATAAAATTGCGCTGTGTCGATGTGTCGGTAGCCCGCCTGAAGAGCCTTGTGGCACGACTGCACACACACGTTGGTTGGAGACCGGTAGACTCCAAAACCGAGACGAGGAATCCTGACCGAGGAATTTGGGAGGGGGAGGAGGTCGGTGATGGCGTAAGTCGCGGACATTTTGGATGTTGTCGTCGACTGCTGGATCGTGATGAATGGAAGAAACTTTACAGGCGGTCTTTAAACTGGCTTCAATCTGCAAACGCTCTTTGTCTGGTGAGTCAATGGGAGCGGGGAGAGAGAAGAATTGGTGGTTGGCGTCGGCCGCTGCAAGCTTGCCCCGCCGTCGAACCTCGCGGAAATGATATCATCGCGATCCGAATCGTATCATCGGGCCTGGATATTGTACCATTTGCTGATTGTCCAGTGGCGTTTGTTTATGCTGATTGTTGGATAGATGATACCATGCAATTATCTGTCAAAATATGATAATATGATTGCTCTTGTGCATCGACATTTCAGCTGATTAATGACCTGCTGGTTCTGTCGGATGCATCGCTATTACAGGGGCTAGATGACTTCATTATTTCCCGATATATGATCTTCTTCTGACATTGACTACTGAAATTCCTGTATGATTTGACTATCGAAAGGAATAGGAGATTTATTTTGTCTAGACTCCCGAGGATCTTCATTGATTCATCGACATTCCACCCACTTCTACGATAGACCCATCTAGAGTGGGCCACGACTCGAATTGGAATTCAGTGATTCAAAGCGATTCAAGGTGGCTGAGACAGTAATAAGAGAGATATCCCTTGCTCAGCTGCACTGATTGCACCGGCAGAGAGCAGATGAAGCCGGTCGAGTTACTACATATCTTGACTTTGATATGCAGAATGCACCCCTGACCCTCCGTGACACCATGGACTTGACAGTAGAACCCCCATCTCTTCATCCACTCTCCGTACAAGGATGACTCCTCTCCGACCCATCAATAATTAATTGCTTTCTCCTTGATCATTCCAGCTAAAAATAATCGTCTTCATTTCAGCAGAATTCCAACGGCGTCAGCCAAAGGAATGATTGGAAGGGCGGTTGCTGTGGAGGCCAATGGTTTGTTGACAAGCGCTTAGCAGCTGTCCACTTTCGCTGCCTCCCCGCCCCTGGCTCGACTGAACCTGGCGTGGCATCGACGCTTTTTAAGGCCTACAGACTAACTAGATTGACTGCTAACTGTCACTACTACCGCTACTGTTAACGAGCTAATAATATCCATCTATTCATGCCCGATTCTTTCACTCGCTGTACAGTAATCTGACGAAGCGTGACGATCTTACCCTTTCTATTCAGCCCAGCCTACCCTTTTTTGGAAGCGTCTTCCTCTCTCCACCATCCCCAATCTGCATTTCCATTTATTATTGCGACTACATTTATAAAGAAGAAGAGAAAAAAATCGAAAGAAAAAATATTATTTCCCAAATATTGAAAAAAGCCCTGGATGTCCCCATCACTGTAAATCATCAATCATGTTGACGGTTGAGAAGCAATGGATTAATGTGCAACAAAAGACTTTTACCAAATGGTGGGTGCCCCTCTCCTTCTTTCTCACGCCGTCTGCCTTTCACCCCTCCCCCTCTTCCCCTGCAGGATGCGCTTGAATCCTCATGGATGATGCAGCTGACACTCGAGGAACACCAATAGGCTCAATGACAAGATCAAGGTTCGGGGTATCACCATCGATGACCTCGTCTTCGACCTCTCCGATGGCGTGAGTCCCTTGGCCCTTTTTCTACCCCTCTCGCAAAGTTCCCTCCCAAGACCAGCCGATTGATCGTGTGTTCTCCGATATATTCTAGGTTATCCTTATTCATCTGCTCGAAGTCCTCGGCGGGGAGACGCTCGGTAAATATGCCGCGAGACCAAAGCTCCGTGTGCAGCGGTTCGAAAATGTCAACAAGAGTCTCGATTTTATCAAGGGGAGGCGGATTCCGATGACCAACATTGGCGCTGAAGATATCGTGGATGGTAACCGAAAGATTATCCTTGGGTTGATATGGACACTCATTTTACGATTCACCATCAGCGATATCAACGAGGAGGGTATGACCGCGAAGGAGGGACTGCTGCTGTGGTGTCAGAGAAAGACCGCTTGCTACGAAGGGGTGGAGGTCCGCGACTTTTCCAGCAGTTGGAACGACGGTTTGGCTTTCTGTGCGCTGCTGGATATTCATCGGCCCGATTTGATCGACTTTGATGCGCTCGACAAGAAGGACCACCGTGGTAATATGAAGCTGGCTTTTGACATCGCTGCCAACGAGATCGGTATCCCCGATTTGCTCGATGTGGATGATGTCTGCGATGTAGCGAAGCCCGATGAGCGCTCCCTGATGACTTATATCGCCTACTGGTTCCATGCCTTTTCGCAGTTGGAGCGAGTGGAAAACGCCGGTCGACGAGTGGAGAAGTTCATCAACAACATGCACGGGGCGTGGGAAATGCAAAACTCCTATGAACTGAGGATGAAGGAACTCCTTCGTCTTATCAGGGCCCAGCGCGACAACTGGAGAAACTCATCATTCGAAGGAACCTACAAGGATGCCAAAGACCAAGCCTTTCAGTTCTCTCTGTACAAGAGAAATCAAAAGCGACAATGGGTCGCCGAAAAGTCAGATCTCGCTGCTCTGCTCGGAAACATCAAAACGAAACTCAGCACTTACCGGCTTCGTCCTTATGATCCTCCAGCAGAGCTCCGCTTGGAAGTCTGCGATCAAGAGTGGGAATGTCTTACACGAGACGAGCATGAGCGTAGTCAACTGATTAACGAGACGATTCGGGACATCAAAAACGCTCTCCGCCGTTCATTCGCTGACAAGGCCAATGACTTTGCCTTAACACTGAGAACCTTGTCTCTTGCCATTTCCGGCCTTGATGGTGATGTAGAAGACCAACTAGACCATGTTAAGAGACTCAATGACAACCTCCCTCCCCTCGATGCGTTCCTAGATACCATCGCCGCGCTAGACGAGCAGTGCGCCGAGGCGAACATTGAAGAAAACGACTTCACAACTTACACCTTAGACGAACTCTCGTACGAGCTGAGCCTGGTGAAATCAAGTATCTCAAAGAAGCTTGCATTCCTGGACAATCAGCTTGTGGCACGGAATATGACAAACCTAACACCAATTCAGCTGGAAGAGTTTGAGTCGGTATTCAGGCATTTTGATCGTGATTCTTCCAACACTCTCCAGGAGCTTGAGTTCTCCGCTGCCCTGGCCAGTTTGGGTCTTGTATATGATGAAGACGAGATGCATGAGGTCTACGTTGAGACGTGCGGGCCAGCTAGATTAGCACAAAATGCCGGCGTCGGTTTCGAACAATTCATTCGATTTATGGTCAGCGTTACCGAGGACCAGAATACTGCAGAGCAAGTTTATCAGAGCTTCCGCGAGGTGGCAGATGGCAAGGTACGTTTCCAAAGACGGGTTTTCCATTCTATTTACTCACATTTATGCAGCCCTACGTTACCGAACTTGATCTTCGACATTCACTTATTCCAGACGAGGTTATTGAACATCTTGTCTCGACTATGCCGGCACATGAAGGATTCGACGCAAAGGAAGACCGGGATCTGCCCAAGTACGACTACATTAGCTTCATGGAGAAGATGATAGAGCGCGAGCGCGAGGGCCATGACGACGTGTCTATCAATGGAGAGGACTAAGTATATTCTTCCTCACAGCATTTTTGGTTGTTCGGGATTTCTTTTTCCTTTTCTAATGGGTGCTGCTACTGGTGTTTTCTGGAGCTAATAGGAGGGTTTGAGGGTTTGTCTCTTGACCGGCGACCATGCATACGGGATTATCATTCGATGAGTCCTTTTTCTTGTTTTGTGTATTGCATCTTTCCATTTCTTCTTTATTTCTCTTTCACATGTTTTTTCCCACCGTTGCCCTCTATTCAGGCTTCAGCCACTGGACATGTGTACTACATGACCAGGGGCGCAGAAGTAACTAAATACAATCAAAACCATTGATAACTATTATTCAACTCTCAAACTCCCTATCCAATTAGATCAGTCTCTCGTAATCATTAAATAGAATCAATATCGGGACGCAGCAAAGTGGCTATGTATCACGTGACCTGATCAGCTCCCATGTTTCATCCATGGTTGGGGGAATCCATCTTCCCCAGTTTACTTTAACTTCAACCTCCATTGATTTGATTCTCGCGATTGAAGCGCGTCCAAGACTCCCTTCATCCTCGTATCATATATTCCGCCTTTCTCCTCAACGAAATTCCCTTCACAGCGTGTCCAAGATGGACCGTAGCCTGGATGAGATCATCGCCGAGCGTCCTGTAAGCTGCCTCAGCTCCCGCAGTTTCAGTCAATAATGCTTCAACTTCGCGATCGAATCTAACTAACAGAATACGCTTTTCAGCAGCAGAGGCAAAACCGTGGCGGCCGTCGCCCTCAAGGTCAAGGCCAGGGTCAAGGTCGTCGCCGTGATGGCGTGAAAAAGGTATCTATTTATCCTGGATTTGGATCTTACTTGTTGTTTTCTGCGAAAGAACTTTGCGGGCTGACTATTTTGACTTTTTTCTCATCCTTGTTCAGGTCCTCCCTCCTGTTCTCCTTTCGAGCCCTCCTATCGCATCGTGACAAGAAAAAAAAAATCGCTGGTCTCGTCCGTCTTTGTTGTTTTTCCTGAGCAGACGAAAGGCGACGAAGAGCCGCACAGAATGATGGAGACATTTCAAATACATTTAGTTTGACTTCGAGCTGACCTTGTCTGTCTTTTTGCGATTGCAACAGCCCCAGAGAGAAGATCGCGTTGACTTGGATCTGTAATTATGACCCCCTTCCTCTTATACGTGTTTTGTTTGCTTCGGAGAGAGTGCTGATGTTTGCTGCTTTGCAACAGTGATTGGGTCCACGACAAATACGAAGACGACAGAGAGAGTGCGTTTTGAACCGTGACATTTGCGATAAGATCTTGTTTTTAACAGCTTCCCCAGCACGCCCATCCCGAGGCGCTCGCCGTCCGCGTGGTGACCGTTATTCGCCGCCGCTGGAACAGTATGTTGACTGGTCGATCTGATCTTATATGCGCCTTGTTACTTACTTCTGCAGCGGAAACGGTCCATCGGGATCTAAGATTCGCGTCGAGAACATCCATTACGATATTACCGAGAGTGATTTGGAGGTAGGCAATTATCAAGTTGGCCCCAAAGTGAGTCATGCATCTGACGGAAATCTATTTTAGGAATTGTTCAATCAGATTGGACCCGTGACCAACTTGTCGCTTGTCTACGACCGAGCAGGACGCTCCGAAGGTCTCGCCTTTGTTACCTACAACCGCGCCAGCGATGCCAGAACCGCCATTAGCGAATTCGACGGTGCGAACGCCAAGGGTCAGCCGATCCGTTTGACCCTTATTGCCTCCGGTGCCGGAAGACGAGACCGCAACCCGTTTGACAATGTTGAGAGACCGAGAGGAAGTCTGATGGATCGCGTCGAGCGACCTCGCGATTCCCGGAGTCTTAGCCCGGGAGGCGACGGTGACGGCGAACGCCGTCGTGGTGGACGTCGTGGTGCTGCTGGTGGTGGACGCGGCCGACGCAGCGACGTATCTAAGCCTGCTCCAGAAAACATCGATCGGTACGTACCCGGCCAGCGACAGCGCTCGCCGGCTCGCAGAGGCGGCAACGGACGCCGCCGCGATGGCCGCCGCGACAACAATACCAACGACAACAACCGATCGGACGGCCGCCGCACAGTCAACGGCAGACCCCGGAAGACACAGGAAGAGCTCGACCAAGAGATGGAAGACTACTGGGGTGGTGCTAACGGGGGTGCCGAAACGGCTGACAAGCCAGCCGCTGTCCCTGAGGAGCCACAGCAGGCTGCTGCACCGGCCACTACCGCGCCGGCTGGTGACGACGATGTCGACATGATCGAGTAGACCCGATTCACTTCGTTGTGCATATTGACGACCTTTGTGTGCACCCCTTGCTATTTTCATTTTCATTTTTCTATCTAAATTGCAAATTGCTATGAGCATTGATCTGGGAGGATTGGGTTATTCGAAAAGCTACATTTTAATGTGATTTACTCCTCTCCGTGTTCAATTTGATTGAACTTAGAATATATTCTCCTTAGGTTCAGGTCGGACGCTATGCTCAACTCGAGTGTAAATTGGAGTCCCTTGTGCTTTATATTTGCTCGAATTATAAGGTGTCGATTGAATAAATACTGATAAAGGGTATTATCCGGTGTTAAATCTGCTAGCTGTAGATACATACATGGCTCTCCACTAAAAATGTAATTGGGAGTGACAGCAGAGATGCAAACACCGGCGATAAATACAAACGGCAAGAGCAGTAGCGAACAAGCGGCTACTCACTACCGCCACAGACCATAAGGCTCTCTGCATGCCTTCCACAACTTGATTGTTCCGTCCTCGCTTCCGGTGCCGTAAAGCTTGCCGTCGGGGGAGAAACTGACAGACCAGATGGGGCCGTGGTGACCCTTTTGGACCTCTGATATAGGTTGTTAGCTTTCGAATAGGTGCAGCAAGGAGGGAATGGTCAACGTACCGAGTTCTTCGTCTGTGTGCAAATCATATACTCGAGCCCAGGTGTCATCGGCGCTACCAGTGACCAATCGACCGGTTTCGTTGTTCACCGCGACACTGGCCACCTCGTATCTGAAATCCATCTTCTTGAGCAGGCGTCCCGGGGTGATGCCGTCAAAGAGGTATACACTCTTTCCGGCGGCGACGGCGAGGATACCGGGGTCATTAGGACGGACGGCAAGGCTATTCAGCTCGCAGCTGCCAATCGGGCCTTCCACGGCGTATTCAATGACAGGGTGGCGCGAGCGGAGATCCCACCATCGGATCTTACGGTCCTCAGCGGCGGTGGTGAGGATATTGTAGTCCTGGTTCCAGATGATGGATTTGATCGTACCCCCATGGACACCGGGTCCGATCTCGTAGCTCGTCACCGAGCTAGGGCTGTTCTCTGCGCTCGATGGGAATGTGGGCGAAGAGCTGTTACTGCCTCCGCTTCGTGACAGGTCGAAGATGCGCAGCTTCTTCTCGCTACCTCCCGTGGCTAGAACCTGGGGAGAAGGCTGGATGGGGAATGCAACCGAGCGACAAATGTGCGAATGCTGGAGAGTGTGCAAGCACTCGCCGGTATGGGTGTCCCAAACCTTGCTATATCACGTAGATTAGTGGAGGGCCAGCAGTCTTGAGAGCTGTCTGAACTCACGCAGAGAAATCCGCAGCAGCAGTTGCTGCGATAGTGGCGTCTGTCGAAAGCCGAGCTTGCCAAACAGCACCCTTGTGACCAAGAAACGTGCCAATCCTAGAATAATGTTAGAGGTACACTGATTGATAGTGAATAAAAGGGAGCACATACCAGTCTCCAGTGATACCATCTCGAAGCATGGGATTGTTGTCTGTCAACCCTGTCAGCTTTGCCCTGCTGGCAACCGAGATGGAATGATCATACCCTTGCATGCGGAGATCAAGTAATACTGGTCATCCTCTACAGTGGAGGAAAAGCTCAAATGCGTCACAGGACGAGAATGTCCGTGGCAAGTCAGAGGCACGACTTTCGGGATGTCTGTACAATGGCCTATCAGCCATCACCATCCACCCAGTATACGCAAACATTCATCTTACCTGAAGCCATTTTAAACTTCGAATTGAGTTGTTAAGTAGTAAAATATTGATTTCCTCGAAATGGTAAACGAGATTCTTATTCCATGCGGCCGTTAGACAGAAACGATCAAATGTTCGAACATGGGATCTCGACCCAATGCACTAGTACAAATAGGAAAAAAGAAAAGGTCGTATAAAGACTTGAGAAAAGACGTTGGAAATATTCAGTATACGTAGAAGTACAGAAGAAAATTCGTCAGTTTCGTCAAGTCATCAGAAAGGCGGGGTTGGTGGAGGGACAAAATGATGGTTGTTTGGAGCAAAGACACAAGGATGAGAAAAGAAATTGGGAATCAAGTATAGGAAACGAAGACGAAGGAAGAAGAAAACAAGAAGACTCCGCCAACCAGCCCTTTTGGCAACACCAGGAAGAAAGGAAAGAAAGACAAACGGACGACGTCCAGCCCACGAAGATCGAGACTGAAGGCGGTTTGTTCAACAGAACGACGACTTGATATCAACTCGTCTGCGAAATGTCCGACGTGTGGCGCTAGGCCGGATGCGGGCTAGGGCAAGGGCACGTGAGGGGTGTAGTTGGACCTCGTCTTCATCGACAGAGCGAATATGCGATATCAAGAAGAAGATATCTGGCTTCTATCTCGGATATCCCTATTCCTGTTGACTCTATTTATTGGTCTTCTACATCTCAAGAAGCCAGGCCGAGAGAGACATGTCATCCTCACCGCCGATCTGTCGATGTTGCTACATCACCGCTACCGGACTCAACAATCACATATCATGTTGGGATGCCATTTCAGTCTGTTAGATATATCGGATTAAGGATCCAGATGGAGTCATTTATACCAGCAACAGTCTGTATCGGGTCTCCTGAACAGGTGTACCCCGTACAGAGTGCTATAGTCCGTAGCTCATCGAGACTCAACTCTGGCTATATGACACGACAGCAACCATCAACTTAACAGTAAAGAGCATCATCATTGATGCCTATAGCTACTACATACAGCAGAATATTAGACATTTCATAAGATAAAGAGTGAAATTTTCGAATTCTACCAGATTCTATACAGCCCAGGACCCCCCGGGCTCACCGCCCACGTGATATGATGTGTCCCAGCGCTTCTCCGGGGTTCTGTTGTTATTATTAACCAGAGACCCCCATCAGCCTATCTGAACCAAACAGTGTCCTTCTTCTTCTTACCTGTCATTCTATTTTCAGAGCTTCCCTTGAAGATCTTTTTCCTCATCTCTCTTCACCTTATACAAGTCTTGCTGTCACAGTCTTATGTATGCCTGACTTCAAGATCTCCGCTTCTTTGGAAGGCCACGGCGATGATGTAAGTCCCCCGGAGATGACTGCAGTCTCAACATCGCCATCAACAACAAAAGAAAATTAATAACTAACTTTTGATCTTCAATCCAGGTTCGCGCCGTAGCCTTCCCCAACCCCAATGCGGTGCTTTCGGCTTCGCGAGATGCCAGTGTTCGGGTCTGGAAGCTTACCTCTACCCCGCCGCCAACTTACGACTACACCATCTCCACTCACGGCACAGCATTCATCAACGCTTTGGCATATTATCCCCCAACATCCGAGTTTCCTGAAGGTCTTGTAATCTCTGGCGGGCAGGATACCATCATTGATGCAAGACAACCTGGGAAGGCGGCAGATGACAATGCGGACGCGATGCTCCTGGGTCACATGGGCAACGTCTGTGCATTAGACGTGTGCCCTGAGGGAGGATGGATTGTAAGTGGCAGCTGGGATTCTACAGCTAGATTGTGGAGGGTTGGTAAATGGGAATGCGACGTTGTGCTAGAGAACCACCAAGGAAGTGTTTGGACGGTGCTGGCCTATGATAAGGACACAATCATCACAGGTAAGTTATTCCAGTGGGTTGCAAGGACTACCACATTCTTTCCATATACTAATATTCATTACCCTAGGTTGCGCTGACAAAATAATCCGGATATTCAACACCTCTGGCGCCCTCTTGGGAAGTATCAAAGACTCCCGAGATGTCGTAAGGGCTCTCTGCAAGCTTCCTGCCACACATCCGAGCGGCGCCCATTTTGCTTCGGCAGGAAACGATGGCGTAATTAGGCTTTACACTATACAAGGACAGCTAGTTGCTGAACTTCTCGGCCACGAGAGCTTCATTTATTCGCTGGACGTCTTACCTTCCGGTGAGTTGGTAAGTGCCGGAGAAGATCGAACAGTCAGGGTGTGGAACGGAACACAATGTGTGCAAACAATTACTCACCCTGCGATTTCCGTATGGGGCGTTGCGGCATGCAAGGAAAATGGCGATATTGTAACTGGTGCAAGTGACCGCATCACTCGGGTCTTTACCAGAGACCAAGAGCGCCACGCCGTTCCGGAGGTGGTTCAACAGTTCGAGAAAACCGTGAAAGAGTCTGCGATCCCAGAACAACAAGTCGGAAAGATCAACAAGGAGCAGCTTCCTGGTCCCGAATTCCTCCAGCAGAGATCCGGTACGAAAGAGGGTCAGGTGCAGATGATTCGAGAGACCGATGGAAGCGTGACTGCTCACACATGGTCTGGGGCAACTCGGGAGTGGATCGCAGTAGGAACAGTGGTTGATGCAGCCTCCAGCAGTGGGAAAAAGACCGAATATCTTGGTCAAGACTACGACTATGTCTTCGACGTCGATGTTGAAGACGGAAAGCCTCCTCTCAAACTGCCTTTTAACGTCTCACAGAATCCGTACGACGCTGCGACTAAATTCATCCAAGACAACGAACTACCCATCAGCTACCTCGATCAAGTCGCAAACTTTATTGTCCAGAATACGCAAGGCACAACTCTCGGTCAATCCCAGGAGCCAGTACCAGCAGGCGCTGACCCCTGGGGAACAGAAAGACGGTACCGCCCGGGAGATGGCGCTTCTCCCCCACCACCCCCTGCCCCCGAATCTAGACCCGCAGTCCTCCCCCAGAAGTCATATCTGTCCATCAAATCCGCCAATCTCAAAGTCGTTTCCAAGAAGTTGCAGGAGCTGAATGAGCAACTAGTATCCTCTGGATCGAAAGATGTGTCTCTAAGTCCTTCCGAAATAGCGACGGTGGTTTCTTTGTGCAATGAATTAGAGTCATCCGGACGCCTTAAAGATTCCCCAGCCGTGAGATCTGGTGTGGCTATGTTATTCAAGGTTGCAACAGCATGGCCCACCACAAACCGGCTGCCTGGTTTGGATCTGCTTCGGGTGCTTGCTGCTGCAACCCCTGTGATCGCTACCGCAGACTACAGCGGTCAGGATCTTGTTACTGGTGTCCAGTCTAGTGGTGTCTTCGAACACCCTCTTAACGTGAACAACGCAATGTTGTCGGTCCGGATGCTAGCCAACCTATTCGAAACTGATGCCGGTCGTCATCTCGCCGTAAGTCGGTTCGATCAGATCTTGGCAGCGGTCAAGTCAGCTCTGGCAGGAAGTGGAGGAGCCCCGAACCGCAATCTCACAATTGCTGTCGCGACGCTCTACATCAACTACGCGGTCTACTTCACTACCGAAGGAAGAGAAAAGGCACCTGAGTCTTCGGAGCGGGGACTTGTGCTCGTCGAGGAATTGAGCAAGATGGTCACCGCCGAGAAGGATTCAGAGGCCGTCTACCGCTGCCTCGTTGCGTTGGGCACTTTGATCAAGGCTTTGGGCGAGGAGGTCAAGGCTGCTGCGAAAGAAGTATACGACGTCGGAGGCATTCTCACCAATATTTCGGGGTCGGGTCTTGGAAAGGAACCGAGGACCAAGGGTGTGATTGGCGAAATCAGAGAATCGATGGCATAAATTTTAGATTATTTGCGTGGTATGGCTCAGATGGTCTGCGACCAGCATGAGTGATCATAGATTTTTTTTATTTTTACTTCGTCTTGCTCTTGTCGACAAGACGAATTCTTAACGACGACTATGCACTTTCTACGCATAAATTAATGGACACTTTATTCGAGTTGTCAATTACATAACACTCTTGACTTTAAATTCTCCCTTTTTATATAATATCGTCGTATGCCAAATCATTAGTTTCATTTCCCTGGCTGCTTCAAAGTCTTCCCTCCGTGTTGACACCAACTTCAACAATCTGATCAATACCCGGATACTCCGGACAGTCCAGCCCATACTTTTCCAAGATCTCCTTGGTCAAGAACCGCCCACCAAGAAAGTGCCTACCCTGGTAATACTTGACACACGGCTTTGGCGCCGTCAGACTAATCAGCGTCTGCGGCATAAACTTAGCCCCGGGCCCCTCCTTCGGCGGACCACTCTCTATATCCCACGAACTGGGCGCATCAACGCTAAGCACGGGGACAGATGTAGATTCTATCTGAGAAATGATAGACGGGAAGGGTTCACGGAGAGGGCCGCCAAAGGAGAAGCCGAAGATGGCGTCGACGATGAAGTTGGTTGATTTGAGGGCTTCTGTGAAGTCTGGGACGAAGGGGACTGAGAGGTTGTGGAGTTGGGTTTTGAGGCGCTGTTTATGGGCGTGTTAAATGGTTTGTCTATGTTGGTGGGTTTGTACTGGGGGAAACTAACTTGGTAGAGTTCGTTTTTGCCTTCTTTGGGATAGTATACGGACGGAGTGTACCCGTATTGAGCGAGATGTCGAGCTGCAACTAAACCATCGCCGCCTGGTTGAATGGGTTAGATGTATGTATTTGGGGTTGATGAGAACTCAAAGCTACACTTACCATTGTTACCTGGACCACAGACAACGAGAACATTCTTTCCTGCGCTGAGGGGATGGACACGCCAGACTAGATGAGCAATATCAACGGTCTGTCCACGATATATCCATCTCAATAACTATCTCTTACCGGCTTGCGACACGGACAATCCCGCAAGTTCCATTAATTGGTCCAATGACCAGCCTCCTATGCTCATGAGGTCTTTATCAAGCGAAGCAGCATCTTTGGAAGAGATTGCCTAGATGTCAAGACAGTTAGTATGATAGATAAGGATACTCTGCTGGTATTTCTGGTGGGATGAGTACCTTTAGCGACATTGCGGCTGTTCTACTATAGAAACGAACTGCGGAAAGAAGAGGAGACTGGAACCGTCTGGTCAATAGTGGACGTATCATACAATGCAGCCTCCAGCACTAAGCTCAATGAAAAAAAGAGTATTTCAACGACGAGACGCAACAATAAATCGCCAAAAAGATGTATGATCATTGACAAGAGACAGCATTACATCATCCTCCACCGCCCGACGCTAGTCCGCATTCCGCCATTGTCGGAATAACTCTTCCGCCGAATCCTCTTTCGAACTTCCGCGGAGTGGCTTTCAGTGAGAAGAGAACGAGCGAGTAATCCAATTTGTTTTCTTGCGCTTGCCAGCAGTGATAGCAGCTATTTCAAGTCGTCAAGATGGTTGTTCGGATTCGTTTGTCTCGCTTCGGCAATAAGCACCAGCCTTTTTATAACATTATTGTTGCGCAGGCACGGTACGTGTTTTTTGAGATTTTTTAATGTTATCCCGTCTACTTTATATGGAGATACCGTGCAACCCAGTCTACCGAAGTATATTCAGAAATATAAATTAAGCAGTATAACTGATATATTTCCAATTTATAGGACAGCTCGTGACGCAAAGCCGCTGGAGGTTATTGGCACCTTTAACCCCGTTCCGCAACGCCCTACCAACCTGTCCGACGAGGAAGCCCGCAGCGCCAGGGCATTCAAGGAGATTTCTCTGGACCGTTCGAGAGCAAAGTACTGGCTTGGTGTGGGTGCACAGCCTAGCGATTCTGTGTGGAGGTTATTGGGTTTGGTATGTTTATTATCCTTATATGGGTGGTGGAGATGGAGATAGATGGAAGTACGCATGATATCGAGCAATTAACTAACGGGGTCAATGATACAGGCTGGACTCTCTCAACCCAAGAAGCAACAACCCCAGAACTAAGTTGGGTGCTTTGGATTTCCCCTTGAGGATCGAATGATGGGCTTAGTAGCCTGAATTTCTCGAATTGGATTCGAAGGGAATTGAACAAGCGGCCTTGCATCGGGAATATGTGTGAAATACTGTGCTTGGGCTGAGATATTCTTTTTACGTTTACTGGCATAACTTGTGGCGTTTATTGATGGATTACTTGGGTGATATAACTCGGGTTTATTGTATGTATATTATTGGCCTGATGGGCTGTTTATTATATCTGTGAGATATGAAGTCGTTATATTGTGTCTTTATCTATCTAACTGGGTGGGCATCATCTCCGCATCGTTTGCTATAAGGGAGCTAAGTACTAACCCCAAGCACATATGGCTTCTAACTGCCTCGGTCTATCATCTCATTTACAAAGACTGGATCATGAGGCATGAGTTTAATTACAGGACCTCTGCTGGAATACCAATACCTCACATGACGCCGTGTATGCTGATGACAGACTGATGGCATATGAGCTGATATGCAATACGAGTTCAGAGCGTGACCATGCAGATTAATAAGAATATCAGGACGAGCCCTTGCAAGATACGATACCAGGAACCATCTTGGCATGATAAAGTTTATGTCGATTTTTTCACTTGCAATTGTCCCCTGTGCGTCAACCGCAAGTGTATTGGATCATGATGAATCAATCAGTATCAATAGCCCTGAGGCACCTACCTAGGTACCTACATATCATTCCATGATCCTCCCACTATCAGTAGACTCAGCTAAGGTCTACACCACCCACGGACCAACCAGAAGCGGCCCCAAAACCTGCACCGACCAGGGCTTGTGCAGTCGACCTGCAGGAGGGGCGGTGATTGGCCCGCGGAGGCAGTCGAGATTGTCGACTCAGCAGGCAGATCCGCCAGCAGAGTTTGGGCTTTCCATGGATCCAGGACAAGCCACTACAGGGCCCCGCTTGTGCCTTTGTGCGGTTCAGGCATCGACGGGGTGCATCCCTGTCTGTATTTATTATCTTGGGGGGTTAATAGGGCAGGCCGGGTTAGTAGGGTAGGGTTTGGTTGGGGGTGCGGGATATTCAGAGTTCTTGATAATACCGGTAGTTACCTTTTACTAGGTAGGTTGATACATAAGGTGCCCCCTATTATTCCAGATCAGATGGAGATGACGAGTATATCAGTATCTGCCTGATAGTCCCAGCACATGTCATGATGGATAGTTGACTACCATGAGTCAGTCACTCATGGCCATACCAGGGACAAGACATCCCCCCCCCCTATTAAGCCTCCACTGGTTCTTGTACAACGCCGTTGACGCCATTGAACAAGTCGACCCGTTCCCCAGAGTCATCCCATGATCAAGGCAGATGGTACCTAAGACATCACCCAAGAAGCTTAATGGAAAGACAGGCAGATCAATCATCCAGAATGTCGATAGTTACCGGGTCTTTGTATGGATGGGAACAAGTAGGTACGATCTAGACGGATTCGATGGTATGTACAGTACCTTTTGTGCGCCGGCATTTTTTCGTTCCGGTAGGAGACAGTACAGTATCATAACCTAGAGAGAATAACCTAGAGAATTAAGAGAATAATAAGAAAAGAGAAGATGTACGATAAGAAATAGGATGTAGCATAAATGTAAACCAGACTGAATCCCCTGTCTTATCGGAATCGACTGGCTGACGCAAGCTGCCACAATATGGCAACTGTCCAACGTCTCTCCGACCAAACAGCAATTGTCTTCTTCATCGGAGGTTTTTGAAGCAGAGAATAAAGTCGTTAGTTGGTAGTCAGAAGTAGAATCACAAAATAGTAGATACTATCGAGATGATTTCTATTTCTGTTGTTATCGGTGGATTCAACTCCACATCCCCAACAGACAGACACATTCCTCCACCCACGGGCCACGCACTTTGGCACGTTCGCATCCGGTGCTGTCGCTGTTCTCGGCGCATGGATGTATGTAATGTACAGGTAGGTACATGTCAGTGTCAGTGTCAGTCTATGATATTCTCTGTGTGTATTATTATGTAGAATCTTCTTCCCTGATCCCAACCTCGTCGGATGCTTGTCTGCACATGTAGTTAGTGGTCCTCGTAGTGCCTGGTTCAAGTGATCGACTCTGACCGGCCCTCGATAGCGCGTTGTCGTGTTTGTTCTGGACTGCTTCGCGCGCATCTTCCTATTCTATTCTCTCTTTCTCTTCTCTTAGCCTGCCTATTATTCTCTGCTCTCCTCTTCAGTCCCTGGGACGGAAACATCCTCGATCCGTGGACCAGACAATACCGTTTCTTACCCGCCTTCTCGCCCATCCAGGCGTAATAATACCGTTTGTGACCCCCATCCACCCTCCAAGTTTAAGACTGTTCCGGACTCGACGGGGCCTAATCAGGACTAACCGTAATTGCTCCGTTACTCCCTACTAACCAACTAACGCTCCCATTCCCATCCCATCTCCTCTCCTCCTCCATCACCATCTCCCATCTCTCTCTCTTCCTCTTCCTCCCTCTCTCTGCCAACTTCCTTTCTCCCCTCCCCCGCTCTCTTATCCTTCTCTCTCTCTCTCTCTCTATATCTCTTCTCTTCAAAAAAAAACTTTATATCCTTCATCTCTTTCTTTCTTTCTTTTTTTCTTTCTCTCTTTTCTCGCCCCTCCCACCATCTTGCTCCTCCCGCTCCCCTCACTCGCCTTCGCCTTCGCCTTCGCCTTCGCCATCCGCCTCCCACCTCCCCTCCTCTTCCTTTTTCTTTCGCATCGATCGCATCCCGCCGTTGGTCCATCGCTTTTCGCCGCGCAATTCCATCTCATATCCTGCTCTAACGCATTGTCCTCTTCTACACTTTCAGGAGCTTGTCGCGCCATCCCGTTCACAACTCCATCGCTTCCGATGAGGGATTCGTTCATCCAAGGATAAAAAAAAAAGAAACCGCATCATTTGTGAAATTGGTGTCTGGTCGCGTCTTGTGTGTTTCGATTACTTTGTCTCTGGGTACTGTTCCTATCCATCATCTATCCCCAACGAAGAAATAAAAAAAAACGCAAACACACCATCTCTTTTCATCCTCAGCATTTTCGGGAGGCCAATTTCTCACGGATATAATCCATCGCATCGATTTCGAGGCATGAGTGCTAGTTCGAATCAGTCTACCCGTACCAGTCCAGGGTCCTACAGTACTACCCACCGCACGGGTTCGGTGTCTTCCGGCTCGTCGCCGCCTCACCTCCCGCTCTCCTCTTCCCAGGCGCCCTCGACATCCCAGAATGCGATGTCGACCGACGTGTATAGTCCCACTGCGTCGCAAGCGCCAACTTCGCTAGGCTCTACTTTTTCATACCCTTTCTCGCCGATCGGTCCCTCCACTTCGTTTGACAGCGTATCTCCCGGCACCATGCGTTTGGGCGACTCCGACCGGTCGCCTCAGGGCCTCAACGGCTTCACTCGAGCAGGAAATGGTGGGGCTAGTGGTGGCGCGATTTTGATGCGAAAGCTCCCGAGAAACACGAGTCGCGAGGCTTTGCGCAGCATGCTCCTTTTCGCTAAAGACTTTGTTGATGCCGATTTTGTGTCGACCGACTTGCCAGAGGATAACGGGTTTTTGAGTGCGATCGCACGTTTCAATACTTTGGCCGCTGCAGAAGAGGCGAGGTCACTGCTCGATGGCAAACCGAATTCGAAAAACGACGCGACCATGGTCGTGGATATCTTCCATAGCCCCGTCGGTTCAAGTCTGCAAAATGCCAGGCGCAATACAATCGACCACACCAATACCAGAGGCCTCTTGGGCAGTGTTCCAACAAACGGTCCCGTGTCGCGTCAGTCATCGCGTTTCAACGGCACTTTCCAAAGTCTGGAGAGACTCACAGCTACAAACTCGTCGAACAACGACGCGTTGCCCCCGTCATCCGAGTCCGGTTCTCGGTTGCACAGCATCTTCTCCCCGCAGTCTCCGATCGGAAACGGCGTCAATGATCTTCCGCGCGTCAGTGGAAAATCCATGATTGACCAAGACCCCGATGAGGATACTGGTGAACTCCTCAAGGATCCCGTTGGGTATGCTGAGAACGGTCATTCGGGGTCAGTCTCGATCCCTCGCCGGTCTACGAATCCTCAGATCCCCACCAACCGGTTTGCAAACATGTCACTTTCGACCAACATGTCCTCCCCACCATTGCAGAATTACACAGGGGGTTCAACGCGGATGAGTGTTCCAACACCCTCTTCTGCGTTCCCACAAACCATCAATAATGGCAGCATTAATGGAAATCCTGGGTATCATTATGGAAACCAGCATAACCCCCGCCACAGTCTCCCAGCCGCAAACCCCAACGATTTGAACCCACCATGCAACACCCTATACGTGGGCAACCTGCCCCCAGACACTTCTGAGGAAGAACTCAAGGCCCTGTTCTCCAAACAACGTGGGTACAAGCGACTATGTTTTCGAAACAAACAGAACGGACCCATGTGTTTTGTGGAATTTGATGAAGTGGCTATGGCAAGCAAGGCCCTGAATGAACTCTACGGCTACAAGCTTTCCAACAGCGTCAAGACCGGCATCCGTCTAAGCTTTTCAAAGAACCCCCTGGGGGTCCGCTCTGGGCAGCCGGGCAGCATGAACCCTTCTGCCCCCTTGACTCCTACAGGTTCCGTTCCTGGAGGCAGCAATCTAAGCGGGGTACACAATAGCCATATGTTTTCGACGGTGAGCGGTCCGCCCCCGGGCCTTTCCGCGCCTCCGGGTCTCGTGATGCCGCTGGCTTTGAGAAATAATGGGCCCATCCATCACCCATCAGGCAACCCTCACGCACCCATGCCCAGCAATGGCTCGTTCAACCCCAACACTGGGCTGGGGATCCGCACCAATGGTGCGAACGCGATGATGTCGCCCACTCCCCCACTCGGAGGAGTCGCCAATGGCGGCAATGCAGGACCAAACATGGGAGGCTTCAACTCTTATTATCCCGACTACATGATGGGTCGGTAAAATAACCACGTTTCGCTTTGAAATAATGTCCGGCATGTTTGATGACAACTGGGGTATCTGGCGCATTGGGATTCCTGGTTTTCACGAGCTAGATCAGCATTTGGAGGGGCCACTCCTCCTGGGAGTAAGGATTATGGTAACTCTTTTTCTATACGTCTGTTATTTTGCTTTTTATCCTTTACATTCGCACAGCATGGGATTATGGGCGCTGTTGTATTCGTTTCGTTTGCCTTTGGGAGGATTGCATTTTCATGTGCTTTGTCTTTCACTCGAGAAGCTCTCAAGGATTTGCGTAGCAAATGTTCGCCTGATTCATTACCCCTGTCGTCAAGTTTCGTCATACCATTCATACCCTATGCTTTGTTTGCTGTGATTTACATTCTGTGTTTGTTTGCATTCTACAATGCCCTTTCAAGGGTTGCTATCCTGAGGGCTTCTTCTTTGTTTTACTCTCCCCTTCTTGTCTTTTTTCTTTTACTTCCTTTTTTATTTCTTCGTCCTGTCTATTGTTTCGGTGAAAATGATTCCCTCTTGCATCCATCCATTTCATGGCATCCTTATATCTTCTGGATGGTTGTCAATGCATTAAGACGTGGGTGGGGATTCGTTGCTATTGCTTTGCAGGTGGCTATTGTCCATCTCACATATACTGTTGGTGTTTTCGATTCACAAACGATCATGTTGCATGGCACTGTTCACGGTGCCTTGCTATAATCATCCTGTCTTTCTTTCTTCATTCGCCCTTGGATTGTATCGAACACACAGATGCATGTGGAAAAGGGATTGATCTGGACACCCATTGTGAGAGGCGTTTGCTTTATACGGATACACTGAGATACATTCCTGGGATCTTTATACTCTTCCTCGGACTGGGAAGAGGCGTCCGGCTCTTGTTGGCCTGATTTTTGTAGCGCATTGCTTCATGATTTCACTTTCTTCTTTTGCATTGCTATTGTCGTTTTATATTCTTATTTTCTTCTTCTAATTCCATTGCTTCAATCAATTGGCTTATACTGGATCTTTCAATGTTTCTTCTATAATTTTTTACGGGGATGAACGAAAAAGAGGCGTGTTTACCTATGTTTTACATTCTTGATTTGTGATAAATTTGCTACCATATGTACTTGATACAAATGACCCAATTTGTAACTGTGACTTACTATTTTTTTTCTATATTTTGGTATTTGCTTCTTTGGAGTCTTCGTATTCGATAGTGGCATCTTGTAGTTTTGGCTCACTTGTTGAGCTATTGATCACGTGACCTGCACAGACCACAACGCGGACGCAGAAAAGTTTCTTCGCTTCTTCCTCCATCTTCCCCTTCACATCCGCATCATCCCTCCAACCACAACCAACCACAATATTCCCCATTGAGACGTTTCAATCCTTTGTCTCTGGGAATCTGCATTGCTGGTTCAATCAGAACTCTTGGTTTTGTGACTTCGAGTCACGTAATTGACTCCAATCCCTCCATAATATCCTTCACACAAGATGCCTCCCCGAATACAGAACCAGCTTGTCTCTAACTCCCTCCTCCCCTACATCTCCTCTTCCTCTTCTGCCACATCCTCCTCTTCCTCATCAGCTTCCTCCCTCTCCAAGCTCACATCATGTTCCTCTTCATCCTCCCGTCCTTTCTCTTCCACCGTGGCCACTCAAACAAGGCAGCGTGCCCAGATGTTCGAATGGCTCAACACTGAGGGAACTGCCTTGAAGCACCACACTCCCGGAACACCGAACTACGTCGGCTCCTTGAAAGATCGTCGATTTGCTGGGGAGGACTCGTCGGTACCGGACACCGTATTGAGGAAGCCATTCCCCTTGAACCCGCACTTTACCAGTGAGAATATCCTGAGTGAGGAGTTGCGTAATGAGATCTACAGACGGGTCACTGCTGAGAAGCAGAGTGTGCGTGCTGTGAGTGTCGACCTCGGTGTGGATATGAGGAGAGTTGCGGCTGTGGTTAGGTTGGTGGAGTTGGAGAGCCGATGGAAACAACAGGTATGCGACTATCCTTCTTCCCAGCTCCTTATTTCCCTTGACTTTTCTTTCCCTCTTGCAATGATGAGACAAAACAAAAATTCGATTAGTCTTTAAGACACCTACATGGTTACAACATGCAATTTTCCTGATCTGCAAAATTTGATTTATTTTTCAAAGCCAACATCACTTTGTCATGGTTGTTCTTTATGCTGACTGGTGATGTTTAGGGTAAACCTATGGCTCTGCCATATGCCCGCGCCATCCATGAGATGGTTCCCACAACCCCCCTGCAAGAGGGAAGCGAGGCTCGCAGGAGACCACACGAGTCTATCAACGACCTTCCTGTTCACCGTCTTACGGATCCTCAAATCTTCTACCCTGTATCCGAGTCTCGGCAATTTACTCGTGTTGATGCTGGTCGTGTGTTTTCCGCCGCCCCGGCTCTCGAGCACGAGAAGGTCAACGAGGCTCTAGCCAACCCTGATGAGGCTGTCAGCAGCATCACCCAGAACCCTGGCCGAATTGAGCACGTGGGCAAGGGCAACGATGAGCAGCAAGTTCTGCAGCCTGCTGATGTGCGAATTCCTCACCCCCACCTGATTGCACACGAGCGTGAGCGCATCAACAACCCTGAAACACGACAAGTCTGGAAGCGCTACGGTGAGCGTCTAAGAAAGGAGGAAGAAGCCGAGCAGGAGCGCAAGAGACTCGCCAAGGAGCGCATCGAGCAGAAGACCACCAAGGTCCAGCCCGACGCGTCGCGCTTCGAATTCCGTATCAAGGATGTCGTGGTTAGCAAGGAGACCACCGGCCACGACGGACGGGGCTCCAAGGCTCCCGGCCGCAGATACGGTGTGCCCAACTACGATCGTAGGAAGGGACAAGTTAAGATTCCCACTCGTGTTGAGGTTTAAACTATGGTGTATTCATTTTCACCACTGTGACAGTACTACTTTAATGTTGATGTACTTGTACATATATGTCGTGTCGAGGGTTTTAGCATCATCTGTATTTATATCATGTCTTAACAACACCAGCCAATGCTACATTACACTATTACAACATGAAATTCTCCAAATAAAACAGTGCATTACATTTAGTCAACAGTGCATCTCACTTCAGTTTACATCAATTTTGTGTTAAATACTATAACGAGCATAAGCAGTCGGTAATATATAACCGTCACCTAGCAGCTATATAAACGCCTTGAGCTATATTTTGATACTTTGTAACCGTCATACTTATGAGTCTCATGCGAATCGTGTTTTGACCCTGGACTTGGACTTAGATTCAAGGATAACCATGGAAAATATAGTCTGGTCTAAATGCCTCAGCGCATGAAGAATCTACTCTGAGATCGGCTATAACTTGACGAGGGAGATAGCAACCCTAGATGCTAAATATTATGCAGTACAATAATTGCAAGAATAGAAAGTGAATTTCCAAATAACAAAGGTTTATTTAAGCTAGATACTATAGACATGAAGATAAAGCAGAATATAAAATGACACAAAAATGTTCACATCCTTTTTCGTGTACGTATGGTCTCCGCGATGGTGCGTATATAACCAGATAAAAAAAAAAGCATCAGAAAAAGCAGCAGCATTTCCTCCCTCCAGAACACCTCCCAATTGACGAAAGGAAAATACACGATTGATGGTTGGTTAGTTGAATGAAAAGAAACGCCTATCCGGACCAGGAAATGAAATATATCAAACGACAGGGTGAACAAGACAAACGGGCTATGCTGGGTATCCAATGGGTAGACACAAATAGCTGAAAACATTCAGGAGGGAGGACAACGATGAGCCCAACCTAAGACTATGTATGCGTACACTGTCAAACTGGTTGAATGACTTGGGTAACGCTTTAGCGAAAAAAATTATGGGATTGATTTACTGTGGTTCTGGAATCATTCCACGCCTGGGTCCCCGGGAACTGCAGATGACATTGGACTGGCAGGGTAGTCTGTTGCCGAATCATTATCAGGAACTTGTCGAGGAATAATGTCCGTCTGCTCGGGGAGATTTGGTGAAATGAATTCCGGGTTGTCCCCAATAGGATCACGTTCAACCTCCTGGGGAGCTGGACTGCGAAGAGATGAGGGTGTCGCAGGGGCCGTTGTCTTCGGTACGCCGTTAGTGCCTACCTGCATGGGACTAGCATGTCCATCAGTAGTCGGAGGCTCATGGTCAGGCTTAGGGTCATTTGCAAAGCCACGCCATTTCCGCCATCCCTCGAAGTCGATCAGGGCCTGCATACATCCCCACTCCGTCACCTTCTGTTCTAACCAGGGGAAGCCAACGGGCTGAAGGTGCAGGTTAGCAAGGTATAATCGGTAGAACTAGAAATAGATGACATACTTTGGTTAAGAAATCATTGCAGCCAGCAGCGAGTGCCTCATGACGGTCACTCTGCAAGCTGCTGGCTGTCAAAGCAACGATGATTACAGGACTCTTGAACAGAGAGAGATCATCCAACGTGTCTTCCTGGGTCAAAGAATATCTGGGTTCATGAGGTCGTTCCGCTGGAGATGTTGCGCTTGCACTGGCGGCACTTGAACGTCCAGAGGCAGTCTTGGGAAAGACACCTATTCCATTCAAACGCTCCAATCTTCGGATTTCTTTCGTCGCATCAAGTCCGTTCATCACGGGCAGTTGGATGTCCATCAGTACAAGGTGAAATCCACCCTGGCGCCACTTCTTCACAGCTTCTTCACCATTGGCAGCGCATTTCCAACGAACTTTAAGGCGTTTCATGAACGCCTCCAGCAGCTTTTGGTTGATGATGTTGTCTTCGACAATGAGAACGTTGATCGGAGGAACAGTGCCATCAATGAGCCCACCAAAGGCAGCGCTCAACGATTGCGAGTTGCTGCCCTTTTTCGGCTTGACAGGAGGGCGCGTGCGCGGAGATGCTGTCGGGGGCGTATGTGTCTTGGTAGTCTGGGGGGAGTCAGGTGGAGGGCCTGGAGGCGTAGGAGCTGAGGGGGCCGGTGGCGCAGGTTGAACAGGGGAAACACCGGCTTCTGGTGGAGCCGTTGCCTGGCCAAGCAATGTCGGCGAGTTTGTTGCATGCCGCGTGAGAGGAGGTCGACGGCCATGCCGGGTGCCACGACTGCCCGGGGATGGGAGTGGAGGGGCCATGCCTGTGCTGAGGATTGATATCGAAGGCGCAGGGTGAGAATTGACATTGCTCGATGAGTTGGACTGGTGCGTAGGGGGCGTAGGATTGACCGGCATGAGAGGAAAGTACTCCCCATGCTCGCCGGGCTCAGAGTGATGATAGTAGACCGAGTGACGCGGAGAAGGCTTTGGTGTTTTACGTGACGGAATATCAATCACCAACGCCTCCTCTATTTTCTGCCCTCCCGGATAGTAGGTATCAATCACCGTCATCAATGGCTCTTCAGGACTTAATATCCGGTCCAAAACTGGCTGTCGATTGGTGCCTTCCCGGGGTGCAATCCTGATGACAATATCGGGCGAATCGAAGTTTCTCCCCAACGAGTTGGAATATTTCATAATCACCTGGTCACGCAGCTCATCGACCACTGCGTCCTCCAGTATCGGCACCAAGGTGGCCGATCCACCTGGCCGTTTGACCCATATCTTGCGGGCTACCATTTCCGGGTTGACGGTGGCAACGCGATTGTTGGCGGGGCCACCGTTTTGGAAAAGGATGCCTGGATCTAGCAGACCGTTTATCAGATGTTGCTGCCCAGGTGGAAGTAGAGACTGTCGACGAGTCACTATACTGGGACGCTTCGAGGCAGAGGGAGTGAGTAATGGTGGATTACTAGGCTGTTGCTGCTTCGAGGGGTATTCCGTGACGGTACCCAGCGACGGGGTCAATTGAGGCTCAACGATAGTGCTCCCCGGGCGCTCACGCGCTTTGGAAGATACTGACGGGGGCGCAGTCGTGTAGATGAACTGGTCTGAAGCCGGAGTCGAGGGAGTCACGGAAGGAGAGGGGAGGGTATGTAAGTCGTTCGTCAGAGGTGTCTCTGGTGGGGAAACGGCAACAGGTTGAGGGTCGCGCGAGTCCTGGGGTTGTATCCTATTGTCTTTCCCCTTCACAAACGGCTGGTCCTGGCACTCCTGCCCTCTTCCGGTGGTCGATGGAGTGGAATTGATGATAGGGTCGTCTGATCGCTGGACTCGCTTATCTTTTTCTTCGGCCTTGGCTGGCGGCCCGTGGTCGAGCTGGCTAAAGTAAGATAGCCCCTGATCCGTAGAGGAACCCGTCGCAGGGCCAGCGATCTCTTCGGGCGAGCTGAGATGGTCGACAGGCAAGGACGAGACGGTGCTGTAGGCGCGGGGCTTGATTTCTGCCTCGTCGGGGGCAAAGAAGTGCGGAGAGGAAGATTGCTGGGAGTTGGAGCTGGGACGCGGATCCGCCCTCGTGCCCGCCTTGACAGCCTGAGGAACCGAAGAGGTCGACGATCGCCGGAGCAGCTTTGCCTTCATCAACAGACGAGACAGGTGATCGTGCATTTTGACAAAGAAAAGAAGGACAGACAGAAAGAAAAAATAGGAAGAGGAAAAAAAGAAAGGAGAAAATAAAGGGAACAGCGCTGGTCACCACATCGTCGGTAACAACCTCCTGAGAGCGTCCCGCTAGACCAACAAGTCGACGAAAGCTCGAGGAAATCCACGCGGCGTGAGATGGAGGATGGTTTTCTATTCGTAGATGAAGCCAACCACCTTGTGCAGCTTCGCAGGGGACGGTGAGAACAGCTCAGTAAATTATCCAAGAGAGGGGCTGTCTGCTCAGAAAGAAAGGAAAAACAAAAGGAAAAGAAAGAGAGATGGAACCACAAAAGACGAAAAAAAGGAGAAAGATAGACAGACAGACAGTAAGCAAGAATTAAGAAAGCAGAAACAAAAGCAAAACAGCAGCAGATCTCCCGAACGGACAGGACGAACAGAAAGATGGGGATAACAGGGCAACAAGCAGCATCACCAGTTCGCTTTGAGGGGAAGCCGAAACCAACGCTTGGGCCGGACGGAGTTCGCTGCGATAAGAGGAGAACGAGACGACCAGTCCCACTAGACATCCTCACCACCACCAAGTCACCAACTCATCGTCAACTTAGACCTGAATCGCACATGCGCCATCCCTGTTGCTTTGCTGCCCATTGTGAATCCTCCAGCTGCATTAGTTCTGCATTGCTTGCCCAGGCGGTTGACATCCATCCTCAACCATCAGATTCCAAATGAATTGCGTACTCTCCATCGCCGTCTATTTATAATACAGTTGGTCTATTCCATCTTAATCTGGTGTAATTTGTTTGTTCTCAATCCTCAGGCATTACTATTTATTAACCGGTATTCCCCCCAGATGATCGTCGTTCGTCTCTTTGCCGTTGACTCTCCAGATCGTCCGGCTGAGTAGTAACAACACCCTTTTCAGCATCATTCGTCGACGCCTCCACCGCATCATTTCCATCCTCAAGCATCTCGTCAATGGTTTTTCCAGCTGCCTTGGCCTCCTTGCGCAGTTTTCGATACCGGATTCGCCAGATGATGTGGCTGGCGTAGATTCCAAACTCTAGAACGACCCTAATAGAGGTCAGCTTGTTCCAAATGGAGGATACTGCAGCACTTACACAACGATATACATGATACCCCCTAGAATATCAAACGAGCCCTGTGCAGCTTCATACGGTCAGCCAGAACCAACAGACTAGACTAGAGACGGAACCATACCCAACGCAAAGAGAGAAAACAATCCCCCAAACGTATCAATGGACAAGAAAACCCAATCTGAGTCCGTCAGCAAGACATATCCATCTACATATCCAGTTGATCAAACTCACTAATCCCAATCACCCGTCCGTCTCTTTTCCTCAGCTCGAAATATGGCGGTATCAATCCCGATGCCAACAGAACCGTCGCAACCACGCCAACCACTATATCTGGCCATGTCACACCTTTATTATATGGAATCTACATACATTGTTAGCTTCATCCCAACCGAATCCAGAATAGAACGAACCCTCAGCGTGAGAATAAGCAATGCCTCAATCCCACCAAACAAAGCACTCGTGCCCAGCACGACTGCTAACACCTTTACAAGGCTATAATTACTAGACGATATCAACACCCTCATACCAATACTACCACGAAATCCGACTTACTGATTATAGTATAAAATCTGACCCAAGCTCACCAGAGAAAAGAACCCGAATATCTGCGGCTGTATTTGAAGCGGTATATTCACTTCCTAGACAACCTCACGTCAACACCACAACCAACCAAGCAGGCATAAAACATTAAAAAGACTAACCTGAAGAATCAAATACGCCCCCATCGGAACAGCACCTGTCACCACCAGCATCAGCACACACGCCATAAGTGGAATGGGTATACACACAAGAAGCCCACAAAAACATCATCAACGGCGGAAATCCATCCGTGTTCTTGCGTCGCCAGTTAAACCATATCTGTGGTATTAATTGGACGCACCAAAGCACTGTCCCGATTGTACCCAGGACATTGGATGCCACGGTTACGTTTCCATCTCCGGACATGATATCGTATTATGAGGGTCAGTACTTAGGTATAGGTCAAAGCTCAATCATTTGTATTTCGCAGAGTTAAGACCCTTGATATTAAGCGGGGAAGCCAAATCCACCAAGTAGTGTAGCAGAAAAGCAGAGCCAAGAGTAAAATGAGAAGAAAAAGAAGAAGCAAAAGCAAGCAAGAAAACTACCTCGCCTAACATCCCAGACCAAAAACCCTGGACTCGAAATTGAAGATCCCATCATGTCCAGATACAGAAGACCAACTAGAAAATCCCAATACCCACCTTTTGTGGTTCTGGCGGCAAGAAATCGTCATCGTTATTGGAAGGTGAAGAACTCTGAACTAGTACTAGACAGGTAAACGGATGGAGAGACACTATCTATTGCATAGATAGATACCTAGAGAGGGATGTTCTTGGCTGGGCTTGTAAAAGCTTCATTAATTCAAGCTATTGTAGCCAACTTTGGATTTGTGTCTGCCTTTTTTCTTTGGTAATTTTGATTCTTTTCTTTTCTTTTGTCTGCCCGTTTGAAGATGGAAATTCTCCGAGGTGGCACGGGGCATTTTGCACACACGTGGCGCCAGCATGTCTTCCCACAGTGCTTTATACAATAAACTATTTGATTCAAGTCTTTAGATAGATAAAGCAATTGTATGTAAGATAATGACACTGAATTGACACCATTTCTAAGACTGGTCATGAATTTGCAAGGCATGCGATACATGTACATACAGAAGACCACTTCTCATCACAGCCCATCATAAATATCCAACCTGCCGTGTTCGGTTCACGTGTCAAAGTCGCAATAAATCAACATAACAAAATAAAGTAACACTCGTTTCCAGTCAAAAAAATTCACACAAAAAATCAACCATTGAACCGCCTGAGGGAAGGAGAATACCCTCTCGACGATAACAGATACAACCCACAACCCATGTGATATAACCGGGCGGACGCCGGGCTCGATCCAAGAAGATAAAAAAGATATAGTCAATCAAAAGAATACACAAATAAAAAGGCAAAGATCAGATCCAAACAGGGCCATCAGGACATAACATAATTTTGCAAACCAGAATCGCACCGAGATACTGCGCAAAGGGTATCAAAGAAATTTTGCGACAAAATGGCAAGAAAGACAACCAGACGAAAAACAAGGAGGAAAGAAAGAGAAACACGGAAGGTAACGCCCTCAATTTGATCACAGAAGAATCAAATAGTTGGATGGAGCGATACCGGTGTCTCCGGTTGCTTTCCTTGCTTGCCACCATCTTCCGCTTACATCGGACACATCCAGTATCTCATGCTTGGCGAAGCTGATCTCGTTGGCGTCTTCTGGGTTGGCATCGTATGAGTAGATCGCCTTGGCTCGGTAAGGGTACTCGGTCGGCTGAGGGACTTCTCCCACTTCCCCGTTAGGATTGGGGGGCAAAGTGTTGTTCGTTGGGTTGCCAAAGCGGGGCACAGATGAGTTGCGTTGTTCTTCGCCAGGGAGACCACCAGGGTATCCTGACACGGGGGACGAGGTTTCGAAGCCGTTGAGCTGGGCGGACGTATACATTTGCGGTGTCGGGGTCGCGTCAACCCGAGGTCCAAAGGCGCTCGACATGGGTCTGCTGTTTCGGTACGAACTGGGCTGCTGTTCCTTGTGGAGAGCGAACGAGTCGATGAATCCACGGTGAGAGGCTTGCGGGGACGATCCAAAGTAGAAGATCCACACAATCTGCATACGCTGTTAGCAAGTCTACAAACACAATGAGATAATAAGGGCCTCTTACAATCACCATGGAAAGAAGGATGAAGCCAGCTGCCGCAGCTTGAGAGGAAGAAGCCGGCTCGTAGACCAGAGTGTTCACGGCAAGAGTAGTAAACACTAAACCAGCTGCAAGATAGCCCACAATCTGTTGCCCGTCAGTATTCATCCCAAGCACAGCAAAACCATGAAAACCATACCGCGACCCCGTAAACCAAGCCAGTATCGGAACCAATGACAGTTGTAATGCCGCTAATGACACAAAACATATAAGCGATCGCCCACCACGCATAGTTGGGATATTTGGTGTTAATGTCTGAAATGATGGATGCGATGAATGCGATGATCCAGGCCAACTAAACACGGAGACACTGGTTAGTAGCCAGAACAATCACTCCAAAAGAACCATGGCACCTACAATGGAGATAGAGATGGTCGCGAGCGCGAACGGGTCGCCGAGGATGTTGCTTGCTCTGAAGCGCGCCATTCTGCGAGGGGACTCTGGAAACGGACTCGGTTTGTGAAGAGAAGGTGAACCGGCGGAGTATGCCACCATGAAGGATGATTTGCAAATTGGATCGCGAGAGAAGATATATAAATAGATTGATGTAGGAAGGTGTTGTTCCTATATCCGTCCGGCGATGAGGGGGTGTTGATCCAACGACCGATGATCCGCGGTATCGTATCAGGGGAATTCGACCTCGTTCTTGGGTGAATTGACGTTGTATTCTTTTTTCCTTTTTCTTTTTATCTCCGGAAGAAATCGATGAGTTGACTCAAAAAAATGAATGTATGAATAGAACAGATATAGATCTAAAGGCCGTTAGTTGATGAAGATGGGAAGGGTGGAAGTTGCGCGCGCAGGAGAGGATCGTGGAGGATGATGAATTGATGGGTCACATTATGTGGGCAATTGCAACAATAAAGAAAAAAAGAAGAAAAAGGCAAATTAAATTAAGAAACGGGGTGGCTTTGCAGGCGAATCATACCGTGAGACAACAATCAAGGGAAACGAGTGGATGACAATGAGGCTGGTGTAGGAGCCAGAATCAACAGTTGTTAGTGAGAGTGAGAGACTAGGCAAAGAGTTGTCTCAAAGATGAGGGCCCCTTGCAGAGTTAGAAGAAGAAGAAGAATACAGCACCAGGCTGGAGAAGATGAAACGCTGGAGGAAAAGAAGAAAAAAAAAATAAATGGGATGGAATGAAAAGAAGCGAAGAGGTGAAACGAGTGAAAAGTCGATGGAAGAACCGATCGATCTGGGGCGGCAGTGGGAATGCCGGAAAAAGGAGAGAAAGACGTTGGTGGGAAAAGAAGAAGAGAGTGAAAGAGAGAGGAAGAGAGGGAGGAGAAGACTGAAGGCAGACACTTGGCGGGTTTCACACAGTGGAGCGAGAGAGAGTTGGACGGCTTCTTTGATTAACAGTATCCCCCTGGAGGGTTCGAGACCAATTGGTGGAGATTGAAATGATCGGGACGTGGATGAACCAGGCACACAGTATGTTATTATTGATGGATGGATGATGATCCGGATGATGAGGAAGAATAGCAGTACCCCTGATGCTCAAATTTGATCCCTCCCAATAACAAGAGACAATTCATTAATTATTGTACAAACACACAGAACATGTCGGAATGTCAGACACCAGACCCATGGGCCTTAAAATTAAAATGCGATCTATTAATGGGTCCTGCTGGGCTCCGCTTTCAACCGGCACAACACGCAAGACACTGGAAAAATAAGAACAATTCATCGTGCGATTCTGGCCCCGTTTCGACCGGGGCGGGACGCTTGGATGTGATTGTGGCACAGTGACGATCCCTCTGCTTATATCCATTCGGACATGAAGTCATGGAATGCTGCGATCCCTCGTGGAATACTCTATCGATGATGGTTTTTGACAGACACGTCACCTGTTCTGTTTACGGCGGTGCCTCCGTACAGTGGCAAAATACCCCTGACAAATAAACAAATAGTATCGAATATGCAATATTCAACATAACAATCCAGACGCCCAATATGATAAAAAACAAAAACAAAAAGACAAGGTCATAACAACTCATCACCCTTTCAAATACAAATATTTCAAGGTTCCTTCGCTCGTCGCTCCCTCACAACCTCCTCTCGCTTCACTTCCCTCTCGACATCCTCCAATCTCCCCTCCCATTCAGCCCAACACTCTGCCTCACCCACCAATCCCACCTCATACCAACGCTGCAGCACCCGCGCAGTCCGGATTCGAAGTTCTGAAATCGCCTGCGCCTGCTCCTCCTGAGTTTGTGCCAGTTGGTCGAGTTGCGGCTGTAGCTGGATGAGAGAGGCCGACGCCTGGGCGTCGGGAATGGGAAGGTCGTTTAACGAGGTAAGCCGAGAGGCGGTTTCGGGGAATGCGGACGCGTAGGATAATACGATCGATGCGAGGTTTTGGGTCGTTAGGTTCTCGGGGGTGTTTTGTGTAGGTGTTGCGCGGAAGAGGTCAGGGAAGCGGTCGTCTTGTTGGGATGGATGTTAGTGATTTGCCTTGGTATGATAAGGTATGATATGGCAAGACTCACGAAGTTGAACCACATCTCGTACGGCGGGTATATTCCTGCTCAGCTTCTCGAGCTCCTTTTCCAGTCGAAGCAGTCGTCGCGATACCGTCTCATCGAGTGTCTCCGGCTTTGCGGGCGGCGTGGGAACCCCCGTCCAGTGTGTGTCCCCAGTCAAAAGGTAAGTGAGTCGGCGAAGACGCGCCTCCAGAAGCTCAACGGTTGCTCCTGCTATCGCATCCTGTTCGAGAGCCATTGTCCAGATATTTTGTCAATTGTTGTAGCTCAACAGAACAGGTCCCACGTACGGGCAACATGGGCCAGAATCGGGGATGCAAACAGTGCAAATCTCTTGTTGTAACGGGTCGTTCCCATGATTGGATAGATAAATCCAGCATTTAACTAATCTTTGATTCGATGAACTCTTACTCGGTGCATATTCCCTCTATATTATAAATATTTACACCCTATCTACATGCCATGGGCTGAAATCCATGCCTATCTGCCAAAGAACTTATACAAACAAGTTGGACTTCAGAAGCGGCAATCCACTCGTATTCGGGAAGAAACTCGTTTCCCGACCCCTCAAACCAACTCAATCACCTGAGAGAGTAAGTACATCATGAGCTGCGAAACCTGCAAGTCTGGCTTGAACTGGGGAGGGAGCCCCCGTGGGCTTCAATACCTATGCACTTTATAAAGATACTTCTAATCAATCGATTGTGCTGGTGGTTTCGGTATAAAGCCAAACTCGGTCCCAAGGAATAAATGAATATATAAACATGTTCAACATCTCCAAATATGTCATTTCCCCCCTCAGTGCCAGTATTTCCGAATAGGCTCCTGGATCACACTCCACGCCTTGTCCATGGCCTGCACAAAATCCTCCGCAAGAGGTCCCTTCTCCAGGCCCATCATGTTGTCCTCCAGCGCGATGGATTGCTAGCACCGACGAGCAGAGCGTCACTATGCTCCCTATTCAAGACCGAATGGTGTGTCAGCCAGCGATAGATGCACTCAGACACAGTCAATGGGTGACCGAGACATCTTGAATGATCCCCAGCGCCCCAAAGGTGGCTTTGTGCCAGTACTGGGCATTTAACAATATCACAGACGAGGCACACATCCGAGCTCGCATAGCAACTGTGGGATCAAACTAATTCAGCCCGCCGCATACGTACTCATGCCCCTCAGCTTCGGCCCAAACCTCCATAGAAAAAGAGGCGCCGGAATGCCAATGCCAATCGCCACAAACCCCAGCACGCTATTCCCCCATCCATAATGCAGTGCATTATACATGTACGGTGCAAAGAGCGGAAACCCAAAGCCAGCCAAACACCGCAGGAAAACAACCGCTGACAATGCGCTAGCGGCGTATTTTGTGTACGCATCCACCACGTACGTCTGGACGCACAGAAACCCACTGATGATTCCGATTGAAATTATGCAAGCGCCAATATCCGGTCCGATCCAGTGTGTGTGTTCTTGTGCGGTCCATCCGTAGATAAACAGGCCGATGGGAGTTAGGATGGCAGAGAGAGTAAGCAGCGGGACTCGAAATTCGGGCTGGCCAACGCCGTTTCGTGTGGCCGCCAATGCGCGGTAGATGCGGTCGTTGAGCGGAGCGCATATCTGGGAGCCGCCCCAGAAACCGATGCCCAGGGCGATGTAGTTGAGGCAGCCGATGCCGACGCTCTCGTTGTAGTAGTTTGGGCTGGTCCAGAGGGTGGTGAAGGTGGACAAGACCAGATACATCAGGCCGTATATGAAAGCCATGTAGACGGCCAGAAACTGGATGATGGGCTGTGTGGCGAGCATCCGGAATGGGCGAATAAGGGATATTTGAAGAGTCCCGAGGATGGTCTGCTGGTCAGACTCTGTGTGGAAATCGGCATCACCGGTGCTTTTGCGAAGGAGTTTGGCCTTGTCGCTGAGGATCTTGGGTCCATATGTTTCATGCAAAGTGAACAAGGAAACCGCCTGAAGAAGGCCGTCAAAGATGGAAGTGGTGTAGAAAATCCATCGCCAGGAGATATTCTGGGTAATGAATCCTCCTGCGATGGGCCCAACCGCCGGTCCGAGTAAGGGTGCCAGACTGTAGATGGCCATGGATTTGCCCCGTTGCTCTGCCGTAAAACAGTCGCTGAGCACTCCTCCTCCAATCTAGGTATACCCTATTAGCCATTCCAAACTGACTTAGTTAATCTGTTATTTCGCCTCTCACCGTCGTTGGTGCGCTGCCTCCAAGCCCTGACAAGAAGCGAAAGGCAATCATCTGGCCTTTGGACTGACACACTGCGCACGCAATATTGAACACAAGGAAGAAAAGATTGGACAGCTGCAGCACAATCACTCGTCCGTATATCTCTGAGAGAGGGGCAAGAAAAAGAGGCCCAACCGCATACGCAAGGACAAAGACGGACAGCATCATCTGGGACTCGATTTCGTTGTTGACATGAAAGTCTTTTGCAATTGTTGACAGCGCAGGGGCCACCATGGAGGACGATAGGGCCGAAACGAAAGTGTAGAAGGAGACGACGATGGTGACAGACCATTTGCGACTCGCTGTCCAGTTTTTGGCGTTGAGGGGGTCATCAGGGCCATCCCATGTTACCTGCCATGTCAGAAGGTGAGAAGAGGCATGGCAAGAGACATTCATACCAGTTTGGGATTGCCTTGCTGCATGGCGGTGTTCCCTTTCTCGGGGTCCATGTTGGACATGTATGACACTTGGAAATATTCATTGCAATCACTGGTTCTTATAAGACGAGGGCAAAAAACTCATATCTACATCGGAGTTGACATACTCACTATAAAAAATAATTACCCGTTTTGGCAATTCCATTCCGGCGCCAGAAATAGTCTAGCGGCTAATCCGCATACAGTAACTTTTGTCCGAACTCCGAATTCCTCTGCTATCCAAGCATCAAATCCAAGGCAGCAACAACTCACATCGAATAGACCTCATGCCCGACTCGTCCAATCCCCTCCGTCGCAATGGAAGACAACCATCCTGCGAAACATGTCGGCAGCACAAAGTCAAGTGCGATCATGCAGTGCCAAAGTGCAACCGCTGTGTCCAAAAAGGCGCCGTGTGTATCTACAAGACAGCACCAATGACAAGCAAGTTTCGAATCGCTCGAGTCACGTCCGAGTCGATTGCGAAACCGCGCACGACATCCAAGATATCAAGTAATGCTGCGGGTTACACAGCGTGAGCAGCCCCTTGAGTCAACATGGGTATACAACATGACAGCTGACTGGCTGCAACCAGATGGCCGCGGCAGAAACAGACTATCATGATCGATTCCTCGCCTCTTGATAACCCTGGTTTCCTGGGTCCCACCAGCTACCAAGCCCTGATCAATGAGAAAGACCAACCTCGTGCTGGTGGCATGACAGAAGTGTCTCGGACAGCATTGACCATCGAGGCTAGAAAGCTCGATCTGGGTCTCCAAGCCGCCAGCTTCCTTGTGACACACTTTGCTTTGCTGAAAAGTCTTGTTCGCCGCGTGTATAACATAGGGCGCATGTCGATTATCCCCGAGAGTCTGATGCTGGCTGCAGTTGAACATCTCGCGGACATATTCAACGGGCAATCGGTGGACAATGAAATAACGTGTGTACCCACGGTTGTTCGCATCTTCGAGAACTCATACCAGCCAATGCCGATCGCCCAGTCGACGACATTCGAGGAATTTTGCCACTTGATTACTGGGGACAATGTCAGGTGGGAGACGATTGGAAATGTCCTGGTCATGGCGAGTGTGTGTCTGGTTCAGATTGCAGAGCCCGAGGTGCAAGGATACGCAAAGGGAGAGCTGTGCGCGCAGATGCTTGAAATCACAGACCATGTTCTCTTACTCTGCAACGAATTACCACTGGTGAATGAGCTGATGGTCTGTCTTAAATACAACCAGATGTTGCTTGCATCTCAGCGATGGGGACATTCAAGTATGTACCTCCCAAAGGGGCTTACTTTCAGGCTAACATAGTTAGGTCGATGGCTATGCTCATCGTTTGGGGAGCTCTCCTCGTGCATCTTCGTAAATGGAATGCATCAGATGGGCAATCCTGAACGGCAATACCCCAACTTCATCAATCAATGGCGCAGAAGATGTTTTGCCATGGTCTATACTATGGACAAGATCTTCGCCACCATTATCGGCAGACCACCCTTTCTGAACCGGCACTACTGCATCCTGGATCTCCCAGAAGATCTTAGCAATGAAATGAATGACCACAACTTTTCCTCCACCTTCCGTTCATCCCATTCGCCTTCAGTCAGCTATATCCATCTTCGCTTCCTTCTTTCTATTATTCGAGAAGAGATTCTCGAGTTGCATCTCGGCACCAACAAAACCAATATTCCAGCCCGAGCAAGGTATGTTGAGATGGACATGCTCCTCTGCATGCTAACATAGATCCAGCCAAATAATCGAGAAGCTCCAATCCATGTGGGATTACTGTCCTCAGCACATGAAATACTCACCGGATATGTGGCATGGCCATCTGCCTTGCCAGGATATCTGGATACTATTCTCCCTTTACCTCGAGTATCAGTATTCTCTTTTCTTAACACACCGACTAACAGCACAAGACCCTCTCCACGCCCCACGCAATAATGACCTTGCCCATGTAGCAAAGGAAATTCTGTCCACGATCCTCGTGCTGAATGATCAGCGGGAGCGCCTCCGAACAATCAGAAATAACTTTAGTGGCGTGGTACGTTCTCCACCCTCTGGTCCCGAGACATATCTTGAGCCTAATGGTATATACAGCTCCTCCCCTTTGGCCTTCCAACCGCCCAAGTCCTCATCGCAGAACTATTCCACCAACCCTCCACCTTTCCCATCCCAGCTAAACAACTGCCCAGGTCAGAAACGATCCGTGAGCTCACTCTCTTTGTCTCCTGTCTTGGCTGGGCCACCACCCCGGGCACTGGGCATTTTGAGTTCGGGCAAACGGTGCAAGCAAAATTGACGAAACTTGTCGATCAGCTCATTGAGCAGTCTTCTTCTACTCCAATGGAGGGGGACGCCGGGCTTCAACGAAATGATGTGTTCCTGGACTCGACGTTTAATCTGAATAGCTTTGTGGACTGGGATGCGGGGGGTCTTGTAGATCCTAGGTTTGATTTTTTCTACGGTTCGGTTTTGTAGATTGAAGTACTTAGGACTTGTTTGATATTACTGGTTAAGCTTACTACTCCGTATAAAGCCAGCTTAATTAGCAGTAAGTAGTAGCACAGAAAATTATTCGACAAAACGTCGTCTCATCTCAATCATCATTATGTACTGTAGGTGCATCCAATGCTAAATGGCGAGGACGTAAGTGGGTATTCACTTCGCCTGCTCAATATGACTCGTTTCCCCATCCCCAATCTCATCCCAGTCAGGACCTGCAGACCCCGATGGCTGTCCAGTGGCCGTCATACCTCCGTGGCTCAGCAACCCTCCCCCGGTTCTCTCCTCCATTTCTTGCCCTGATTTCTCTTCATCATCAAAAGAGCGAACTTCATAATCAAACACGTTCACGTTAGGGCGGGGAGGCACCTCAGGACCCGCCTTTGGTAGTCCCTGATCCGGGTTTGTAGAGCCTACGTCCTGCGAATTTCCGCCCTCCCCTTGGTGTCCAAAATCTTCTGCGTCCTGAAACTCGGCCTCGAATGATCGGTTATCAATGTCCACAAAATTCTGGTTGAGTGTTAGCGGAGAACAATTCCCCAAAAAAGGCTAGTCTGCTTTACCTTAAGCTGAGGAGGAATCGGCTCTTCTTGAACGCCCAGTGCATTGTTATTTGCGTAGACAAGCAACGCTGTGTTTGACTCTTCACGGGCCGCTCGAAGGACCTCAACTTCCCGGACTTTGCGTGCAGTGTAGCCGATGACGTCTGCGTTTTTGGACGCCGAGCTGCTAGATGTGTTCGATTCTGCCTGTCGTGTCTTTGCATCGTCTGTCGAAAAGCTGATACGCCACCATTGCCATTCATTCTCTGCTGTATCCATCGCATCTTCAGCACCGTCCGCACCACGGCGTCTCAGAACATAGGTCACATGCGGCTCGGTGCATACACCACGGAGAGTGTACGCATGATGAGGAGGTTCCGCTGGAGAAGTTGAAGGCTCGGTAAGCATCTTGGAATATCCCCGAAGAGTTTCCATGGCACTTTGCTTTCTAAGTTCCAATTCTGCACAGTTCAGTGTTAGCGAGAACGCGAATCGATATAAGGTGATCCCTACCCTTTAACTTGGCTTCGATTTTGTCAGATACCGTTTTCAACTCATTTGCCAATCGTTGAGCCTCCGCAGTAGATTCCTCAGGGGTCAGGGATAATCCATTTGCTCCGTTGGCAACGCTTTTTGGTAGGAGTAAAGGAGCAGCAGCAGCAGCCTTTTCCAAAATCTCCTTGGACGTAAGTCCTCGGATAACAGCAGATTTCGAAACATTGAAGTGGTTCATGAGCCTTTCCATTTTATAGACTTCATCAAAGATTTGAAGTCTCTGCGTACGGAAATCACGGGCAAGATCTCTGCAGCTGGCGAGATATCGATCCGGGTAGAAGACGGCGGGAATTTTCACGTCAACAGACTGGGTCGAACCCTCCAACTTGATAGTAAAAACCTCAGCAATATGTTCTAACCACACATCGTCAAGCTCTTCACCGGGCCTGTCTGACCACATAGTTCGATCCAGGACATCGTAGAGCGTTTGACCGTGTTCAGGTTCGACAAAGGCTTCAAGGTTGGAAAATTCTTTTTCAACCGGTTCATCGTACACTGAAAGTGGCCTTTTAAGCGCCTTTGATTGGAAAATAGTCGCCAGCTGATTTTCCGGGTCTGCTCGAACGGCAGATTCTTGCCATGATTCTAAAAATTTGCCGATACTTCCTTCGGAGCTGAAGGTGGACATACTTTTGAGACTTGCCAGAGCATCGCTACTGCCGAAAGCTCGATCTGTAGAGTCTAAGAATGCAATAAGTCTCTGAGTCTCATGGAGAATATCATCCCAGTCCGTGTCGCCATCCTGCGCGTCTTGGATAGTCACGATTTTCGGAAGATTGATTGGCTGTCCATTCCACCACTGCGAGTCATGACCGTAGTCAGAGAGAACCCGATTCCGTAGCAAAAGAGCCTCCCTGGCCAGGGGAATTGAATGGAGAATCGTCAAAAGTCCTCCCAGATGCAGGCTATCTTGTGATGGGCGAATAAACGCGGGCTCGTTATCCACCCTCTTTCGCTCCCCCGGGTCTGGACTGATAATAATTTCTCGGGCACTGGAGTCGAATAAAGTCATGGCCCATTCACCGTCGTCATAGTTATCGCGAGTGGCCTTTCCAAAGCTCGATTGACCCGTGCCTGTGACCCCGGTCTCCTGCTGCCCAAGGTTCGGGTTTAATGACATGGCTACTGCTTGTTGAAGTTCGCGTTCCTCACGTTCTGCCAGTGTCAAGCCTTGTTTGTTATCTGCTGTATATTTGTCCATCAAGTTAGCAGGTTCCAGCAATGTTTGTGCCAACGACCTCCTCACCCTTCGTGCTTGGTGCGGACGCTTCAACTCCACCCTGTTGCTGAGTTGTTTTCGCTGGATCGTTCAGGTTCAATCTGGACGGTGGGCGCGAAGGAGGGGCAGCTGAAGCCGCACTAGCCACCGGATCTGAATGTTCGATTTTGAAAGCTGACAAGGAGAGCCGTCAGTAAATCCCACCTAATAGCCTTCAACCAAGGAGGGGTAGCTGCATCGGACATACCTGGGTCATTTTGATAGCTGGTCGTCTGTACTGAGAAAAAAACACCAAAGGGTTGAATCAGTCACTAATTCCCCGTAAACCAAGTATATCACCAGAAGTTCACCTGTGTCTGAGGGCCTGTCGGATCTTCGAAGTAGGCGTTGATAGCTTTATTCGAGTTGAGGTCGTTTGCCTAGTTATGACAAGCTCTATGTTAGCCTGAACGAAAGGATAGAGTCGTTCAATCGCATCATACCTTGAGAAAGCTGATCGCCTGCTCCCGCGAAGTGCTGGTGAAGCTAACGAAGTTCGTGATAGCTTCCTCTGTCGGTTCGGAAGTCATCTCGGGGCGCTCCACCTCTTCCCAACAGCGCAGTGCGGATCAAAAGGTAAAGGAAGTGGTTTCGACACGAATCAAGCAGCCGCGATATTCTAGCTCAAGCAGATAGACAATCGAGGCCCCGGTCCTTCATGGAAAGCGCAAGATGGTGGTTGTCTGTCCTGAACCCGCCGAGCTTCCCCGCCACATGACATCCGCACGCCAAGCCATCCGCTGCTCCACCTGCATCTTCCTTCACTTTGGCTTCATCTCTTGTCCACATACGGAGATTTCCATTGCCCAACCATGGGCTCCCGCTGGTGACATGGAACTTGCCGTTGTTTGCTCTACACTTACACTGGTTTCTATTGCGCAGCGACTAATAATAGCATCAAAGCTGACCTGAATGAAAACATGTCAGCTGTGAATGGCTCAAAGCCAGCAATGTTCAAAGAACTAACAAAGAATGGCTATAGGAAAAATTTTTCACAACCTGAAAGACAGCAAGATGAAGAAACTGTGCTATATATAGGCATCTATGTCAGACCATGCCTGCTTGATTTACTACATCAGCAAGATGTGGGATATTTAAAGCCTCGAGTGTACCAGACAGTCTTTCAGGGTTACTGAAAATTCCAAAAGTCACTTTATCCAAACTCTGAAAAGCTTTGTCCCGCGTCCTTTCTTTCTCTTAATCTATACTGTTTTCTTTGATTTCAGAATAACATGAATCCCCGCAAGCGAGACTTCGATGACTTCAGGCTTGATTGCCCTAGGTGCACGCCACCAATCTACAGGAGGCCATATAGGACAATCAGCGAGGCGCGCAATTTTGCTAGGAAAATAATGGCAGCCATTTACTTTGACATCAATGCCATTTGTGTGAACCAAAACAATGTCAAGAATGACCCAGAGTCACCCGACATAGTCCGCTATTGTTTCGAATCCAACGAAGCCATCAAACTGGTTGACGAGGCTGTCATGCAAAAAGTTAACGAGGTAGGCTCCTCATCTGAAGGGGAACAACTTAACCACCAGCAAAAGTACATCGATGCCTTTCTTAAAAGACTTGACTGGCGGACACTTGCCATCTGTGCATACTCGAGTGGATTCCGTCTGGCACGCAGAGAGGATTTCGAGGTATGGGAGGAGCTAATTGAGATGATCTGGATAAACCGCACAAGTCTCAACCTATTCGCTCGAACACGAGCGTTGGAATTCCGTGACTTGCTGTTGAGAAATGCCAAACACCTACCGGCGGTTCGCCAGGCATCGGAGCCACTTCGGAATCTAGCCGTAGGCAACCCACACTTGTTCTACCAGGCATCGACTGGCTTTCTCAAAGTTCCGACCTATGAAGGGGTGGCTCAAGTGCCTGTCAAAAGCTGCATCTTCGACCCAAAGAAATGGAATGGCGAGGAGGATCCGACAATCCGTACCAAGGACGACGGGTGCTGTGATCTATGTTTTTCGAAGGAAATCTGTTCGTGCACAATAACCGCGTCGGCAGCATCGTTGGTGGAGCTCAGTGAGTACCAGTACAAAGGCGTCGGTGTACGAGCCCTGGGCAATTTCAAGAAGGGATGTATTCTCGATGAATTTATTGGGGAGCTCTACCCAAATGGATACGATGGTGACCCCGAGTACTCTCTCTTGCACGAATCGAAATCCAGTCCCAAAAAGCATTGTGTGATCTCGCCCAAGCACCTCGGAAATTGGACTCGTTTTATCAACCATTCATGCAACCCGTCAACCGTGTTCAGGAAGAGAACGATCGGAAAGCGAACGATGATGACTGTGGAGACGCTCCGGGACATATCGATTTTTGAAGAAATCACCATTGATTATGGATATGGCTATTGGAGAAACCGAAGGTGTGCTTGTCGGGCGCCTAATTGCCCTGACTTTTAAGAATAATGCACTGTCTGTTTGAAGGAAAGTGTTCTTAATCTTTTATTTTATGTTTGTCAATTGATAATGATGTATGGAGTATCTGGATTTATGTTTTATCTGTACTTAGATATGGTTGATGATGGTCCATGTTGAAAATGAAGCTATTCACAAACCAACCCAACAAATAAATTAACTGAGCAAATTGAGCTCTTGCATCAAATAATTACCGAACAATGCAGGACTGAAACAATTTTCAAGCAGCAAATGGCTGAATTTTGAATCAGCTCGCTGTTCCCAAAATATCCCAACCCCGCACTGCTTGCAGCTCAGCAGATGCGGGGAAAAAAGCTCCCACGTCGACTTCTCTCCCCCAGTCACAATCCTTGATGACCATCTTCCTCTATCGCAGCTATTGGAGGCTTTCTTTCACGCATCAAATCTCAATATCCACTGCAGAAGTAGCATACTTCTTCAGTATTTTGTAGCACGAGTCCACTCGGACGCAAGGGGTGACATAAAGAGATCTCGCATTCCACCACCTCATGTCTTGACTGAGTTCACACTACATCAAAGTTACACGGAGAAGCTCGAAAGCCATGCGAGGGAATTCCATTTACCGCGTGGGGATCACAAGTGGCCCTGCAAGACGACCGAATCCAGCAGCTAGTCTTGCGTCGAGACGTTTACCGTCCAAGGGCCATGTTATACGGAGAGGATTGTTAACAGAGAGCTATGCTCGTGGTCCATCAGAGGTGGGGATTCATAAGATACGGAATTATATCTCCACTCGAGACTGATGATCCCTTTTATTCTTCTTTATAGCCTCCTTTGATTGAATCCACCGTTGGAGATCACTTTGCCACTATTGTTAAGCAATATGGAGATCGGGCAGCGTGCGTTACTCCTCAATCAAACATCTTCATCTACTAATCATTCATCATACAGAGTTATATCCAAGCATCAGAACGACAGATTGACCTATGCCTCTTTAGATGCCAAAAGCAATGCCATGGCACGGGGCTTGGAGTCGCAGGGAGTGCGGACTGGCGATAGAGTCGGTGTCATGCTGGGGAATTCCATTGAATACGCTATTGTAGGGACTCGATACCCTTTCAATAATATTGAAGGGTTTGGCTTTTGAGATAGCTTACATCTTCTAGGCGACCTACGCATTGTTCAAGCTGGGGGCTATTCTGGTACGTTCTCGATCATCTGTATGGCATCAAAGTCTCTAACTGGGCTATTCAGGTACCGATCAACTTGTCCTTCAATGCAAACCAAGTAGTCGCTGCTCTTAGCCACCTCGGTGCTAGCCATCTGATCATCAGCTCGGAATCCAACTTACCACGAAAAGAACCTCGAAATAACATCCCACTCCTCAAGCATCTCGTGCAGGACCTCTCCAGCTCTACTTTAGAGTCTGAATTGATTCCCACGCTGAAAAAAGTCATCTACATCGACAACTCATCTGGCCGCGTCGACGCCTCTGGTTATCGATCTCTTACTCCATATTCATTAATCATGTCAGAACTCACCGCAGATGGTCTCCCATTATCGCCTCGCAACCTCTCTCCACATGATATCGTGAATATCCAGTTTACATCAGGGACAACTGCCATGCCCAAAGCAGCATGTCTAAGTCACAGATCCATCGTGAATAACGGTTCTCATATCGGTGATCGAATGCGTCTCACGCCGGAGGATATCGTCTGCTGTCCACCGCCACTCTTTCATTGCTTCGGCTGTGTATTGGGATACATGGCGACGGCAACCCACGGCTCAGCCATCGTTTTCCCGGCAGAGTCATTCAATGCAAAGGCTGCTCTACAAGCAGTGCAGGAGGAGAAGTGCACAGCACTTTACGGAGTCCCCACGATGTTCCTCGAGCAGCTTGGTCTCATACAGAGTGGCGAGGTCTCACATGAGGGATTCCAACACCTGCGCACCGGGATCGCAGCCGGTAGCACTATCCCCGCAGAGCTCATGAAGAGACTACACAAAGTACTGAACCTCACTGAATTGACAATCTGCTATGGCATGACCGAGACGAGTCCCGTTTCCGCCATGACTACGACAGATGACCCAATCGATAAGCGGGTCAACACTGTGGGCAGATTGATGCCACATGTCGAGGCCAAGGTTGTTGACCCAGCTGATAAATCAAAAATTCTCCCCATTGGCACACGAGGTGAGCTGGCAGTGAGCGGATACCTTCTAATGAAGGGATACTGGGACGACGCCGATAAGACAGCCGAAGTTATGATCCCCGACGCTGATGGAAAGGTCTGGATGCATGTAAGTTGATACCCCAAGAAACAAAACAAAAAATAACAACCCCGTTAACACTTAACGCCCAAACCAGACCGGAGACGAAGCATCCCTCTCACCCGACGGATACATTTCCATCACAGGCCGAATCAAAGACCTCATAATCCGCGGCGGAGAAAACATCCACCCACTGGAAATCGAGAACTGCCTTCTAGCCCATCCCGGTGTGGCAGATGTATCTGTTGTCGGTGTCCCGGATGAAAGATACGGAGAGGTTGTTGCTGCTTTTGTGATTACTCGGGATCTTGACCCGAAGACGATGACCGATGAGCAGATCAAGAAATGGGTTGATGAGCGATTGAGCCATCATCTTGGTAAGTTTCTCAATTAGTTATGTTCTAAATACTCTTCTAGGCTAGAGTCACTAACAACACGCATATATAGTCCCGAAATACGTCTTCTTCCTCCCACCAACAGACTCATTCCCCAAGACTGCAAGTGGCAAGATTCAGAAATTCAAACTCAAGGATTGTGCAGTCAAAACCCTGAATGAAGGGAACGGCCCCTATCCGACTTTGCAGTAAATTCATATGGTATAATGATGGTGATGATATCTAGCGTTACTATTTAGTATCCCGACTTTGAATCCAATATAAAGCCATTTTCCGGCCTATTTTAAGTGATCAAGAAAAGCAGGCATACCTGCCAATTTTGCTATAGTTATATAGGCAATAATGGATAATCTTATGATGAGACTACCAAGCCATGGTTTCTGATTTATACCAAGTGTACCAACCCAAAAATTCGGTAGAAACCAGACTAACAGCAATAGTAAAGTGACTTAGCCCTGATATTTTCTTATACTTCTATGAATTTGTTCTTCAACTGTGAAGCAGCCAATGCACCCAACGCCATCACTGTACCCGTCGCCATTAATTCCAAGACACTGATCTGCAGACCAAACGCCATCTTCCACCACCGTCGCAGCTCAATTGCCATGAGAGAGTCGAGACCCATCTGTGCCAACGTCAAATTGATGTCCAAATCATCATCGGACTTGAGCATAAAGCTACAGATCTTCTTCCCAATCTCTGTGGCTAGGAACTCGGCGCTCTGGGGACGGGCCAGGACGGCAGGGTCATCCGCTACACCAGATAGGAATTTTGACAGCTCGCTAGAGCCACCGCGCTCATATCCCTCCGGCTTCTGGTTGATGTTGTGGTAGAATCCCATGCGGCGATCACGACGCCAGTTTGTGCGTGTGTTGGGATCGTTCAGGTCACCTTTAGCACGTAGACCCATCACGATCTGGCCTGGATTTCTCCATCCCTTGCGCGCGGGCTCTTCACCGGGAGTGGGATGCGATGGTTTGGATATGAAAATTGAAAGCTCCAGGAAGTCCAGGAGCTCTTTTTCTCCTAGGAAGTATAGCCCTTGTGCCTTCAAGCTTTTTCTCGCGGAGTTGTTCTCGGCAACGTTTCCAACGCCGTCTATGGGACAGATGTTGAGGACTGATGCAGGAAGGGAGCGCGACCGACGATATTGACAGAATGCCTCCAGATATGTATTTGCCGCACTGTAGTTACCTTGGCCAGGTTGCTCGACGACTGTTACTATAGAGCTGGCAAGAACAAGGAAGTCGAGCGAGTCTCGATCCGGGAAGATTTCGTGCATGTTCCAGGCTCCATTCACTTTGGGGGCATTTGTTGCAGCCCAGTCAGAGGATGACATACTTGCAAAAGGTGAGTCCTAGTGCTATGTTAGAGCAGTAATAACTTCTGAATCAAACAGAAACATCTACCTGCAGAACCATTGCCAGGTGAATCACCCCCTTGATTGGTCGGGGTGCCTTTGTAACGGCCACCTCAATATCTTCTTTGGACTCTGCCCTTCCTGGAATGATAGTGACTGAACAGCCACAGCTTGTCAGTTCTCGCAAAAATTGCTGCTTCTCGGAAGATCCTGCACTGCGAGACAAAAACACCAACGATCTTGCACCTCGCTCAACCAACCAAGTGGACATTACTCTTCCGAGACCCCCCAAGCCTCCGGTAAGTAGGTAGGATGCCTCACTGTCCAGCTGGAGTGGCTGAGGCCGAGGGGTGCTTGAAACATGAGAAAAATCTTCAGGCACCTCGATCACTGCCTTTCCAATATGATCAACGTTTTGGACATGGCGGAAAGCATCCTTGACCTGAGAAGCATCGAAAGTAGTAATCGGGCTAAGAGCCCTAATTTCCCCAGAGGAATACAGTTGCATAATTTGTTTTAGTAGGCTGGCATCCAATTATAATTAGTCTTGCGCCCCTCTTTGGAATCCTTTGTACCAGATCGACTCACCGTCCCGAATATTTATATCGCTGCTGGGTAAGATGTGCAATATCCACACAGCAGTATGATCGATTCAGCAGAAAGTTATGCATTGGCAGTTTGCCAAAGTCTGCACCGTCTTTCTTTCCAATCTCGATCAGTTTACCAAATTCAGCCACACAGTCCCACGATGCATGAAGAAGCTCGCCGGAAAGTGAGTTGAGGACAATATCAACCCCGCGGCCCTGAGTCTCATGCATCAGACCAGTGACGAAGCTGTCGTTCCGAGAATTAAAAATGCGGCTTTGGGGGATGCCAAATGTCTCGGTCAAATATCTGGCTTTTTTGACATTTCCAACGGTTGCATATATCTATTGATAAGGGTTAGGTTAGTTGTTCCCCTTTCTTTTCCAATGTGGTCATCCTACCTCAGCTCCAATCATTTGGCATATTTGAATGGCGGCATGTCCAACTCCGCCGGTTGCCGAGTGTATAAGAGCGGACTGGTGAAAGTCGATTAGACATTTGAACACAATGACATTGAAAGGTTCTCACCTGTCCTTCCTCTAACCGTCCAATATTAATCAGTGATTCGATAGCAGTCGAGAAGCAGATTGGCATTGCCGCAGCATCCACAAAGCCCAGGTGATCAGGGATTGACACAACAAGAGCAGAAGGAACGGTCACTAGTGACTTTGCACAAGCAGAAGGAGACATCGCCACCACACGTTCTCCAATAGAGACGTTGTGTACATTCCGACCAACCTGACGGACAATGCCTGAGACTTCAAGACCCAGGAGGCTAGTGTTTTGTGGAGCTTTGAGAACACCCATTGCATGGAGAATGTCCTCCAGACCGTGTTAGTATATGTCCTGATGAAGAAACACCAGAAGTTGAACTTACTTTGAAATTCAACCCAATTGCTCGAACATCAATGACCACATCTTCATCGCTTATAAATAAGCGGTTACGCTCGCTCATCCACTGGAGTGAATCGATTGATCCAAGGGTACTGATATACAGGCTGTAGACGTCTTCTAGAGCTCCTGCTTCATTGATCACCCGGTTCTGTTGCCCAAGTTCCTCTTCTAACGAGAATGGATGATATCGGCCGACCTTGACAACCCCATCATCCACGATGTATTCCTTTTCAGGGCTCAGAATCTCATTATCCTCGGTGTTGATGATCTTTTCCCAGATACGCTGAACGAGGGATGAAAAATGTGTCTCATTCACGTCAATTTCGACCGTGTAGAACTGAATCGAAGACTCAGCTCTGATGGACCTCGCAACTCCAATCGCGTGCGCAGAGCGAGGGTCGTTACATTTCACCTGTGTTGGTCGCAAGAGCCAAATGATAGGGAACTGGGTATTCAAGCGACTCAAAATATTCTGGAAATTTCCCAGCCTCTCTGGAGTGATGGTCTCGAAGAAGTAACCTTCTAGATCGAGAAGAGAAATAATGTCTTGGTCTTGCACTGGCAGCTCACCCAGATGACAGATGGAAACCGTAATTCCAGCAGCCTGGAGGTCGTGAATGAACGTTTGAGCAATGCCCTGTGCTGGATTTTCACAAAGAATCGTCAGATTCCGGTTCTTGATCGACGTTTTCTTTGCAAGTGGCTTCTGAGACACAATTACCGCGCAGGAGTGATAGGGTTCTTCGGCGTCACGGACCGCTGTTTCGACGCCATTCATTCCAGCTTGCTTGAGTTCATCATTCCAGCGATCTACAGAGATGTATGGCTCATATGGTCTGCCATCCGCCTCTCCCAGCCACCATCCGGAGAAGTTGCCAAAGAGATAGTTCGGCATACGAGCCACTCCACACAGTTCCGTCATTACCAGATGACCACCTGGGCGAAGCAATGGTTGCAGATTCCCGAGAGTCGCTTTCAACGAGGGAGTGGCATGAATCACATTCGATGCCAAAATGACATCGTAAGAGTTGGGCTTGAATCCCTGATCAAAGGGCGATATAGTAATGTCGAATACTTGATAGTCTATGTTGGGAGCATAGGCAAATCGCTCCTTAGCCTGGGGGAAGAAACCAGCGGAGATATCGGTGAAGGTATACATCTCGTAGTTGGAGTATTGATTATCTCCTGGGCGAACGAGCTCGCGTAGAATCATCTCGGTGGTGCCCCCGGTTCCAGCACCAACCTCCAAAATACGCAGGGTCGGTCTGGAATGACACAGCAGGTGGAAGAGTTCAGTTTGTCCAAAACCTATCGAATCGTAGATGTGTGCCAGGACGTCATCTTGCATCAAGATGTCCAGAGTATCTCTTTCTCCCGTGAAGACGCTCGCGCAATGGTCAAAAATGCGTTTGATCCCAATGACCCCATAGCGCTTGTCGGGTATGCTCAGAAGCTGCTGATACAGCTCCTCAATCATCTGGATGCGCTCTGCAGATGACATTCGGACTAGGTCTGTTGCAGAGCGCTCCAATATAGGGTAGGTGCCATTAACTGCGCGCTGAGCTTCCATGCCCAGCCACTCTTGGAATTTGGCAAAATGCGGCTGACAAGGAGTCAGCCCCTTGACTATCTCGACCGATTCCAGAATACATAGCAGAGTCATTTCCTCTTGCATTCTGGTCTCCTCTTGATTCGATCGGGGAGGGGTGAAGAGTGTGTTGTGGTCGACGAAGTCAAAGTCTGGACACCACTCGAGACGCGAAGCAGCATGCACATCGTTGGATGATTGCTGGCGACTGTTATCCATGGGAGTGAATTTCAATCCACGAAGACGAAGAGCTAATTTGCCATCCGCATTGCAATCGACTGACATGCCTCCATCACCGTGGCTCCATGCGATAGCCTCCATCTCTCTGGAACTGGGGAAGATGACCAGATCTTCGATTACGGTGGGAACCTTAAGACCACCAAATTTGCGACCAATTCCTTTGCATAGCGCAATGACAAGTAATTGCAAACAAGCATCGATCGACCCGGGGTGCAAGAGATACTCGGGGCTCTCGCAATGAGGATTTGATACCGTCGCTGCCGCGATGTTATTCGCCGTGGAGCACGAAATGCCCGAAAGCCCCTGAAATTCAGGGCCATAAGTGATTCCAATATCGGAAATTGCTTGATACCATCTGATTGGGTTGATCTGGCGCTGCAGCTCGCTCTTCTGCGGACAATATGATGGAGGCTGCTCCTCCACACACGCCTTGACTTGGCCTTCACAGTGCTTGATCCAAGTATTCCCGCTGATTGAACAGATTGTAAACTCAAACCATGATGACTCCCCGGAGTCACTAATTTTCAGCTTCCTGAGACTGCTCAACACTTCCACGGATTTGCCATCTGTCAGTACCATGGCAGCTCGCGCAATGGCATGGCGTATTCGAAAACCACCATCAACACCAGTGGCCTGTCTCACAGCTTCGCCGGCCATGGCAATGTACCCAGCAAAAGGAAAGACAACATCATCTACGACCTTGTGATCTGCAATCCAGGGTTGGTCCTCTAGAGATAGAATGTTTCTCCAGATTGGGTCATGACTAGAACTCTCGGGCACACGCAGGCCGAGAAGACTATGATGCCCGACGTTGCGCATTCTCCATGCTTTGGACACTCGGGATTCATACCAAAATGATTCATCATGCTGCCACGGATAGGTGGGAAGAGTTGTCAGAACCTCCCCGACAGAATACAGTCTGCCATAGTCGATCGACACTCCGTTTTGGTACAATTGCCCGATAGCAGCCAGGGCACTTTTCTCGCAATTCTCGCCTCGCCGCATGGTTGGAACATACTTGTAATCGACGCCTTTGGCCGAGCATATCTGGCGAAGGGGTCCAGCCAGAGCTGAATGAGGACCGATTTCCAAGAGAAGGGTTCTCGGCTGCTCTTTCAGGAGTGCCTGTACAGCAGTGTTGAACTGCACTCGGGATGTGAGATTACTTTCCCAATATGCCGGGCCAAGCTGCTCGCCATCCTGAATCACTTTGCCAGTTACAGATGAAAAGAGTGGAATACTGGTATGTTGGCGGGTGGCATGTTGCCTGCTTAGTTCCCGGACGAGTAATCTGAAATAAACCTGTCCCAATGCCTTCATGTGATCTACTATTTGTTAGAAAAAGGTTCAACTCATGTGAAGATGCAAATGTGACTCACGAGAATGGTATGCTATATCAACCTTCAACTGCCGTGCGAGAACATCGGGCTTGTCGCTTTGAATGGTCTGCAACACGGCACAGAGAATCTCTTCATCACCGGACAGGGTCACACTATTAGGGCTATTATCACAGGCAATCACGACTCCATCAACCAAATACTGCGATGCCTCTGCGCAGCCCAAGCCAACAGCTGCCATACCTCCCACCAATCTCTGCTGTGTTGTCACGTGGCCACGGTAGTAGGCCGATAGGATGGCCTCTGTCACAGAGAGAGCGCCAGTGGCATATGCAGCAGCAATTTCGCCGCTTGAATGGCCGACGACTGCGGTGGGAACAATACCAACACGACGCAACCGATTGACTATGGCGATCTGGATCGCTGTGCACAGCGGCTGGGCGAACTCAGCTTTGTGTACTTGACTCATCGTGGCAGGCCTCTGGAGCTCAGCTATTATTTCGAGCGAATTAGTCTCGATTTGAAGTGGGCGCGTAGTAGGCATATAGCTTTATGAAGATACTCACTGAATATTGTCCACGCAGGCGGATACTCAATAGACTGAAGAATGTCATCCATCTCATGGATATCCTGTGCAAACTGTGCATCATTCTGTATGATCTCGCGTCCCATTTCCGGCCATTGTGCCCCCTGTCCACTGAATACCATTGCTACATTCAATGGACTGGAAGGCGCTTTGGTAACTGCTGGTATCTCATTACTGGACGCGCAGTCCAAGATAAGAAAGGAACGGTATGGGAGGTGTTCCCGGTGTAGGGCCAGTGTGTATACTATGCTCGAAATGTCCAGGGGGTGCTCGGTTGCATATTTCTGAATGTTACTGGCCAAGGTCTTAGCTGAATCCTGCGTGTTGGCAGAGATTAATGCAACCTCTGAATGCCGATGGTTGCCCTTTTGAGAGCGTGGTGGTGGAGCATGTGACTCTGAATAGGCTTCTAGAATAACCTGGGATAGAACATAAGTAAGTCTGTATAGACATGATTTCGATAGATACTACTAACATGTGCATTTGAGCCTCCAATTCCAAAAGAGTTGATACTGATTCGCTTCGCTCGACTCTTTGGCCATGAGGTTGCCTTGACTGGTACTATGAGGTTCTTTTCAACAAAGGGAACTAGAACAATTTAGCCTTGCTGTTGTATTCATTGGGTTATAGTAAGAAAAGGCAAAGAAATCTTACTTCGGGGGTTGGGTGTATGGAACTTGATATTCGGGGGAATCGTCTCGTGTTCTAGGGCGAGAGTCGCTTTGATCAGGCTTGTGATGCCCGAAGCACCTTCCGAATGTCCTACATTCGGCTTCACAGATCCAATGTAGACGCCAGCAGGCCCGAAAATGTCTCCCACGGCATTTGTCTCAATAGGATCCCCGGTGGCAGTACCAGTGCCATGACACTATCTCTGTCAGTCATATAGCGAGAATGAGAAACATATAGAAAGAAACTGACCTCGACGAAGCCCGTCAAGGCAGGATCCAAGCCAGTATCGGCATATATCTTACGCATTAAAGCTGCATGGCTCTCACCGTTGGGTGTCATGAGACCCTGGCTCCTGCCATCACTGTTGCTAGCTGTATTGCGAATTATGGCTCTAATGGGGTTCCTGTCTCGAATTGCATCATCAAGTGGCTTAAGATAAACGGCAGTGACGGCCTCACCACGGGCGTATCCATCCGCAGCCGCATCAAAGGTCTTACAGGATCCTTCAGGTGACAGGACACCCTCCTGGGACATGCCTGCGGTCATTGCTGGGCCCATAATCAGATTACTTCCAGCAACAATGGCGCCAGAACAATCCCCAAAGTTCAGTGCTCGACATGCTTCGTGAAGGGCTATCAGTGAGGCGGAGCAGCCAGTTTTGATCACTATACTATGAAGGAGTTAATTTTGACCTGATACTTATAGCTCCATCAGGAAAGAAAGATGAAAAACTTGCCTTGGTCCTTTCAGGTCATACTCATAAGACAGCCGGTTAGCCAGCATGAGATCACAATGCCCCGTTATAATATAATTCCCCGAATGCTGTGTCTCTTTCGAACTCATATGAAGCCAATCCTCGCCAAACGTGCCTACGTAGCACCCAATCGATTTGCCTCGGTATCCAACCTCACCGGCACTCTCAAACACTTCGCGAGTGACTTCGAGTAATTGCCTCTGCTGCGGATCGGCTCGTTCCAGCTCCGTCTTGCTGAGCGTGAAAAAGGATGTGTCGAGTTTCGTCAAGTCTTGGTCGAGGAAATATCCTGACTGGGATTTAATGGCTCCCAATTTCCCTCTCTTATCCGTGAATCCTTGGGTATTGTAACGATCGGGCGGAATAGGACCTCTGGTGTCCTTCCCATTGACGAGTACATCCCAAAAGGCCTCTTCATTGCTAATACCTCCCGGTAGGCGCATTGCCATGCCGCAGATTGCAATTGGCCGAACATAACGGGCTGGATGCACCTCTTTGTCAGTTGGTATGGTGTTGGAAGTCGGAAGTTGCTGGGGTTGAGTGAGAGTCTTGAAGACGTTGGTGGGGTGTGTTGCTGGAGCATGATTGAGTCGATTTTGTTTGGACTGAGGGAGGGGTGGGGGCAGGGGGATTTCTGCAATGCTAGGAGCCATGTTCAAGTGTTTCGAATATTGAAAAATAATAGCCAATGATATATAATAAGTCAAAGCTGGGATTTCTATGTTTCTTCATGCAATCATATACAAAAGTGCTCCAGGAAAGCTTTATAAACTTGATTTCCAATCACACTCTAGCCTGTCTTTAGCATCTAGGTCGGCGCAGTATCAATGTCATTTCATTCTCGCCTGGGTGGTGACTTGTCTGCAGATGGCTGAAATTGGAGATGCCACTTCATCCTTTACCAACCTTATCATAAGAGGCAGGTCAAATCCGCACTAAAAAGAGGCGTTTGATGAACCCGCAAAAAAGTACGACATCTGACCACCCAAGCTTCGTATTAAGGATGGGACTTAACTGATAAGGCGGATGGTGAAATATTGAGTCAGACTGAAAATCGATCCCAACTCGTTGATCCGATGAATCGATTCTCTCTCGAGAAGTATATCCGAGAAATATATCTACCACGGAACCTGTCTCATGACCCCCTCTTCAAACTCCCAAAAAGTCCCGCCTGGGTATGTTTTCTCCTCGTCCGCCAACAGCCTCACAATCACCTCTGCGCCATCATCAGGCAATTTAGGCCCCCGAAACCCATTGAAAGCGGTCTTGAGTGGCCCCGGAGCAACATTATAGTAACGAATACGAGGATTGGTTTCACTCTCACCTGCGGCGTGTATCCGATCATTCTCAGCGACTTGCATGTGGACCGTTAACCCGTTCATGCCGATCTTGCTTGCTCCGTAGGGTGGGTGACGGCCCATTTTTGTGGTGAGAGAATTGCTCATACTACCGAGGCCGGAGGAGATGTTAATGACTTTGGGGTCGGGCGATTTGTACAAAAGGTCGGTGAAGGCGATGGTGACGACGGCAACGGAGCTGATGTGGAGGTTCATGAGGTCATTGTGTGCTTGACGGATAGCTGATAGGCCTTCTTTTGGGGGCATTATGAGAGTTCCGGCGTTGTTGATTAAGACTATGTTTGAATTTCAGCACATGAGGCAGACAAGGCAAAAAGGGTGGGTGGTGGAGAAGGTTTACCATCAAGTCGACCGTAGGTGGATTCGACATATTTAACAGCGGCAGTAATTTGCTCATCGTTAGTCACGTCAAGCTGCAGAAGATCGACGTTGGCTTTTCCGCCCTGAGCCTTGAGCTCTTGCACTGCCTTCTGGCCTGTTTCAAGGCTGCGGCAGCAGAGGATGTAGGTGTTGTTGGGCGACTCGCGCTGGCCGGCGATCTTGATGATGGAAAAACCAAGTCCTTGGTTGGCGCCAGTGACGAGAACGATTTGAGACGAAGACATGGTTGATGCTGGACTTGACACAACCAGTTTCATGATATTGAAAGGCATTTATGAATGTATATCCTCGGAGTTAATCAGGCATTAACACCTTAACACCGTCTCAGGTAATATCAAGACATCTAATCACCTATTGCCGAAGATGTAGATCATGAAGATCACAAAAGGGCCATACGTTCATTGTTCGATTTTGTTTGTAGAAAGAAATATTCTCTATCAAGCTGTCAATTAATCTGCTACTGATTTGCTCCATTGGGGAGTGAGTGACAATTATATTATTAGCAATCCTATCCATTAAAACCCCCCATAATAATCTATCTAGCTATTACCATTATTTTTATTTGCCTGGTGAGCAAGTTTCAATACCCTTGTGCGCCAACAATTTGGCCCAAAGGTTTATCAGCAAATCCAACAAGAGAAGTATTTTAGAACCCTTAAGACTGATAAGCAAAGCGAAACACTCTGTAAAAGCCCATTCCTCCGTCAATGGCGTTTGAACAGGCCTTTCTTGGCTGGCGGGCCATGTCTGTGTCTTATCTTTCTGTTCGAGCAACAGCACACAATCCTTTTCACATAGGGAGTATACAGTACGGTGTCAATGGTGACTCTCTTGTATGGGTCGGGATGAAGCATCTGTAGAAGAACGCGCAGAAGACTTAAATGGGGAACGCCTCTGAAGGCCGGACCGCATAAAGGGTATTCGTGGCCCTCGACAATTCCATCGGGCTTCTTCCGGAAGAACTCCTCCCAGCCCCCCATAAAGCGGGCATATTTAGGATCCTTCAAGTCAGCTGCTCCCCAGGGAGTGCCACAGAAGAGGAGTGCAAGGCATACAATGCCGCAAGACCAAACATCAAGTGCTCGTGGATCATAGTCACCTAGATACAAGAAATATCGTGAGAAACAAGATTTCACAGCATATCTCAGAGGCAGCTAAATACTTACCATTCTTTTCCAAGACCTCTGGCGCGATGTAAGGCAAACTACCGCATATTCCTGGTGCGCATCTGCGAACCTCGTCAAGTTCCTTGTCATATTCCTCATTAGCTGCGCGCAAGCCGGGGTGTAGACCACTAAAAACCTCCGCGACACCGAAATCAGTAATTTTAAGATGGCTGTTCTCAGACAGAAGCAGATTTTCCAGCTTGATGTCACGGTGTGCGATTCCCTGGCTATGCAGGTACCAAACTCCCTGAATCAGCTGTTTAAAGAGGCACAATTTATCGTCCAGCTGCAAGTAGTCCTTTTTCACCAGGGAAAATAGCTCCCCATAGCTACAATACTCCATGACATGATTCAAGAGACCAGAATCGGTGCAGATACGCACAGTCTGCACGATATTTGGATGGTTCAGACTGTTAGCGATACTGAACTCTGATTTTACCTTCCTCGCGTATTCCTCTTTGCTTTCATATGCGTCTTTTCGAAACTCTTTGACGGCGTATGCAACACGTTTAGGAGAGTCTTTCTTGTACATGATATTGACAATTGCTGTTGCACCTCTACCAATCTCCCTTCCCCTTTTACCAGGGATCATACTGGCGCTCACAAACTCGTCGCTGAGTTTGCAGCATTCCACCGAGATATCATCCAAAAGACTTGCACCGGAATTGACCGGGTTTGAGAGCGGCGTGTCAGCCTGGTCTTGCTCGTTTCCGAGGCAGGGGGCTTTCATCTTGGGTTCTGAGCGTTGACGGGAAATGGTACCCAATTTAATCTTGTTCTTCAGGTTCAGAGATGTAGCAGATAGCATATGTTTTCTGATTCCTTGCAAGGGTTGGGACGCATCAGATGAGCGAGGCGTAGTATTTTCTGGATCAACAGGTGAAGCCTGCGCCTTCGAAGACAAATTACCATTCTCTGGGATAGATGTTGACGAGAGGTCAAGGTCAGAACAGTTGGTCTCCTCTGCAGAAGGATTCGTGCCGAAGCGGTCGACGAAAGATTTGAATGTGTCCGAAGATAGTTTCAAAGACGACAGACGAGGCATCACACTTGAGGAAGAAGAAGAAGAAGAAGAAGAAGGCAGCTTAGAGGATGAAGGAGAAACCGAAGACGAATTTGAATTTGAATGCATATTTTCCGTCTTCAGCATCAACGATGGACGATTACCCTGTCGAGATGTCTCCCCAGCTTTGCCTGTCGACATACGAGGATCTGCCATTTTGCTGGCTCCAATCTGCAGGCCCGGACCCCCAGGTCCGGTGAGCATGGGAGAAGGCTTGACTTGATGACAGTGCTCTTGTCCCTGCAAGGGCTCTTCACCTATTGGCTGAAGGGTTGCAGGTTGAGCCATAACTAACAGTCACCGGTAAAGAGTGCTAAAAAGATATCTCGAGCAGGCAAAATGAAAGAACGATATGTGCTCCCTGAAGAATTCTTTGCTGGATGAAGTTGGCGTGTCGCAGCCTAGGATATTTGAAACGAGTGAAGGGAATAATGTCTGAAGAGAAGGATAGAGGAAGTAGAAGAGAGAGACCGAAGAGTGAAAGCGAGGGAATCTCCCAAAAAGGGAAAGCAGCACACCTCCTGCCAGGCAGCCAAACCGTCATCCATCCCACCTTCTTCACTCTACTGGGCATCAGACGCGTCACCTGAAGACTTTGATCTCATTATTGCGGCTACATTTTCGGCTGATGGATGCAACCTCGAGACTCTTTTCGTCAACTGATTATGCGTCAGGCATCAGAAGAACAAAGCCTTTGAAGCAGTTTTGTACAACCTTGGTCAAACTGAACATCTGAGCATAATTCTCCTCTCTGCCAGAATTTCCCGAGGCTGACATTTTCATACATTTCATCATAGATCGAATCCGATGATGAACGAATACTGACAGCACCGGGCTTTAAAATCAACCAGCGGATACAAATATATACTGGCAAACGCCGGGAACCCGCTACGGACTATGGAGTGTGACATGCAGTATTCCGTGCTCAAAGTGAGAACTAAGGGCTATGCCAAATCCTACTTACATATAATTAAGATACCTAAATACGATACCTATGTCAGGCAACCCTTAGTCTTCTCGTACGCCAATGCACCATAACCATTGAACACTGCAGATCGAGACCTTGATGGTTTTCATTTTGAGATTTGCTAGAAGACCAATCTTATTCCTCCGCGCCTAAACAGGCGGGGTACACGAACGCAGCATCAAGTGTTGAGTTAGCCAAGATGATACACAAAACGCTAAGCACCGGCAAGCCGACAGTCAGAACTAAGTGACACGAAATAAGCTATAAATCTCGTATCGAGAATGAGAGGATATAACAAAGCACCTCAGTAGAGTGGACAAGGAGGCCAGCCGCTGACGCTGGCAGCATTCATTCCCGTTCCCCTCTCATTGAGGAAACATGCATATGCTGTAGCACTTTTGCGTGGCTTTACTTGACAGCCCGATGGATAATATCGGCCTGGTGATTGCAATACTGGTGCATCGAGAATTGCTGCATAGTTGGAACTTGAATCTGATATCGAGTCTCAGTGGAACTGAGAGCTGCAGGCGCAACTGCTAGATCGGCAAAAGTACAACTTTTGCTACCCAGGAACGTTGCTATCGGTGCCGGTCTTCCAGAACGGGGGGCTGGCAAGGTTAGTATATTATGAGATGAGATGGGCGACGCTGGCTAGATCGTGACACCCGGGCACGAAGAAGCACTATAAGTAGGCATAATTCCTCATAACAGCAGTGGTCTGCTGAAGTGCCAAATTTTGCCCTGCTCAAAAGTCTTGTATTCCCGTCTCTCCTTGCAAATGTGATTGGACATCTTCGTTGTCTCCATCAACAACCCATTCTGGTTCTTCGTCGTCAAAATATTGATCTTGCTCTTCGGTCAAATCATCGTATTCGTCATTTTCATCGACCTTGGCGTAGTCAAAGTCGCGATCTTCGCCTCTCAAGAACCGCAATGTCATCTCCCATCGCCAAAGCTTTTCTCCCTCCTCTTTACTCGGCGGGATTTCATCCCTGTCTTCGGCAAGAATCTCGCCACTGGGGCCGCGGGTGTAGTTGAACATCGCATGGGGGTCAGGATGCGCAAGTGCATCAAACTTGGCTTCCGACCGTAGCAGATCTGACTCAAGGACACCAGAGAATCCTTTCGCTCGGCCTTCGGCCTCCCTTTCCGCTGGCGTCTGGAATCGACGGATCAGGCGATCGTATAGTAGGGGGTCTGCAGGGCTGCGCATTAGCTGTTCAAGTCATTTCCTTTTTGTTTTCGTGATCTAACGCAAGGGTCAAATCGACTCGTTGGAATCAAAAAAACAAGGATAGAGCAAGCGGACCGGCGAGCTCAAGATCAGCAGAGAAATACTCCGGGTGCATATCCAAGTAGCACTTTCGACGGTTCCTAACCCGGGTCTCAAGCGAAGGCTCATGGGGCCTCGATCCGGATGCTATATCCTTCTGGACGGTAACATTTTCTTGGGTCATGACTCCTGTGCCTATTGGCAAATACGGCATAATGATATTGTTTCTGAACGTGGCTGGAGAGAATGGGGATGATGGCGACAGAGATGGACGGCGATGATGATGACGGGTCCAAACAAACCGCTAACGAAGGCGAAGAAACGCTCGGAAGCAGACGGCAAAACTCCTTCATCTCCGCCGTGGACAGACCAGCAACGAATAACAGTCTACAATTGGCCAGGATAGGGGTTTATTATGGATAGTCGGCTTTCTATCTGAAGAAAAGAATTGTAAGACCAGCTCCTGTCTGTTTCATGTCTGTTTTTGCTTGCCGGCCATCGCGGTGGAGGGGAGTTGCGCATCCCCGACCGGCCCTCGTCCGCCCCAATAAAGGCCACATGATTTGAAGAAATGAAAGCGAAATGGATTTGAATTGACAAGAATCTCCCAGTTACGCCTCCTCGGCAACCTATATCTTTCGTCTCTGATCACCCTTGATTGTACCAGACAGGTTGTGTTGGAGATCTAGCACCATGTCGTCGTTGTCTGTCAAGACTATCCTTCAGCAGGCCAACACCAAGAAGGTGGTCGCTGGTGTGGCTTTGCTGTTCATTTTAGGATTCTATTCCCCTGTCTTTGAGATGACTCTGTCTCCTGTGTATGGAGCTGCGGCGTCGCATATCTTCCACGGTTATGGCGTGGGTGTTGTTGCAGGCTGCGGATGGCTTCTGAAAGACCACGTCCGCCGATTGTCCAATCGACGGGCTGTCTATCTACTTCCTGCGCTAGCATTTTGGGTTCCCAGTATCCAGTACTTTGTGACCCAAGGAAGCTCGTCGCTGGGAAATCCGACTGGACCTGTCATCACGGAGCTCTTTACCTTCTATCCTCTGGTTCTATTTACTGTGGCATGTGCTGGAAAGCTGCTCCAGTTGGGTCTCAAACTGCAGCCGCATGGTGACATCGTCTCAGAGCATGTTCCTCTTCTGGGATCTTATATCATCTACTCTGCAGGAGATCACTTTGCTAAGGCATTCCTCTCAAAGTTTCTGGGCACGACTTTTCTTCTGTCCCGATGTGGTCTGCAGTTTTTAGTTGGTGTGTTCTATGCTGCGGTCATCCCATCCAAATGGCTTGTGCTTGCCATTCCATCTATTCTTTTCTCTCTCACTTCCGACGTGCATTTGCCTCTGGGACATACCACTGCGGTGCTGAACTCCGCCCTTCAGGAAGAAGGCTATGCCCTTTTGGCTAGACAGGATTCAAACACTGGCTACATCTCTGTTTTGGAGAACATGCACGATGGTTTCCGCGTCATGCGATGTGATCACAGTCTTCTTGGGGGGCAGTGGACGAAAATGCCCGCGAACTATCATCCCGCTGTGAAGGACCCTATCTATGCTGTGTTTGCCATGCTGGAAGCTATTCGTCTGGTCGAGACCGATTCGGGCGAAGCTCGCGCAGATGCTAACACCAGAGCCCTTGTTGTGTAAGATCTCGAATAACTAGGAACAGAAAAATCTACTGTATGATCATCTTACTGACTGCGAATAGTGGACTCGGAGTTGGCACCACTCCCGCTGCCTTGATTAACCATGGCATCGAGACTACTATTGTCGAGATTGACCCTGTTGTTCATAAATTTGCGGCTGAGTATTTCGAATTGCCAAGCAACCACATTGCAGCCATTGAAGACGCGACGACCTTTGTCAAGCGCGCCCAGTCGTCTTTGGAGTCCGCCAAGTACGACTATATTGTCCATGATGTATTTACCGGAGGTGCAGAGCCTCTTGAGCTCTTCACCATTGAATTCCTGAGAGATTTGGACTCGCTCCTCAAGCATGACGGAGTAATTGCTATCGTAAGTTCTCCCCTTTGTGATTTACATCTGACGTAGTAATATGGGTCCATCTTACTGATAATTGAGCCAGAACTTCGCCGGAGATCTCTCCCTCTACCCAGCCGCACTTACCGTCCGCACAATCCGTGCCGTCTTCCCAAGCTGCCGGTTCTTCCGTGAAGATGCCGTCGCGGAAGGCCACGTGGACTTCACAAACATGGTCGTTTTCTGCAAGAAGACCGCCACTCCTGTTCAGTTCAGAGATCCAGTCCGGGCCGATTTCTTAAGTAGCAAGTCTCGGGAGAACTACCTCGTGCCCAAGCATGAGGTCGACCCATCCATCTTTGACCACATCGAGAAAGGCGGAAAGAAGGTCTTGAGGGCCAAGGAGACTGGGCTACTTCACAAGTACCAGGATCGTAGTGCTTTGGCCCACTGGCAGATTATGAGAAATGTCCTGCCAGATGCGGTGTGGGAGAACTGGTAAAGTATTCGAGTATGCTTAGGGAGTCATCGATGATACAAAAGCATAAAGAATGTTCCTAGGCTAGCTGTATAGTACCCGTGGTGAATTGTCTATCAAGAGTGAAGCTTGGACTTTTTGTTGTGCACATAGTGCTAGTTTATCAAACGATAATATTAGCTGTACTGCTATCTCAAATCTTCGCTTTGCCGGTAAAAGTCGGAGGGGAATCGCCAAAGACAATCCTGCGATCCAACTCAACGCTCTCCTTTGATACATCATCCTTGCCATCTTCCATAACCGCAAACCCATAGAGAGCTCTCTCCTTTCTCTCCATCCACCTCCGACTCACCTCCCGGGCTACTTCATTTCCATCTCTCGCCGCATCAGCAGCAAGCAACGTAGCACAAATAAGCCAGCCCAGCCGAGAGAGAAGTATCCGACCATTCAGTTTGAGATTCTCCGCTGACTCCGACTGAATATATGCAGTCAGAACATCAGTCGCCTTGAGCAGAATCTCTGTAATTGAAATATCCCTAACGACTTGATTCGCAATTGTGCGCACCCATTCCGTCAAGCTGTTGAGGACATTGCTTCCGTCACGACCCTTGAGAACCCGTACAACATCATCCGCCATCACGTTTGTGGTCCCTTCCCATATACTAAGCACGTTTGAGTCTCGGTATATGCGGGCGATGTTGAGCTCTGGATCTTCGTTTTCCAGATACCCTACTCCACCTAGTGACTCCATACACTCCGCGAGACCGGCGATGGCTGCTCGAGCTGTGACGGCCTTGGCTAGAGGGGTGACGAGACGAAGAAGACGAGCGGGAACTGCAGATTGGGAACCAATCCCTAAATGACTGGGGAGGGGTGCAGATGCGTTAGAAGCATTCTCTGTGATACCGAGTAACACAACGGCAAAGAATGCTAGATGTGTCATTGCGCGGTATTCGACATGCTGGTGAGCCATTGTCCGGACATGAGCTGGTGTTTCAATAAGCAATCTCCCGCTTGTTGTGCGAACACGAGCAAAGGCACGGGAGATCGCTAGACCTCGGCCCCATCCGCCAACAGATGAGACGGTATTGTGCACACGGGTGATGTTGAGGATGGTGCTGATTTCCTTGACTCCAGATCCCGGAGACCCGATGAGGTATGCTCGCATCTTTGATAGGACGAGCTCAGCAGTTGGCAAGGCACGAGTGCCCAGTTTTGATTTTAGACGGTGGATTTGGACACCGTTTAAGTCGGTCTCAGGAGATGAAATGTCGGAGGACAGCGACGCCAGGCTTTGTCGACGCATCGGGGCATAGAACGCAGATAGAGTACCATCAGGCATCTTGGCAAGAAGAACTGACATTTGGGAATCAGTCGCGGAGCTGAACCATTTGAACCCGTTGATTTCCCAGGGTCCTAATGGCTGGCCATCTGTGTCGTGACGGCTCTCGTCAGCCGTGAAGGCAGGCGAGTGAGTCGCCTGCGTCTCCGTGTTCCGAACATCACTCCCCCCAGGTCTTTCAGTCATCCATTGTCCACTGGTCCAGGCAAATTCGGGGTCCCTCGAGACCAACCGCCGATAGGCCTCGTCGAATACCTGTCTCTCCATTTCAGAAAGTGACTGCCCTTTGGCAAGTTGTCGAGCCAACATTTTAGCCGCACCGTCTGTCATCGCGGATGGACATGTAACTATCGCGTTACCCCCTGCCCAGAGGTGGTATTTGAGAAACTGATAGACTCGGCTGTATAGACCATACTGATTCTCATACGGTATGGCCACGATGCCCTCGGCTATTCCCATGGCAGAAAGCGAACGCCATCCTTCAGAAGTGACCAACGTATCGACACGATGTCCAAAGCTGTCCCATGTTTTCAAGTACGGGGTATTGCGCTCTGCATCGGCAACATGAGCGAAAACACGGCGATCTATGACGCGAGTTCCAAATCCAGAGAGGTCAGGCGCTAAGGTATTTTGCAAGGACGGAGGGAGATAGACTAGTGGATTTGTGAGAATGATTCGAGTATGGTCAAAGAGCAGAGTCACAACGCACATGAAAACACTCGTTTATAACTTTCATCTTCATAGAACGAGTTAGTCAGTCTGGGGGTCTGTTGGAAGAAACCCGAAGTACCACTGGATGGTGGCGAAGTATGGGAGGAATCTCCTGCCATTTTGAAAGATGTGGTATTTTTGGATATCGACAATATTCAGAGTATCGACTGATTATTTAAAAGGGATTTATCGACAACATCGAACGTTGGAAAATCAGGCTGTGGGGAACAGATCGTCGCTCCATAGCCGGTCAAAATGCGGAGTGATGGTGAAAGTTCCGAGGTCAAGTCACACACACAGGCAATGACTGACGGTGTTGCTTGTTTCCTGGTCATGCAATGATTATAATATCATCAAGTGTGTAACTCTAGTCAGTGGGTTAGCAAGACATTTAGATGAATATTCTGGGACGATACATGCAATGATAATTGGTATTCACATTGGTGCGCTAATGAGATATCATTCCATTGACAAAAACAAAGTCCACACAGGGGAAAATGGGGAATAAATAATAAGTGCTATTTCAGATCCATCATCTCTTTGACTCCCAATCCAGCCCAAAAAGCCATTCCCTTATCAGAACAATGACTGACCGTCGCTAAGCCGGGATGCTCAATCCCCGGGAATATGTACTGTGCGAAAGCGATTAAAAATACAATCCAACAAAAAGTATCATTCGAATAGGTGATTTTTATGCCGATGGGCTGCCACGAGGACTGCCACCTGGTTTCTTGACCAAGCCCGCGAAGAAGTTTGCCAGAGCTTGGTTGTGTGCCTTCTCGTCGCCAGGCGAGGAAAGAGCCTCCTTTCGTTGAGCCCGACTGGCTTCTCTCTCCTGTTGCATAAATTAGAATCATTAAATTATTTCACCGATCATAGAAAGTATTTCCTGTGGGCTGGCTACTCACCTTTAATTTCCTCAGCATATCATCCGCATCAACTTGAATTCCTCCCATGTTAAATTGTACGGGCCCAATATGCTCGTTGACCCGTCCGTTATCATCCAAGGGTGACATCTCCAACTGGGGCACTTGCTTAGTTGCACGGTCTTTCTCGTCCTCAACCTTCAGTTGCTCCAAAACTTCGACCTGCTTAGACAAGAAGCCTTGCATATCAGACGTCTCGACTTCGATCTTGTTTCCATTCTGTTGACTGCCCGGGTGTGTCATCGAAGTATCCCGCTTGGGGTCTTTAATAGTCTGCTCGAAAACTGTGACGGCGCTTGTACCATCATCCATTCCCTCTCCAGGTTCGCTTTGTGGTTGCTCCACGGGCCCGGGAATAAGGGGCTCGGGAGGATCCTGGATCTCAATTGACCAGCCAGTTGATACACCTTCCATATCGAACCCTTCTCTGATAATCCGAATTTTACCCCACGAGTCCCAATTCGATGGTACCAGAATCTTGTCTCTGTCGATGACATTATGTTTAAGCGACTGGCGTTTCAAAAGTGAATGTATCCCGAGAGAAGCATGTATCAAGCTCTGTAGGGAATTCGCAAGAAACGGTGTGGTATAAATCAATGATGCGCCATCTGTCCCACTCATATTAGTATAATGAGCGAGTCAGTTAGCACAGAAGTTGTTAGCACTCACGCTTCAAGAGGAGCGTCCTCATAAACTGAAGAATAAAGTCGAATTCTTCTTCGTGCCAACCATGATCCTTCTCTAATTTCTCAATCTTATCGGCCTGTTTTCCGAGCAAAAATTTGATGAGCAGCTATTTCCTTTAAAGCTCAAGCATGTAGCTTCACGTACCCCTTGGCAGACCACACACATTGGAATCCCTAGTCCTTCATCCCATTCACCAGGGCCCAAAGGTATAGTAACTGGTCCACCAGAGCTTGTCACCCCTCCAGCGGCCGAATCCATACCCTTCTTCCGATCGCGCCACTCTGTCATAGTCTCCTCCATGACGATTTTTGTCTCATCATCGAGGGAAATAAGCACATGTCGTAAAAGGCGAACCCATTCCCTTAGTCGCCGAACCCATGTCCAAGGGTCCGACCAGTCCAGCAGGATAACGACCAAGGTCTCGGGGACGGATTGGGGGGTCAAGAGTGGTTGAAGGAGGGGCGCAAAGGACAGGGAAGGTTCAGAAAGCAGGTATGCGGAAACACGCGCCAGTGTATCTTTCAGAAGAGCAATCATTAGCCAGGTTATAGCTATAAAGGGCGTATAATATCACCCGTATTCAAGTGAGAGCCATTTACCTTCTTGATCAGCATCTAGCACGTCCTGATATGTGTATCCCAGGGCAAATTGGTTGGCGACCGGCGGTATTCTGCCTTTTCGCTTCTCGTTGGATGGATTGGGGTCCGAAGTGTCTGCGGATAATGTATCTAGAAATTCTCTCTGGCTCTCAGGTGTGCCTCCTAAAAAAATGATATATTAGCAACACGTCATAAGAGCCGACAAAACGTGTGGCCATGCGGGACCATCAAAGCACATGGAATAAAAACACCGCAGAGACCGAAGCCACAAGAGACAGAAACTGACCTAATATCAACAGATTCTTCTCTGGCAATCGCTTCCCATTAGCGACACCATCCAGCATGGAAGACCAGATGTTTTTCTTGGGGCCATCCTTGCTCGATGGTCGACTGTTATTCCCGCCCGATTTGGAGCCGGGAATTTGACTTGATGTAGACATTGTCTTTATCCAATTCCGACCATGCCTCAACCTGCGCGGATCATTCCAAGACGTTGGGTGGGATGATTCTATAGGGCGCCCGACAGGAGTTCACGCGTTGATGCCGAAGTTTTGGGCGGATGGTGAATAATATTGATTGGGACTGCGAGCGGAGCAGGGTCAGGGGAATCTCGAGACGGATGCCTGTGGCTGATGCACTCTGAACTGTTTCAAGGTCGATAATTTGTCGAGTAAGGAAGGTATCCGTGGCAGAGCCAGGTCCTTGCTTAATCAAACGATAATCCCCCGGTTTTGCTGCCAGAAGTCAGTCGTGCTTGGAGGTGAAGATGTATGGTGGTAAACATTAATGTGTCGGCGGCGGGTGGGACCTTGCGCGGAGAGCCCGTGATACAGATTGGCCTGCGACTTTTCGCAGCTTAATTAATGCCGTGGTTCGCCGTCCATCTCACTCCCCCCAACGCAAACCATCCACGTTAGACGAGACTGCTTATTGGGAGTGCAGCTTATGGCCCTCATTTTGTTCAGTCCCAATTTCAAGATCTAATAATGAACGGTATCCGTCAGGTCCAGGCGCTCAACAAGCGCGAACTCGAAAATGCCATGTACGTCCTGTCCTCTCTTCTGATTATCTCCAAACCTTCGCGACGGTCGCTTTGCTGACATTGAGGAATTACATAGACCCCCTGAAGCCTCATGGCACGCAGACTACCGGGATACAGCTTATATCTACATTGGTGGTCTCCCTTTTGACCTCTCCGAGGGTGACGTAGTAACAATCTTTTCGCAATTTGGAGAGCCAGTCCATGTGAACCTTGTACGCGACAAAGAGACAGGAAAGAGTCGAGGATTTGCATTTCTGAAATACGAGGACCAGCGCAGTACCGATCTAGCTGTCGATAATCTGGGCGGAGCGACCGTTCTAGGAAGATTACTTCGGGTGGATCATGTGAGATACAAGAAACGCGATGATGAGGAAGAGGGAGATAATGTTGCACGATTGATGGGGGATACCGATGCTAAAGACGGGGAGGATAGCAGACGGAAGAAGAGAAGGACCAGCGAGGACGAACCCCACAGGCGGCCTCTTCTGCAAGAGGAAATCGAACTTCAGAAACTCATGCAAGAGCACGACGAGGAGGATCCGATGAAGGAATTTCTCATTGAGGAGAAAAAGGAAGAGGTCTCTCGAGCTTTGGTGAAGGCGCGAAGCAGCGAGAAGCGATCATCTCGAAGACGAGATGACAGCCGGGAGAGATCAAGTCGTCATCACCGTCATCACCGTCGCCGGGACGAGGGAAGATCTGACTCCAAAGAAAGACGCCATCGGGACCGTCGCTCACCATCGAGGGAAAGACGCTCTTACAGAGACAGCTCGCCGTCAAGGAAAGAAAAGTCTCGTAGGGATAGATCGCCGAGGTCAAGATCCCCCGACTCACGACACCGAGATAGACGCGAACGGCGCCGATGAACATGATTCTTTTAATATGGCAATTATGTCTATTCGCTAAGCTAGTTGTCTGTTATATATCTCACAGCGACCGCAAAAGAGCGACTAATTTGAAATCAAATCCAAGACTATGTCTCATGGAAATGAAGGAATGGAAATGGCAGCTATAACAGTGGACAATCCGGGTGATTGTTGCCTGTTCTAACTGCATAGCGCAGCAAGCTGCAGCTATCATTCAGGCTTCGCACTGGGTCTCAAAAGACAACCTTGACTGAGACAAGAGAAAAGGGACCATTCGCTGCAGGATAAGGCCATTGAAATCTCAGGGCGAAATGCTTAGATAGGACTTGAATATCAATCCTCACAGCCGGAAGAATATGCGTCAACCACCGCCCAAATATCTTTTCCAGCCCTCTCTCACACAGTATCGTTTTCCATCGTCTCCATCACGAATAAGAAACTTCTCCCACCTTCCATCTCGTCCCGAGCCAATGACAATGATGGTGTGGTCATTAGGCCAACCTATCACCCCCTTGACCGGCCGTCCAATGGATGTCCCAAGGGACTGTACATGTTGTGAACCAGGTGGCGTTTCTTCGCCAATTTCAAAGTGCGCGCTCGCAAATGAATAGACGTCCGAGAAGACCCTTGGGAGTAGAGGGATTTTCCCCAGAATGCCCCATTTTTGGTTGGTGCCTTCTTCCGATGGTGAAGATGGCGACGGGCTACGGTGAGCGACGGTGCGTGGGTTTGGAATATCGAATACATGGAGAGTAGACTTGTCAGATGTCACAGCTAATAAATTGTTGGAAGGGGAGATAGCAAGTGAGAATATCACCGCTTGATCGACTCCCCGTCGTAATTCGGCCATCTTCGTGCAGTTCCTCGTAGAAAATACACGAATCAGAGTACCCTTAGAATGCAATTAGTGAAAAGGCGCTTATTGAACTATAGCATGAACCCTCACCGCTTCACTTGCCGTCGCCAACACCTCCCCATCAGGGCTCAACGCCATGGCGCGCAAAGGAGTGCTGTGGGCAGGTATGATGCTGACGTTTCCTGTCTCTAGTTCAACTAGCTGAACCTGCCCTGGGGATCGACCTGGAAATGCAAGAAGCTTGTTCCCCAGACAAGCGAGTCCCATTGGGTTATCGGAGGTCTCGAAGACAGAGAGCTTCTGAGGAGGGTTGGAGAAAGCGAAGATGTGAATATTGTTCAGTAATGCAACAACAATACGTGATTTGGACAAACGGACGCCGAGAACAGAGGTGCGGAACTCGAGCGTGATAACCGCCTTCTGCTTCGCATCATCCCAGATGACCAACTTGAAGCCGTGAGTAAATGCCAAAGACTTGGATGGCTGGAAACAGACGCACCTTGTTCTGGGGGAACTTGGGTTGTTTTCCCCCACCAACGATGGCAAGGTAGTTGGATTGACCCAACATTTCCGCTACCCCGATGCCAGCATTGAAGTCTTGGGTCCAGTCAGTTGTGATGGCGAAGCATGCAACACAAGGGGTGCGTACCTCTAGATACTTTAAGCTCACAAGGGTCGGTATTAAAGACTAGAAATGTCAGCCTTGTACAAATTTACGCTCGATATAGCCAACTGAAGAGCTGTTGCAATCTATCTCCCCATCTATATATATGCATGTGACCGAGGCTTACCGCAGAAACCAGTATCCAGACCGACGGAAAAGCAGGTGTTTTCACTATTGAAGATGGCAGAAAGAGAGTAAGGTCCCACGGACTCATCGATAACCTGTCTAGTGTTCATCTTGATGAATGAGACAAGGTCTTCAGGTAAATATAGAGACTAAAAAGATGAGTTTTGGTGTATGCGACGATGGCGAGGGAGGATCTTTGATGCGCAATGCGCGGGAGAAAGTAAGAGGGATGTTTGGATAAACTGTCAAGTCATAATAATAGATCCTCTGGAATGCTCTCGATCTAGCTCCTGTGTAAATCTTCCTGATGGAAACAATGCGCTATGTCTAGAAAATCGGGAATGACGATGAGATAACCGTGAGAGAAACAACAATAGTGGATAGCTCTGTTCATGCCTGAATGCCTTGATTCCTCAGGCCACCAGACAGTTCAGGCTTACATAACAGGGTGTATCGTATGGACGTATCAAATACCACTACGGCGGGCCGCAGAGACCCACGGCCGCGGAGCCCCTGAGAGAGACCTAAACGGGGTGGATTCGGCCAGCAAGCAGCTTGGGATGGCCTCGATTGAGCCACTGTTGTCGATTCTCAAAATAAGATAGTTTCAGGCGAAGATCAATCGCATGGTTTTCCTTTTTCCTCTTCGTTTTTCCTTTTTGACCGTTTTTCCTGCAAGAACTACACTAATAATTACCTTGTACCTGATTATCATTGGAACTGTTGTACGGTATTGTATCAGAACCCAAAGTTACCTGTGCTTTTCAGTCTGGAGAAGCAGAATCGCCTGCTCTGATTGGTCCCACCGCCGCTGCTGCACAGGGAAAGGGGGAAGCAATACCACTCCGTTACTAGCCCCGTATTGCCCCCTAGTCCTGCTTAGGCTGGCCTCTGCTCTCTCTCTTTCTTGCTCTCTCTAACGGAACTGCTCTCAACTCACCCAAGAGACCTCAGGAGAGAGCATCCTCCACCCCCAAATCCATTCCCTTCCCAGCTTCCCTCCTCTCGTCCTTGTCCCTGCCATTCGCTCGCTGGTTTTTCTTTGGCTTCATCTTCTCTCGTCCTAATCTCGTTTCTCTCTTTCTCTATCAATTTCTCCTCTCCTTTAACCCACCATGTCGTCAGCTCTCAACGCGGTATGTTGCTTGCTTCCCCTTTCTGGCTTCTTCCTAAAGATTCCCGCTCAACCCTCCCCCTCTCTCCCCCAAATGGCCCTGCACGGGTCTCTGTTTCTCCCCTTTACCCACTCAATCCCATTCGCACTTTTATTATATAAACGAATTGAGTCTCATTCTAGATCAAGCTCCGTCGCAAGAAAAATGTCAAGAAGGGTATCCAGTTCTGCTTGATGGTCTGTGGTGCCAGCGGAACCGGTATGTGATAACAAAATCGCAACTCCTCTCCCCACGGACATAAATTGATCGATTCGGTGTTTTTCTCTATCCTACAGGACGTACAACCTTTGTCAACACACTCTGCGGGAAGCAAGTTCTTGAGGGCAAGGATGCCGACGACGCTGCCAACGCTCACATCGAGGAAGGTGTCCGCATCAAGCCTGTCACAGTCGGTAAGTTGGATTCACCTCTCTTATCTATTTGAGGGGCAAGGATATACTGACAGCTGGGGTGAAGAGCTCGAATTGGATGATGAAGGCACTCGAATCTCCCTAACCATTGTTGATACCCCGGGTTTCGGTGACCAGATTGATAACGAAGCAAGGCATGTTAACGCATGGATATGACATAACCATTTGGTTTCCAGGGCTGACCGCTCCTTAGCTTTGGTGAGATTGTCGGATACCTCGAGCGCCAATACGATGATATCCTTGCGGAAGAATCACGAATCAAGCGAAACCCCAGATTCAGGGACAACCGTGTGCACGTTCTTCTGTATTTCATCACACCAACCGGCCACGGCCTGCGTGAGCTGGACATCGAATTGATGAAGCGTCTCTCCCCCCGTGTCAACGTCATCCCCGTCATCGGAAAGGCCGACTCTCTCACTCCTGCCGAATTGGCCGAGTCTAAGAAGCTGATTATGGAGGACATTGAGCACTACCGTATTCCCGTCTACAACTTCCCTTACGATATCGAAGAGGACGATGAGGACACCGTGGAGGAGAACGCTGAGTTGCGTGGATTGATGCCATTTGCCATTGTTGGCTCCGACGACTTTGTGGAGATCGATGGCCGAAAAGTGCGAGCTAGGCAGTACCCTTGGGGTGTTGTGGAAGTCGAGAACCCCCGACACTCTGATTTCTTGGCTATCCGAAGCGCTCTTCTGCACAGCCATCTGGCAGATTTGAAGGAGATCACACACGACTTCCTTTACGAAAACTACCGTACCGAGAAGCTCAGCAAGAGCGTCGATGGTGCTACTCCGTATGTGCTCTTATATATATATATCCCAGTGTCGTACATTTGCAGCTAACAGGTTGAAACAGTACCCAAGATTCCTCTATGAACCCTGAAGACCTAGCATCTCAATCCGTCCGCCTTAAGGAGGAACAGCTTCGCCGCGAAGAAGAGAAGCTCCGCGAGATCGAGCTCAAGGTGCAGCGTGAGATTGCTGAGAAGCGACAGGAGTTGCTGGCTCGCGAGAGTCAACTCCGGGAGATTGAGGCTCGCATGACTCGCGAAACAAGCCAGGGTCAGGTTGGCGAGACAAACGGAGAGGCTTAGATACCCCCTGTTTGTTAAACCCTTGACTTATAAGTGCGGGTTATGGTTTCGCGGTTTGACACCGTCAGTGCCAACGTAATGGAACTTATGGCACGAAGGTAGTAACTGTCTATGGGGATAATATTGACCGTTTATTCACGTTAATAGCTTTTTCTTATTGAAAGGGAGGAGGCAAAAATGCAATGCTCCGTTTTCGATGACTGGCACCATTTCCTCCCTTTCGTAGAGAGGAAATGAGAACAAGAGGTGATGGGATCTCTGGCTGTCGCTCTCGAATTTCTCTCTCGATTTTTTCTTGGTTTCTTATATGTCTTCCTTTCCTTCGGCTGAAGATTTCCCCTTGTTTTCCTATGCCCGTGTACTGTTATTTCCGGGTCAGATAGCATCCTTTTAATTGTTGACAATTGTCACTGGAACACTCCTGCATAAATTTTTTTCCTTTGCCCATGTCTTTTTTTTACATCTCGATTATTTTTTTCGTCAATGGCACTTGTCCCAATCTCAGCAGCGCAGCAAGATTCCCTCTTTGTCATTTCATCTTTTGTGTGTGCTCTCGTGGCTTATGTCTCTTCTATCCTTCTATGTCTTCTTAGTTGAATAGTAGTAAATGAGGAAGAAAAAGTATCTACACTGTTTACTCTTTTGGTCGTAGCTGTCTGCGATAGGGCATATGTGGTAGTAGGTTTTTTTTTTTTTTTTTTTTTTTTTGGTGATCATTGATCATCTTCGATCGACAGGCACCGAGGCAAAAATATATCTTAACGCAAGGCCCAAGCTCCTGTAAGAGTTCGTATGACATAACAGTACGAGATCTCGAAACAATTTATATGTAATCCTTGTTTCAAGCTTAATGATAGTGCATTGATTGAATAGTATTCATGTTATTGTTTTATTCAGATAACAAGATGCTATTGGGTATGTATGGATATGGGGTAATGTGTCCAGAGGTCCTTTAAACATAAGCCAAATTGAGGATATGTAAGATCATGAGATGGAAACGACGTTCCCTGGACTTTGCGAGCGATCAGGCATACTTTCAATAAGAGGAATCACTGCATGCAAGAGGCAGCAGGCCAACTAAGAGAGTAATAGGTTTTAGACATCACACAAGATGGTGTTCATGCAACTAGGAGGATAAAAGATTAGATAGGAAAGAAACAGAGAAAAGGAGCAACACTGAAAATGAAGAAAACAATAAGAATAAGCATGTGGTATTTGCGCTTCATTGTACACAGAAGAAGTGGGCAAATGATAATGCTGACCTAAACATGTCAACGGCATGAGGTATTAAAATGAAGAAAAATGTGTCACAGCTCAAAAAAGAAAGATAACAGCTGCTTAAAAGCAGGACCGAGATGCCACTTGAAATGACAAGAGGTCTTTTTAAGAGCAATCAAAACAACCTGCAACAGATGCCATCGCCTATCCCCCAATCTGCTGGCCTAATGCTGCTGCGGCTGGCTCCAGAAATCCAAACTGGCCACCACATCCGTGTTGGTTTCATCTTCGTAGGCGTAAAGGATCTGCACAGAGTTAGCAAAAGGTTGAATCCAGTTGCCAATGGGAACTACAGGACTTACCTCTCTTGTGGAGGAATGTAACATGCGAATGTTCTTCCCAGTCATGATATGAATCAACTCGCTCGTCTCAATATGTCTGATCTCGATGAAGTTCGGCTCGAAAGCGAGGATGTAGGGGTAAGAAAGCGCAAATGCGTTGGGATTACCCTCCCAAGAGATCTTCCAATCTGAACGGGCACGCCAGCCGTTTCGGTTGACAAAGAAGGAAAAGTCGCTGTAGTTGAGAAGGAATTCGCCATTCATTCGTTCAATATAGATTGGCTTGACGTTTTCTTTCCTTGCAACGAAATCAAGGGACGTGTCGGCCTGATCTAGGAGTGACTGTGTTTCGGTGGTTTCAAGACTGACCACTTCAAAACCACGGGCACATCCAACACAGAGTGTCGATCGAAGGAAGTGTATGGACGAAGATTCGGCGGGGATGTAATATTCCTAATTTTCGAGTTAGATGGCTGATATTAAAGACAAAGTAGGCACGGTAGTTGACAAACCTTAAATGGCTTCAAAGTATCCTGGCCACTTTGGAACATTTTACTGACGGCGGACTTCTTCTTTCCCTTGGCCAGGTTGTCCATTGGTTCGTAAACCTTGATGGTGGTCGACAGGGCAGAGGTCTTAACGGAACAGACAAGATGCCGTCCGAGTCCGATTCCAGCCTTGAAAAAGTTTGCATGGCCTTGGATCTTCTTGGGCCGCTTTGCTAGAGTATTCTGGCCTTCGACTATCTCAAGAGCATCCATTGGATACGAGGAGAGTGTTTTGTTCGCCAAAACAAGGAGCAGCTGATACCCCTCCAGGGTATCTATTTGAGTAACCCCACTGACATCAAGAACTCTCCTTGGCTTCGCAGATTTGTCCTTCGGCCAACGCTCTGATAGGTAGATACCACTATCCGTACCATAGACCAATTTCCTGCCACCGTCGACTGGAACAAGACAATTAACCCGGTTGACACTTGTGAAGAAATTCTCACAGAGAACAGTTTTCTTGTAGAAGTTGCTATTTCGCTCCCTGAGTTTTCTTTGCTGTTCCTCGACCATTTCAATGAACTTCCGCCTTTGCGTTGGAGATGTAGCATACAAGGTCTGTTCGTACCCGCCCTTTCCAAGATGCCTAAAAGTGATGGGAAGTCCATCTTTCGTAGTAGGAGGGTTTGCGGCAGCCTTGTTGGAAAGTAAACTAGATGAAGGCCTCTTGGCGATTCCAACCCTTGGAATCACCTCATCCATTTGAGCGATGACCAAGAGTTCAAGAGGAATGGGCTTCCTGTAAACCCGGTACTCTTCGCGTTTATTGACAACCTTAATTCTGACGAGCAATACTGCATGGTCAAAGAGATATGCGGTAACTTCAGAGCTATCGGTGGGTGTTTTCTTAAACGCCATTTTGGTGAGCATTTGACGGTTTTCCTCTGTGAGCTTCAGGTCAACATAGTCACCCGGGCCAAACTTCAAAGCCGTATTCAGCTGCACAAGGTTGAAATGATTCTCGGCTCTTCCACTTTCGGTATTGACCCGTGACAAGAAATCTTTGATAAGTTTAATGGCCTTGGGGATGTCTTCCTTGTCTGGACTTCCCTCTGCCGTATTTTTCACAACTTGTTCGAGCAGGAGAGGATATCTTGCAAGACGTGTTGTTGGCTTTGTCAAATATCCGTTCAATTCCAGTTTCCGAGACTCCTTAAGACGCTCTGTCTCTTCCACAAATCTTGCGAACGCTGGATTCGATGCTTTTTCCTTCTCAAATTCATATTTGCCGTATAGTTGATTGGCACCGTACTTGATGAAGGGATCGAATCCTGGCACATGTTGGAGGAAAATGTCGCCAACAGTTTGAACAACGTGCATTTCCTTCTGTCTCGTATTGAGGGCTTCACACAATCCACCATTAACCTTCAAGACTTCCAAGCAGTTTCCAAATACCGTTCGAATGAACTTCTCACGTCGATGTTCTGGAATCGGCGAAAGATTGGCATTGCCAGCGGACCGCAACGGCCTCATCCAGAAATCTCTCAAGTATTCCAAATCCTTGACGAAGTCACGCTCAGTGTACATGATCTCGAAAATAATCTCTTGACGTTTCTTTTCCCGGTCATCAATAGTGTCGGAAACCTCCTTGGGAACCATGTTGATCCATAGTTTTTGGTTGTCGTTGTCATCATCGCCGTGCAAACTGCCTTTAGAGGCGGAAGTTCGCAGTCCCGGTTGTGGCTTCAGATTCAATCGTGCCTGTTGTTCCAGTCTTCTTGGGCATGCAATTGAGTAACAGAGGCTGTCCCGAGTACAGGTCGGCGAGTAACACTCGGTTAGAAGCGTAAATACACCATTGACCTCTGAACTGGGTGCCTCTTCTCCCATCGTTTCCTTGAACTGATAAAGCTCACCTGGAGCATCTCGAAGGCGATGGTCGTATGTGACATCATGGAAAAACTTCTGCGCATCAAGAGCACGTCCCAGCAGAAGAGCCAAATTCCGATCGTTTGTTTTGATGATGTAGGAAACCAAATCTACTGCTTCTGCACCTGTGAAAGCATTCTGGTATGATAGCCCGTTCTTCTGTCGTTCACCTAGTGCTATCCTTTCACGGAAAACGTCGGCAATTCGCGAGAGCAGGGCAGGATAAACCAGCGGTACCTTGCTACGGCGTGAGTTGCTTGACACTAGTGTTGTCTGACCATTTGATTTTTGGGTCGACTGGCTCTGTATGCTCATGGTTCGGTCCGGCACAACAGTAGACGCCATTGACATGGAGCGAGCGCTCATTGATGGGTCGCTGGGCGGGCGGGGAGGTCCATTGGCGTTGGGTAGGGGAACAGGTTCCGATTCGGTTCTCACAACCGGTGGTTGACTCGGCCCAGAGGGTTGTCGTCTGGCTGGAATCACTCGTCCGGTGCTCGTGGTCTGAGACTGGTCCCGGTCTGCGCTGTAGGAAGTCATGGACATGGCACGTTCATTACTGGTTCTCGAAGGTACCGGTCGTCCTTGAGCGGTCATCGGAGACGAGGAATGATACGGCTGCTGGCGGAAAGCGGTGGCAGATGTGTGATTGAAGCTACTAGGGGGCGGTTGGTACCCCTGAGCTCCCATCCTGGCCATTGACCTCGACCTATAACCATCGGAGTTAAGGGCGGGTGGGGGCAGCGGCCGACCTGGTCCCTTCACGTCCGGATACTGGGGACCAGGGGCTGGTCTTGAATCCAATCTCTGGGGTTGAGGATAGGCGAAGCGTCCGGGGTACGGTCGGGGGAGGTTCTGTGGAGGAGGTTGGGAAGCCATGGTAGCGCCTCCAGGGTATGCTTGATAGTAACCATTTGGCTGTGCTGGTGCATATCCATTCTGCATCTGCCGTGCAGGAGGCGGCGGGCCCCTCTGCATTTGAGGATGTGGAACATGTGATGACATTGTGTGAGCCCGATCCTGAGAAAATTGAGGCGTCTGTGAATTCATTGTTTGGGAACGTCCCGGTGGTGGTGCCCCGCCGAAGATCTCAGAAAACGCGGCATCTCGCTGGAAGGACGAAGGGTGTCCGTAAGGCCGGTAGTTCCGGCCATTCTGGCCTCCCAAATCTGCCATACTCGGATTGATAATCCCTCGATTTCCTTGTTCGGGGTGTACTTTTTCGATTAGGGATAACAAAAACGACAAAAAGAGTCAGCCAGCAATTCGATTTTGGTATAATTGGGTATCGGAACCGGTCGTAGAGAACGTGCAGAGCGTCGGGAGATAAATCGTTTCGAAATCGTGGTTGAAAGGAGAAGGCGAAGAAAAATACTCCACAGGTGACAATTTATAGGCGAATGAAATGAAACCAATCAAAGAAGGAAAAATCTTTAATACAAAATCCCCCTTCACTATATCATGCCTCAATGAATTCCGGTTCTGAGGCGAAATCACAGCCTGGGGAAAGACGTCGAGACCGGGTGTGTTAAAGACCGAAGTGCGCTAGGAGCCTTGAGCGCAACCGCAAACCAGGGCCCCTGCAAGTTCATAACCTCAGCATCCTCCTCGGGACTGTCCGATCGATCAGATTAGCAGACCCGGAGGGGAGGGGTTCAGATAGACGAAAAGAAACTGAGGGGAGGGTCAGAGAGGAATGGTGATGATCGTGGTGGTGGTAGGTGGTGGTGGGGGGG